>NC_087513.1:122067777-122379660 GCF_963921805.1 Phalacrocorax carbo | reverse complement strand
CTCAATGGGCCAGCCATGGCCCCAGACCTGCGCCAGGAGCACGGCAACCCCGTGTGGCCAAGGCTGTGTGCCCCTTTGGCACGGTCCCGGATGCAGAAACACGTTTCCTGAAACGCACATGAGATGCGGTGCTCTAGTGGCTTTCAGGAATGTGCCTCTGCCAAGAATTAAGTAAAATAAATGTTATCTGGATTTGTATCTGTTTTCATGTTTGCATATGCATACCTGCCTCTAGCCCGGTCCAGTGCTTAGACCTGCCAACTGCTCCTAGTTATTGAAGAGCGTCTCGGTTTTACAGGGTCACTCTTCACTCTTCAAGAGCCTTTTCTTTAGAGGATGGCTACATTTGCCCTCCCTAAACTCAGAAATAACGTATATAGGGTTACAGTTCCCTACAGAGACACTTCAGAGACTATCCTTGCATTGCAAAAAAAGTAATGCTAAAAAAAATAAAAGGTGATATCTGAAGAATAATAACTCCTGCAAGACTTCCTTTGGTGTGCTGGTGAGCTAAAGATGCCCAATAATTTTTCTGTGGGACTTAGGTGAACTGTCCTCTTAGCCATTTCATTCATATTTTATTTGAGCATATTTTCTTCTCAGTCATAATAGCAGAGCTTCATCAAACATTGTTTTTCTGAGTCATTTTTGCTTCATTTCCAAGCCACTGCTTCACAAACTGGTCCAAATCTCCCATTAATTCTCACTGACACTGCCAGGGGCATCTGCAGAAAGATGCTGCCCCAGAGTTCAGCCTGTGGTCTTTCGTGAGCATAACAGTGCTGATTTTCAGTGGACCAGGTTCTTCCTCTTCCCCCACCCAAAACTTGCAGCCATGTCATTTCCTGGGCTTCTGCATATGAGAAAACTCCTGTTGACCCTAAGGGAAGAGACCGCTCTCCTGCTTGGAGAGATGGGGACCTGCAACATGGCTTCCTTGCCAGCCTGTTTTGGCACACTGCAAGGGAAGCAGGGGTGCCTTGTGGCTTCAAAATGAGGGGTCGTCTTCTTCAGTCTTGTCAGCAGAAAACACTGAGCAGGCAGCGCTACTTCCAACAGATTTCTCTTTACAACCAAGAGCAAAGACAAGCCGTAAGCATGAAGGGGACAACAGCATTCAGTAGAATGAGG
The DNA here is from genome assembly GCF_963921805.1 of Phalacrocorax carbo. NCBI lineage: Eukaryota > Metazoa > Chordata > Aves > Suliformes > Phalacrocoracidae > Phalacrocorax > Phalacrocorax carbo. The sequence continues at coordinate 122,378,529 of NC_087513.1, read as the reverse complement.
CAGAATTAAACTGTCCAACTTCTGCTGGGCGAGAGCAAGCTCATAACTGTCCTCAGTGGTATAAGTCCTTCCACCTGCACAACTGGTTTTGGTTAACTGGGTCCTTGACACTCTTTTGGTTTATGACAACAGAGAGTTTGGCCCAGAATGTGCACACTATTGTAACAATCACAGGCAGCTCTTGAAAATAGCTGTGGATAGGTTACTTATCCTGGTCATTTCTGAGAAGGGTTCAGAGGCAGCTCCTCTGCTGCCATTGAAAGCTTCAGGGTGGCTGCACCATGCAGGCAAGCAGAGGCAAATTTGCACATCACAACGAGTGGCTCAGAGAAAGCTCCCCAGATCCTTTCTGCACAGGAGGTGTTTGACAGTGCTTGGGGCAGGACATTGTAGGCAATGATGAATGAAATTGTCTACCAATGGCTATCAGGAGGTGAGGAGACCCAAACTACCACAGTTTCCAGGTTGGAGTAACAGCTAGAGTTCGCTACTGCCCAGACAACTTACTCATGCAAAAATAAATAGATTGTCACCCTGTGAATATTTATAAACTCTGTATCAGAATCCAGATGACAACTATGTGGGGAGCCCTGCAAATATGGGACCTAACAAACATGCAAAGGCATGTGTTGACCCCATCCCTGAGCTAGCAATTTTGCCAGCAGCCCAAGCAACAGTACTTCAGGGTTGATTATTAAAAAAAAACTTGTCCCAGATCTTTCAGTTGCACCTGCAGTATGGCACTTTCCAAATGAGTTGCAGCTGCAAACCATTGACTATTTGAATGTCTCTTCACCTGCCTTGCATGAAAAAAAGGAAAAGGGCAGCCCTCAGAGTTGTTCATGGCAGTTACAGAGGGCAAGCAGTCCTCAAAGTGAGATGAGAGTGTTTTCTCCCCTTCCCTTTGACTGCCTCAACCAGGATGTCTTCATTTTTGGGTGATGCATGTCAAGATCAGTGCAGAGGAGGGGACAAATTCCTTGCAAAAAAGCTTGCTTAATGAGTTGTGAGTAGAAGGCTTGTACCTGCCAGGGCTGCAAGGTGGAAAAAAAGATTAAAAAAAAAATTAGATGTCATCCAGTGGATCTTGAGAGCTGTCACCACACCAGCAGCGAGTCACCAGAGCCATGAGAAACATTTTCAGCCCCAGGACGTTGCAGGGCACTGCCAGGCTAGGCCAGGCCAGGCCAGGCACACTCACCGCCCTTCAGCCACTCACTCAGAAAAGAAAAGATCCCAGTTTCTGACAAGCAAGCCATGGGCAGGGTGCCAGCTGCATGGTTTCTGAGCACTGAGAAGGGAGAAAGGCTGCTCCTTGGAGAAAGGCTGGACCCAGGGATGTGAGTTGGTCGCTGATGTTGGAAAGATTTAACCCTTCCAGGCCTGCTCTTGCAGAGAGTCATGGGGACAGCGAGTGTGCCCAGGCAGGTCACAAAACTCACCAGAGTGACAAATATTGGCTTGAATGAGCCAAAGAATCTTACTTTTATCAGTCTTTGCCATCCAAGGCCTTTACGCAGTAACTTTAGAGCAGACAGCCATCTATTTAATAATTTGCACTGTGGTGCCAAATCAAAGACACAACAGCAATTGTACTATCCCCAGGCATTTAGACAAAGGCACTTACTAAATTTCACATGGTGGTATTGCAGTCTTCATAAATCTTATGTAACAGGGTGGGCAATAATACCCAATAGTGCTTTTTAATATTGCTTATACCAAAAGCTATGCATCGTGTTGAAAAAAAAATCAAGAGCCAGCTTGTGTAGTGCTGCCAATTTGCTTTTCCTCTGCAGGCAAATGCAATTCATGCTAAACTACAGATGTTAATTTTTAAGTCTGTTTTAGCCCCCTAGACTGTTTGTTTCTCGGATGTGTATGGGTGTGCTTTGATTTTCTTACTTCTTTTATCCATTCACAGACCACCCGTCTGCTGCCTTACAGACCAGCACAATGTGCGTACCACAGACTGAAAAGCGCTTTTCTTTCCCTTCCAGAGCCTTAGTGTTACAAAATGCTAAGAGTTAAACTACAGCTTTATATTAAGGAAGAGTAACTGTAAAATCCTAAGAAACTACCTAGCAGGACACCTTTAACTGGTTATAAAGGTAACAGTAAAAAACAGAGAAGCAAAAGAATATTGCTTACTTCAGAGAAAATGCAAAAGAAACTTCTTCTCAAATTACACACCCTTTGTAGCAACTTTGTACATGCAGGAGGAGACCGATGCAGCCTCACAAGATTACACTGTGGTTTACTAAGGGTATGGAAGGAAATGCATAAGAAACAAGGAAAAACTATTACCGGGCAATTTGTTGGGTTCTGCTAAGCGATGCGAGCCTCATGCAGTTGAGGCTGCAACTATGAAGAAGTAACTGGGATAAGAGTCAACACTTGATCCTCTGTCGCATCCTACAATTAATCTAGTCCCCTTAGGCTTGCCCAGGTTCCTGACCTTTGCCTCTGCTGTTCCCCGATGCACTCACACCACCTTTTCACACTGCAGAAAGCCTGCTCAGGGGTAGTCCATACATTATGAATGATACATGCCTTCCTGCACTGTGCTTAAGAGCCTCAGTGCTTGCTGCTCAGGAAAGCTCACTACATGACCCCGTGCCCTTCTGCGACTACCCACTAAAACACTTACCCTTCACATGAAATTATAAACTTATGTGGCTCCAAAAATAGGCAGTGTCATCTGGTTTGGAGCTGTGAACCTTAAAGCATCAGCTGAGCGAGCAGGGAAAAGACTGTTCTTCTCCATTAATATGAAAAAATAATTTCCATGGTGGAAGCCTATGCAGAGCAACTTGGCCTAGGGATACCCACGCTCTACTTTTCTTTTAAAAGCAGATGATTCTGGTTTGAGTGTTGCCAATGCAGCAAACTTGGGAAGAATTAAATACCAGCATGTTGTTTCATTCCCTTTTTCAAGTAGTTGATAGAACAAAATTTCAAATTACTATAGCAACCGGCTTAAACAATACTCTGGAACTTGTCGATATTTATCCCATGATCTAATAGTGGTTTGTTGACTGTGCTACTCTGCAAGGCTATGGCATTAAGTCAGAGCATTATTCTTTTAACATATGGTCCCCGGGAAAGAAATTTTCTCTTGCGCTTTGTACTCTGCACTACAGTTAAGTGCACCAACAGTAAGATTCATAAAGAAAGGCATTAGTTACCTGTGATTAAATCCCACAGCCTAGGTATGGATTTAAAATTGATGGAAATGAAATTATAGACATAAAAATGAGGTTGCATAGATCCAGATGAGTGTTAACGAGTGTGAAGGCCTGCGAGAGTAATGTGTTATTTTACTATTATTGTAACATATGTTTATCTTTAAAGAAGGCGTCTGTAAAAGGTATCGCACAGGGATTTAAGTCAGGTGGGTAGGTGCAAGTAGCGCAGGATTAGGTGGCTGGGGGACCAGGCTAAGATCAAGGAAATTACATCATTCCGAAATTCAGAAAACTCAGCAGTGAATCTCAAGGGAACAGGGAAGAACTCCACCAGAAGATGTTTTAGGAGTGGTGAATGTGAGGATGTCACACTTTTTTTTTTTTTTTTGAGGAGCTAAGTCCCGGTAACACTTTCCAAAAATACAGCAAAAGACAGCAGTTCTGTTGGTCAGCTCAGGCATCGCTCCCCGTCCTGTGTACAGAGACCCACCTCTCGTGGGACAAATTCACAAATTCAGCTCCCAGAATTACACAGCAGATTTTGACTTATTTGCAGCAGCCTTTCTTCCCATGACGCCATTTTTGCTGTGTGTTGGAAAGCAGTAAACTGCTTTTTGGGCACACATGGCTCATTGAAAGCTGGCCAGTAAGCGTGTGTATATCTACCTATGGGACTGGCCACGGACTCATTGTGTACTGCTGGCGCTCCTGGCAATCCCAGGGAGAATGCTCCTAATAAGCCAGGTGTGAATGAATTTTTGAGATGTGGGATTCACTAACTGAGGGCAAAGCGTGGTACCTGGCTTTAGAAAGGAAGAGAAAGACCACCCGGGGAAGGATAGAGCAGTCAACAGAAGCTTGACACCCTGAGAAATACTCAGCCAAATTATTAGACAATCAGTCTGTGATTCTGAGACGATAACAAGGGGAAGGGAAAGAGCCAACATGGATTTGTGAAGAGCAAGTTTTGTCAAACAAACCAAATTTTCTTCTCTGGTGGCATCAGAGGGCTGGTGGGTAGGGGTATGCCATAGATGTGGCATATCTTCAATATGGCTTCAATAAGATTTTCAAAAGCATGAGGCTGGAGAGGCCTGAGCAGCATTTTCACCAGCAGAACTGAAAGTCAAAGCAGCCCTGATAAAACAAAATAAAGCGGATCTGAAATCAGTAGGGTGAAACTCGGCAACACGGACATGGGGAGGGGCATTCAGGAAGGAAAACTTGGGTGCCCAGCAGGACAGGCTGGCGAGATGGACTGGGCTGCTGTGCAAACTGGTCCGGGGGTGAGAGCGAAGCAGGGAGCGAGCATGAATTGACAATGTGATACTGTTGGAAAAAAGGCAAATGTCATTCTGGGACATGCCAGCAAGCGCTGTAAACAATTACTCCGCTCTGCTCCACATTGAGGAGCCCTGAGCAGCAGCCCCGCACCCAGACCTTGGCACCAGGCTTTGCAGAGGATGCAGGCAGATGGGAGCACATAGGAAAGAGGAGCAAGAGGAGCTGCAAGGGACTGAGATGAGTGATTTATGGAGAAATGATGAAGGAATAATTCGTTTAGGCTAGAAAAAGGCTTTTGCTGTAAATAATACTCAGAACAGTATTAAATGCTGAAATTCACAGACTTGCTGGTGTGGGGTGGCTATGCTGGGGATCTCCAAAAGACTTCAGGCACAGAAGTGGGGAGCTGGTCCAAAATGCTTGGGAAACAAGCAGTCTGCCAGGGGCAATGTGGATACACTTGGGCTTGCTTCAGAGCAGAAAATGGTCCCACTGACCTCCCGGGCCACCCACCCACCCTCCCTCTCTATGGCTTCACAGTCCCACCCTCTTCTTGACTGAGATCCAAACCCACCAGAGCTACCAGCTTCCATGAAAACCCTGCCTTGACCTGACATTGCTGGTGAAAGGAGGAAAGGGGACAGAGGTCCATGCCCTACATTTCAATGTATGACTTTCTCAGGCAATGCTGAGCCCCCACGTGTGCCATGATGGGCTTTGGGTGCACAGGGTGGAAAGGACAGAACCCGGCTGTCAGTCTCTCTGCCACGCAGCACCCCAGGGGCGCTGGGCAGGCATGGAGCAAACATAAGCTAATGCAAAACAAAAGAAGACAACAGCAAATCATTTCTGCCTGTGGAGCAAAGGACATCTGCGGATGGGTTAGCTCCATAAAGAGAGAATCAGTCAGCTGAGAAAGGTTGAGTGGGGGGTTATTGCTGTTGCTCAGGACCTTCTTCTATGAACAGACGCCAGTCTGGAGGGTGAGGACAGGGTACGTTCCCCCCAGCATCACCGGCTGGGGTTGTCTCTGCCAAGTACTAATCATTTAGGTGTGGGAGGGTTAGGGGGAGATCACATGTGTCCCTAGCAGTTGCCAAAATCATGCTTGCTTGCTTGCCTTTGGAAAACCAAAATCCCACTTACTTTCCCTGTGCTCCACATGACACGCCTCTCTGCCTGGGTCTGCTCTGAAAAATTGCAAAGCAACCGTGACGTTCTTTTACTTTGTTGCTCATGATAAAAAGTGCACGGTATCACAGTTTGTCTGGGTGCTGCACTGTACAGACTGATGTGTTCAGCAATTTTCTTACTTGCACACTGCACCTCGGCTGCTTTGATATTGTCCTTTGGCCTTCCCTCACCCATACATTTCTTTCCCTTATTCTTCTTGTGGACAAAAGTTTTTGATAAAGGATTCAAGACTCCAGCCACCCTGGAGGGGCCCTAGTCCCCAGAGATCTCCAGCATAGACACTGCAGTGCCATCAGAAGCCCAGCAGGGCTGTGTGGACCATCAAGGTCTTGGTGACAGGCTCAGGTCCTCACTTTGTGCAATGGGAAAAAAAAAAATCAGTCTTCACACATCCCACTGTCAGGCATAGTCTTCCTCAGCAAGGGTAAAGACTGGAACATGACATGCCAAAATTGTACCCTGAGCAATTTTATCCTGTAGTATGTTACTGTGAAACAAGAAGACCTTACCCTAATAGTAACTGCCAGTTACTATATCAGTGCTACACTCTGCATCTATTTTCTGTACCCTCTGCTCGACTGCTGGCCAGAAGGTCACTGCAACTGGTGCTTCTGCCAGCGTGCTGGCCACATTGGGCTGCTGGCATTTCAGCAGGACCTGCAGGCAGCAACACAATGCAAATAAATTACAGGAACTGAGCTCCCACAGGAGAATAGACTTCTCTGGAATGGAATATGTTTGTTGTTTTTGTTTTTTTTTAATTGGTTCCTGAGTTTTTCATTAACTTGTTCTTTCCAGACTCATTTTTGGAGTAGCTGTCCTCTATACTCTGGAACTGGATCACTCTAGAGAGTTACACTGCCCTCTGACAGTCATCCAGCCCAAGGCAGGTGTGAACCTTCACCACCTCCACAGCACACCTTGTACCAAAATAATCAGGACTTTCCACGAGCCCCCCCACGGCCGAGCAGTAAATCTGCAGAACCAAAGACGTGATCTTACCCAGGGTAGAAATGTCTTTCCCATCAATGGACATGATTTAATGCACGTCTGCTACATTTCTTAAGTTGTGCAAAGCATCGTATTTTACCAACAGCACATCCTTCTGGGACTGTGCATCCCTTTGGATTCCCTTGGAGGATTCCCATTCCTACATGGAGAAGGGCAGAGAGAAGTTATTTCCTCAGTGAACTGAAAGATGCCCCCCCTGCCCTCACCCCCATGACTTTTTCCTCATAGAGAACAAGCAGAGTATAAAACCAGGGTTTCTGAGAATGGAAAAGAAGCATGTGATAGTGCTTTTAATGTCTGCTGCTTTTCCATGCCCTCCTCTGTGTTTGTCTCCTGGGGCAGTACACAATCTCCAGCAAAGAAAAGATTTTGAGTAACCCTCTGAAAATCCTCCTCCACTGTGTCCAGGGAGCTAGTCCTGTGGGACAATACCAAGAAACAAAAAGCACTGTGGGCTTCCTAGTCAAAGGAATGCTCTGCAGCTTGAGCACACGTATCCATGGATGATAGAGATCAAAAGAAAAACCAGACAAACGTCTCAGTTATTCTAATTAACACAAACGCTGACTCTTACAAAGTCCTTATCTCCATTGGTTGAGGTGCAACGTCAAACCCCCCCGGGGGTTGGGAGTCTGCACAGCTGCTTTGACAGTCCTGGCAACACCACTGTGTTCATGTTCTGGCTTATGAAACATTGCAGTTGCTCCAGGCTTAGTGGGGTTGCTTTGTTGTTGCATTACAACCATTGGACTTCACAGCACACTATGCAGAGGAAACACACAGGGGCCCAATATTCAGCAACTGAGGATCTCACCCCTTGATGTGCATTAATATGCCAGTAAGAAATATAAAGTTGACACATATATTCATTCCCCATTGTGCGAGTCTTCTGTTCCCATATTGGCTCTCAAATGCAAGGCTGTCACAGATAGGAAAGTGCTGGCTCTTCAGCAACAATATACATTGCAGATGGGAAAAAAAAAAAAAGAAAAGGAAATATTACAATGTTACTAAGGTCAATGTGTGCTTTACCACAGGTCTTTGCAGAGCAAATAACCCAGAATATGTCCTGCACATAAAATGTTATTATGTAAAATAACATGTATTAGGCGTTTTCAATAGCTTTCTGCATAACCTCAGGATTGGATGATAAAAGTTTGTTGTATAAAATATATTAGGAAAAAGCCCATTGCGATATGGAATATTTCCCACCATTAAAAATGCTAGTTGATTACAACATTCAAGACCTGTTTGCTTGGGGTCTACAAACTTATTCGTGCCAGGTACCTGCATGGGAGATGGAGCCGACTCTTCAGAGAAAAACTTTCCCTCCAAAGAGGTAGTGGAGACCAGTGTCTTCTTTTTTTCAGTACAATATTACCCTAGAAGGATGAAAACTAGAGGTCTGCTGTAAAAGTGAGAGTTCATGATAATTTCCTAGCAGTTGCATGTCATTACTGAGTCACACTTATTATACAAATTAGAAGCAGGTAACATCATGGTTTCTGGCTGGACAGATGGATGGCATTTATGGCTATAGATTTTTCCTGGAAAATGCTGACACGGATCGGCAAAAATAACTTCTAATTTATGTCCAACGTTGCCTAGTTGGACTGATCAGAAAAGTAAGTCCTTAAAAAACCCTGACAAAGTGAAAAAACAACTCAATGTTCGTATTTTTAAGATTAAATGCTATGCTTTCATTACTGAAAATACGGTTCCAGCTTCACTTTAATGATTGTAGTGTTTAATGTCAGGCACAATAAGCTGTTTTGTTCAGCCACAAATTATTTTTTTCACTCTTCTGTTCATCCAAAAGTCTTTGCATATTCTCATTTTGGGGCAACCTGAATCAAATTGTGTTTTAGTTCTTTCAGTACTGCCAATGAACTGAAAAAAACCCCTTGTTAGCCAAGCTCTATTTGCAGGTCCCATGCTCTGTTTTAATCCTTCAAAGCCTCTCTGTGGTTTCTAGCAATTGTGGGTGTTTCGGGCAAAGCACATGTGCACATTTATCTGTAAAATAAATTCTGGCACAAAGCTTTATTTAGTATGATGGGAAAAGCTTTTTGATTTATGAGAATGAAAAACTGCTTTGCTTTGTTTTGCTTCTTCAGTACCTGACTGAAATGTGGCTAAGACTAACTTAAAGAGGACTTAAGAAGGATACTTTATTTTAACCTAGGATTATAGTCACTTTAGCTAATGACATATAAGAAGAGCAAAGTTTAAAGACACATTTTCTGAAATACAAAAAAATTCAAGTTTTGTCCTTGTTCTAGAAGTTTTACTGATGTTATGGGGTTTTGTTTGTCATTTTTTACACCTGCTTGTGGAGTGTCAGGCAGTTTGAGTCCTCAATGGTACTTCTATAAAGTAGTCATTGAGTTATGTGGGTGCTGACAGAAGCCAAAACCAAAACTGTCTGTCACCACAACAGGAGACCCATTGAATTAATACCAGGCTACCTCTTCAGCAGGGGAGAAATTCTGGCCCAGAGAAGAGCAAACCCTCTGACTAAGCATCTCTTCCCTTCCAGCTACCCCGTGGTCATTCTCTGGGTTTTTGTAATGTCACCACTTTCCCAGCCGTCTCATGACTGTACCATCTTCCAGGAAGCAAAATGTAGGTCCTCCCGCCGTGCACCGGCAGTGTCACACCGCAGCTCTGCAGTGTGGCCCCTCTCTATGTCACCCACATGTGAGCTGATGCTCCAAGGAGCAGAGAAGGAACAGACCAACGTTGGTGCAGGGTGCTGTAAAACTTGGCCGTGCAGAAAAACACCCCTTATAAACCAAAGCAAGGCTGATGTTAAAAGAAGAGACTTGGAGGATGATTTCTGCAAGAGCGGGAGGGTTAAAAGAGAAATTAGGTATGGTTATGTCTTGCCTAACCCTTGACCCCTCCAGAGCATATACTTTTTGCAGAGAATTTTGTACACAAAAATGGAAGCTGAAAGATAAGCCGTCCTAAAGCACTGGTGTCTGGCAGCATCTGTGAGGAGGCTGTCTGTATGGGACATCCATCCCACCTGGGCAGCTCTGCTGGGAATGTAGATTCATTCACTCATCTCTTTTATTAACAGATAAAAATGAGTGCTGAAAAACATAGTATCTCCTAAATGGTGATTCTGACATGGAAAATACCTGATGTGTGTGTCAGGTATTCCCAAGCAGCTCACATTCCCTGAAATAGCCAACAGAAGTAAAGCAGCAGATTAAAATGTGATGGCTGAACAGAAAAAGAAAAAACACATACGCCTTTTTTCCTTATCTTTTTACAAAGCTGCTTTCATAGAAGTTATTTCCTCTAACACCTTGCAGACTCATGTTTGTATGGATACACATTGTGGATGAGCATTTTCCTTTCTTTCTGTCATGGCTTCAATGACTGCGAGGGAAGCAAGAGTGTATTTTCTTTTAATCCAGTTCTTCCTCCAGTTTGACTCCAAGGTTTAAAGAGCTAAAATGTCTGCATTTGTCTTCCACATCCTTCTGCCTTGGCAACATCAGCTGCAGTATGAGAGCATAGGCTCCTCAGGGAAATACGGTTGTGGCTCTGAGTTTACTATTTTTCAGACCCAAGATCCCATTTCAGCTACTAGTAAATTCAATGGGAAATGTGTTAGATGTATTGAGTGCAAAACTTGCTTTATTTGTGTTAAAAGTAGGTGAGTTTAATCCTGGCTTTATGATAGACGGTAGCAAAGTCCTTGCTGTTTTCTGAAGGGTCAGGCTTTCACTCAGTGTGGTTTTTCTAATGAGCAGATGGACAGTGTCACTCAAACAGGGATCTTTCTGTCCTTACTAACTCCCCTCCTAGGAAAAGTCCTACAAGCATCTTCGAAGTGCCACACAGCTGGCCACAGATAAGGAATTGATCTGTCATTTCTTTTTGATGAGGCAAAAAATAAAATACAATTTATTTTACTGCCTCAGAATTGTGCTGGCTGCTCAGGGGTGGCAGAAGAAAAAGCCATATTGCCACCCAACTCAGCAAGCCTGGCTTTGAACTGAGGCAGCAAGCACATAGTGACTTCTTGGAGGAGAACTGCACATTATCATTTAGCTGGGTGAATGCATGAGACAGAGAAGTTTTTCTTGATTAAAAACAAATATCGAGCATGGCAAGAAAATGAGTAAGGATAAACAGATTAAGTGTGATATGTCTGAAGGCTTCCCACAGTATAAAAGCCATATGTGGGAGGCATGAACCTAAAATTAAACTCCTAATAGTGTGAGTTAAGATTTTTGAAAGAGGCACCTGACACAATCAGACAGGGAAAGTCTGAGTAATTGGCTCATCAAGGGAGGTTCTCACCACTTTCCCATGATCTGCACCTTCTTTCTTCTGCTATGGTCATCCAAGCAGGAAAACACCATTCAGGGGTCAGACCAAACAAGCTGACTTACTCATCCCTCCAGCCTCACTCATCCGAAGGAGTCCCTGGGCTGAGCCAAAGCAGGGAAGCAGCTGTGGGCAGCTACAGCTAAGCCATGGTGCATTCAGTGCTAACCTATGCCCAGGCAGGCTGGAGCTGGTATGAATGCTACAGTCAAATCAACCTACTAGTGGCCTCCCCTTCCTGTGCTCAGCCAGGTATGTGCTCAAGCTCAGGTGTGGGAGAAAGAGTCTATTTTAAAAACAGGCAACACATTTTTTAACAATCAGTCACAGACTAATTGCAAGAAGCAATTGCCTGGGACAACAAGCAATTAACACGGGGCCTTCCTTGCAAACAATAAACTGTTGGTTGCTGGCTCTGTGGTTGTCATCGTGGGCCATAACCTCAACACCCTCACAAGCAGAAAATCAGAGTGGCATGTTTCTAAGCAACATAAATCTTTTACCAATTTCATTCAATCCAACAAACTGTTTTCATTTGAGGCTACCACTTTTTGTTCGCTTGGTGATGCTGCAGCCTTTGCTTCCACAAAGAGCCCGCACTTCCAACAGGAACGCCGGCTGGCTTGCTGCCGGCCGGCATCCTCGGGGTCCGCGTTGGTCACCACCCGTTGCCATGCAGCCGGCATTGCCGCGTGGCCCTTCAGAGGCTCCCCGCTCATCAGCAGACACAACGCAGCCTACCGTTGGTGGGAACCCAGCCTCTCCCAAGGCTTTACAACAAACTGCCTGCACTGCCACTCAAGCCACATTTTCCAGTAACAGCACAATCGAGCAATCATTCACCCAGACCAAACTCAATAGCTGTGTGTTGCTTTAGCTTGCAAGCCACTCAGCTCTGCTGGTTTCTTCCCAAATAGTTTTCTTTATAGACCCAGTCAACAAAATCTTCTCTTTTCTTCACTGAGGAAGAAATAAGCCAGATCCAGTAAAGGTACATTTCTTAGTAACTAGGAAATCCTGAAGTTTCAGGCTCTCCCCATAATGCTGAGAGCCCTATCTCTGCTGCCCACCGCCTCACCTTCCCGCTGAAGTCTTTGCAGAGAGAGACCACACAGCAGCCCAGAGGCTTTTCCACTCCCTTTGGGCACCTGCAAGGAGTGAGACTGCAGACACTCCCACGGCCACCCTTGCTCCTGCAAAGACCTGCTCTGACCACAGAAGAAATTCCTGCTCAAGTGCAGCATACGGGGCCTGAACACAATATTTTTTGCAAAACAAAGTTCTAAATTAACTCCACTGAGAGAAAAATAGTTGAGAGACCAACCCCGAGGGGCTGCTACAGCTCCCAGAATATGAGCAAAGCTTGCCAGCCTTCTGTTACTTTTACCAGTTATATAGTTTTTCTCATTTACTGAGGGGAGACTCTATGCTTAGGCAGGGTGCAGCACACTTAGCCCATGCCTGGCTGCTGTTTTGGTAGCCCCAGGGTCCAAGCTGTGGTCCTTGGAACGATGCTGCACAGCCACGGGAAACACACGTGGCACCCTGGTCCACGCCTTGCGGCGAGATCAGCCACCGCAGTCAGCTCCCATAAGCAAAAGCAATGAATGGATTTGTTATTTAAAGCTATCGGCCATCTCATGTCAGGCATGAAATTAATAAATGATTGGGAAGGGGAGCTTTTCTTCTTCTCCCTCTGTGGAGGAGCTGTGTTCATCCAACTCTGCACTGGTCCAAGATGAAGTAATTTTGGCTCCTTGCGTTTTAGCTATTTGAGATAACAAATTCAAATTTCTTAGTCATCCAAAGGCAAAACTGTCCTTAGCTCTTTGCTGGTGTTATGGCTTCATTTTTGTTGTAACCTGTGCTCCGGGTGCAAACAAGACACAGAAGCTGCTCCTACACAAAGCAAGTTTCCTAAATGAGATGCTGTGGAAGGACAAGAGGTGAAATTCAACCATTATCGGTAAAATTTCCCACAAAACTGTTCACAGGAGAATGTAATTATTGTAAAGTATATTTTAAAAAAACCTAATAGAAGAAAGTGGTAGGTTTTACATTATTGCTCACAGGCTGCGCTATAAACAGGGCCTGAAACACCATGTGCACCCATGTTTCCTCCCAAGAGCCACAAGACAGTCCAACCTGAGGGTGTGTCAGAAGGTTAGTAGCACAGCCAGGACACAGTCTTCTCAGGAGTGCCCCAAGAATGACTCAGCAAAGCAGTGTAGATGCAGTTTCAAATACTAAGTGAACCCTTGATGGCATTTTGTTCATATCTTTTTTCTTTCTTTCTTTCTTTCTTTAACAAGGCAGTGTAAATCTTGCCTTCAGAAGCACTAGGCAATCATAAGGTAGTTGGCAGGTATTTCTGACTGGACTAAAATTTGGGGAAAAAACCACTAGCTGCATGCCCCAGCTGTGTAAAATGACTGTGTTCAGCACCACCTGGAGCTGGATGCCTGTGGCTCTTTACAAGGGCATCCTTCTAGGTTTCTAATTTGGGAGGACAATCAAATGTTAAGGATATGAAGACAGGTCACCATGGAGGCAAGAGTTATTCACCACACCTCTCTTAGTCGTATTTGTTTACTGAGGCTGACCACAGCAAAGGGCTTCTTGAGGTTCAACTGCTATTAGAAACCAGGACCTCCAGCATTCTCCAAAACAAAAGGGAGCATGTCTTTTTTACCATCTACATAAAATCTTCTTACACAGGTGAGTGTACCTTCCTTTTTACAACATCATAGATATAGCTGGGTATTAAATATAGTTACTAGAAACCTGATTGTTTAAGCTGTGCTTCCCTAGGCAGCTAGCAGAAGCATGCTAAATGGCAAAGCATACAACCAAAGCTTTGTAAATATCTGTTACTCGCTGTGACCTGCCCCAGGCCAAGAGAGTAAGAAATATTTTTCAGAAGTTATCCAGAAAGTGTTGTTGATAAATGAATGTGTTCAAGATAATGAGTTCTCTTGGAAACACATTAAAAAGAAAAACAAGATTAAATTAAACCAATTGATTTTTGCTGACAAATTATTAGCCCAGCTTTGACAAGTAGCAGTCTAACCAAAACAAGGACTGTATGATCTGCTTTCCTTCAATTGTCCTAGAATTGCCTCTTGGTTTCCTACTCATATAGAGCACTTTTTCTCTTTGTTCAAGCTTCAAAGAATCCTTCTCCATCAAAAATAAAATGGTTTTGAGTTGGCTAGTGTGAGGATGACTAATTTCCATCTCTCTCACTCATCTTAATCACAGTAGTCAGCCAAACTTTGGAATCCAGAAGATTGTATCAAAATAAGAAGGCAATAAAGCCAGCTGATTCATTGATGGCTTCTGCTTATTTATCAAATTAGGCAAAAAGAAATTAAAAAAACTAAAAACACCTGTTCTCCTGAAGACAGGAACGATCAACATCAGGAAAGGAGTTCCTTGCAGGTACTCCTCACAACGTTTTTGGCCAGCAGCTGTTCCCAAAACTTCTGGCCAGATGCGCTACCTTTCCATCCTCACCATCTCATTCCATGATGGTCTCATAGCGGTCTCTCTCATAAACCTCAGTTCTCCCCAAAAATCTTAGAATCATAGAATACCAGGTTGGAAGGGACCTCAAGGATCATCTGGTCCAACCTTTCTTGGCAAAAGCACGGTCTAGACAGGATGGTCTAGCACCGTCTCCAGCCGAATCGTAATAGTGTCCCATGTTGGAGAATCCACCACTTTCCCAGGGAGATTATTCCAATGGCTCAGTTCTCAGTCCAGTTGGAATCTCCCCAGGAGTAACTTGTACCCACCACCCCTCCTCTTTTCCATGTGACTCCTTGCAAAAAGAGAGTCTCCATCTTCTTTGTAGCCACCCTTTGAATACTGGAACATGGTGATAAGGTCTCCCCTAAGCCTTCTTTTCTCAAGGCTGAAAAAAAACAGTTCTTGCAGCCTTTCCTCCCATGGCAGGCTTCCCAGTCCTTTGATCATCTTTGTGGCCCTTCTCTGGACCCTCTCCAGCCTGTCCGCATCTTTGTTGTATAGCAGGGACCAGAACTGGACACAGTACTCCAGAGGTGGCCTGGCAAGAGCTGAGTAGAGTGGGATAATGACTTCCTTAATCTCTGATCTCTGATGCCCTTGTTGATGTCACCCAGCATCCAGTCGGCTTGCTTTGCCGCAGCAGCACACTGTTCCCTCACATTGAGTTCGCTGCCCACCAGGACCCCCAGGCCCCTTCCCACAGCGCTGCTCTCCAGCCGGGAGGATCCCAGCCAGTGCAGCACTCCTGGATTATGTTTTCCCAGGTACAAGACCTTACACTTGTCCTTGTTGAACTTCATAAGGTTCTTGCTAGCCCACTCTTCCAGCCTATCCAGGTCTTCCTGTAGGGTGGCTCGCCCTTCCCAAGTGTCCACTGCCCCACTCAGCTTGCTACCATTGGCAAACCTCATCAGCGCACATTGAGCCCGTCATCCAGATCGCTTAGGAAGATATTAAACAGCACTGAGCCCCATGTCGATTTCTGGGGGACCCCACCTGCGGCAGACTGCCCATTTGAAAAGGAGCTATTTACCACCACCCTCGGGGAACTGGCTGACGGACCGCACCCAACCCAGAGCACAGACCACTTGTCTAGAACTGTAACGCATCAGTTTCTCTAGGAGGAGGCTGTGGGAAACCGTATCAGAAGCCTTGAAGAAATCCAAGTAGACCATGTCCACCACTCGACCCACATCGGCTGAGGAGGTTACTTTGCTGTAGAAGGCGATCAGGTTTGTCAAGCACGATTTTCCCTTGGTGAAACTGTGCTGGCTTTTCCCAATCACATGCTTCATTTGACCCCCAGGAGGATTCATTCCATAACTGGCCCAGGGACCAATGTAAGACTGAAGGGCCTATAATTTAAGCCCATCTTGTAGATGGGGGTGACATTAGCCTTCCTCCAGTCTTCTGGGATATCCCCCAATCTCCATGCCTTCCCAGAGATTATGGAGAGTGGCCTTGCAATGATGTCAGCCACTCTCTTAACACCCTTGGGTGGATTTTGTCAGGACCCATCAATCTGTAGGGGTCAAGCTGCTGTAACTGCTGGCAGTGGGTCTGTGTTTGCATCAACCTGGATTTTTGTTCCCAAGGCCTGGTGCCCAACAGTGCTGGTAAAGACAGAGGTGAAGAAACTGTTGAGAACCTCAACAAAAAGCCCATCTATCCATAAAGTTCAAATTCTTGAGCTAGCTGTGGCTGCACCGAGTGTCATAATTGATATATCTGTTGTCTCCTAAAGAAATTATATTACCCAAAACGTGCCTTCTGTTCCACCAAAAAGTTGCCAGGACTAACTTAAACAAAGTTACTTGTTTAAGATATCAGCAAAGGGAATGGTATAGTTAGGTGTCAGCTCAGGCAAATTGAATTTGCCCAGATTTATTTTAGCCATATGAATACGCACCAAACTGTCCATGCATGTTTGTACATGCATGTATACACACATGCACACCCACAAAAATGAATGCACTGAACCAATATATATACTTTTTTATATGAACACACAGAACATATTTTCCTACAGTTACACCCATATACACCAAACAGTTGAGTCCATCACTTTTTTATTTACTATTTACTATTTTACCACCAGGCAGAAACTTGTAGGTGTTAAAAATCTGCTAAATCCAGCAAAGAAGAAACTGATGGTTGCTGGGCAAATTAAGGTGCCTACAGCTGGTGAGGAAGCTGAAGGTTTGTGGGCCTGCTGCTGCCAACTCGGTGTGTTTGGCAGGACAGGGAGGAGAGGAGATCATACACAGATGTTCCCCATCACAGGAACATTAACAAAAACTGAAAGAGAAAATTCTTCTTCCAACAGGACAAGACCACCTCATCAATATGCTCTTAACCAAAACTGTCCTCTGGGGAAGGTCCCTCTATTTCCCAGTCCGAGGTCTCCTGTTATGAGATAGCTATAAGATTTTATGACCCGCTAATGTAGTCCAGGATGGTAAAAGCCCATATTCCTCACTTTCCCACCATTTCTTTTCTCTGACCTATGGAATGAGAGCATGGACAAATCCCATTGACGTAAATGCTGTGGGGTAGCAAGAATGTTTGCCACCAGGCCATGGTCTGGAATGACAAGTATGCAAGAATTAGCATCTATAACTCTCCATAAACATTGGGGTTAATCTCCAGGGTTTACAAGACTCTTTAAATGTGTTTTAATAGGACAATCTGCTTTACACAGGACCCATCCAACACTTCACATATCAGCAAAGTTTACAAGGAGGTGAACTGAGCTGGGGTAATAGTTCAGATGTACAGCCAGGGCTCTAATGAGAATGCCAAAGTCAAAGTAATAAGTGGATTTGCAAGTATAATACCTTCCCAAATGGCTGAAGAGCTTTCCAAGTCTGGCAGGACAGTTGGAAGGGAAGAGCTGCAAGAACTGCATTGTTCTTTCTCAAACTCTGAAATCTAAAGGAATGGATCAAATCACCACATATTCAGTGCAAAATCATGGGCTGGCTTAGACCTGCAATCTGCCAACCTGCCCGGCTTGGGCAGGACTCTGCTCCCTGGGAAGTCCTGCTGAGGGGACCAGTCCTGCCCACAGAATTTGAGGCTGCTGAGAATGAGTAATGGTGGTCAATTAAAACTGAAGACTCTGTGGACATCTGTGTGGACACCTACTATAGGAAAGGAAAACTGAGGCCCTGGGCAAACCTGCTCTTCTCCAGTGATAACAAAAGCTTCCTTCTATCTTCCTAAAGCCAGGAGAGAGGAATCCTGCCCCGGGGTTTATTCAAGCCTTGGGTGTCTACTTGCCTCAGGTAGACTCCACCTCTGCAGTTAGAGCAAGCCACCAGCCCCAGGTACGATGTGGTTTCATTTTGGAGAATGATTTTTGAGATGACTGACCTCGGCCTCGCCATTATTATCCAACATACACATACAAAAGGCAGAATAAGCCTTTGCTACTAGATGACCAGTTTGTTTCAAGTTAACTTATTCTCTCTGTGCTTTTCATCCAAAACTGAATCTCAACAAGACAATAAAGCTGGGAATTTCAAGAAGTGACACATTGCCATTAAATCAATATGAAAACCAGCCAGACTATGCTAATAAACCTAATGAATGAATTAGGTGTTCAAAGAAGAAGGATCTCATGTTTCACTTCATTATCCTCATCCTAATTATCACAGAACATTTGCCCAACCTAGACTCTCTTTCCATGCCTCCGTAAAGACCTCAGGGGACTTTTTGGAGGGAGGCAGCCAATATCTTAGCTTCATTTGCTCTTGTCTCAGTTTATCACTGGGCACAACCCCGTCAGAGTAAGGGTAGAATGGCAGTAAAAGGATGATTGCTTCATTACAATAATTCAATCTGCACTGAGACAGGCTGTCTCCTGTGCTATGCGAGAAACAGCTAGAAACTTTATTTCATAAGCAAAATTACCACTGGCCATTTTAAAATGCCAAGAGCAACTATCATTACATTGTGGTTCGGCTGTCTCTGCTCTCCAGTGCAGGGGCTGCGGCAGCCTGGGAAGCATCCATCTCAGGAAGGAACTGACCTTCCTGAGAAGGAAGGAAGGTCCCTTGCTGGAGCTAAAGGGTGACAAGCAAGACAAGATCTGACCGTTCCTTTAGCATAAAATCAGAAAGTTCAGAAAAAACATGTTTCTATACCAGGAGAAGAAATTCTGTAATTGCTTGTATAGGGAATTGGGAACAATTTTTGTTCCTTTAGAAACACAAGCTTGACCTGGTTGCTATCGCTGAAATCTGACAGGAAGATTCCCATGGCTGGAATGTTTAAATCAATCTTTGTTGCGTATTTCAGGAGAATCAGCCCAGCAAAACCTAAGGAGGACTTGCACTGTTTGTGAAAAGGGTTTTGGCCTGCTTCCAAGTTATCAGCAACTCAGGAACAAATGTTCTCACGTTGTTATGGATTAGTATCCTCAGAAATGGTGCCTCAGATGGGTACAACCAGCATCAACTCCAAAGCCTACAGGGAAGAGTGAATTTAGCTCACTGGGTTGTGATGCATAGGGACAAAAAAAGAGGGAAATGTGGATATTGACAACTGCTTAATGACAGCAGATCAGTGATGACTAAGATTAATGAATCTTGGTTTGCGAGGAATGTCTTTCACCACTAAGTGACTGCTGGTATCTGATAAGGCTTGAGCTTGGTCAAAGCTTTGCTTATTGCTAGCTATTCATAAGGGCTCTCTCTGGGTGGGTCCTCTGATGTCTAATAAGTTAAGAAACTGTACCAAAGACTTTTGTCCAAAGAAGTCACTAATAAAAAAAGAGTAAATTGATAGTAATTAATATAAATTATAGGCTGTAAATTACAGCAGTATGGTAAGAAAAGGACACAAGTGCAAATCTATGGTCAGCAGGAGTTTCAAAAATATGTTAGCTACAAATGGGTTCATCGCAAAGGTACCACATTGCTTCTAAATGGACATGCTAAGACTGCCAATAATAAACCCAAAGAAGTAAAAATGTTGAGTAAAAGTTTCCCACTTATATTGGAGAAAAGCCAGATAATGCATTGCATCTTATGTAAGAAAAACAAGTCTTTCTTTTATAACAATAATTTCCAAACTTAGAAATTTTTAATTGGCAGTTCCTGAATAATTTGCGTCCAACAGGCAAAGATGTTCATCGAACCCCTGCTGCTGATTTTAAGTAAGTCTTGGAACACTAGAGAAGTTAGAGATGTGAAGGAAAGATAACGTTGTGCCAGGACTTCAAGAGAGTAACTAGGATGACATGAATAAATATAGGCCTGTCAGGTTGACATCACTCTGAACAAGATAGTAGAACGGTTATTTGGGGACTCTATTGAGAATTAAAGGGGAAGAAATAGAATTACATTGAAATTATCATGAACTTATTAAAAACAGACCCTATGCAAATGATTTTGTAATGTTGGAGCATGTACAAGTTTAATTGGTAAAGGTAATAGTGCTGATGTAAATGATACTGTTGGACTATTTTACCAACTGATAGGTCCTCAAATACAACTGTCTTTGGGGAATCTGCCAATCTCATGAGCTGGGTTCTTGGCCCTTCTCTCTTTAAAAATCATTCCCTGCTGATGGAGTTGGCAGATAACACAAAGACTGGAAAGGACTGGTGAACTGCAAAGATGTAACAGCTAATCTGGGAGATGAATCCGGTTTGCTCCATAACTGTGACACAGCACAAGTAAGGGACAGCAAGGAGGGCCAGACTTACCAAGTGAGGAGATCGGTGATTTTGAAGAGATTTCCAGATCCTGGTAGGAAGTCAGACAAACACGAGCTCAGTGTCTAAAGAGGCCAAGACAGCCTTTGGCTGTGCAAAGCAGGGTCCATTAAGGAACAAGGTATTCGCTACGTTTCACAATGGTGTGATGGCTCCTACAATTGTTTTGGTGTTCAGAAAAAGGGTCCTGAAAAAAAATTGAGAAGGTTCAGAAAAAGCCACAGTAACCCCATTAAAGGATAGGAAAGCATGCCTTATCCTGAGAGACCCAAGAGCTCAATTTATGTGACATGTCCAAAGGAAGGCTCAAGGATGACTTGATATTAATGAGTTAAGGCCACAGAGACAGAACTTTCGCAAATATGAGCTCCTTCTCTTATTGGACAAATGTTTGACAAATTTCATGGTCTGATGCTGAAGTTAGATTAATTCTGACAGAAATAAGACAGACACTTATTTTCAGAGGAGAGGATAATTAACTGCCAGAATTGCTTACCAATAGGCTTCTTGTTATCAATCAGTTTCTAATAAAGTTTGAAAGAAATCAGGAAATTTCAAGCAGGAAGAAACACAGGCAGGTCCCGTGTGTTGTGTTCCAGTGAAGATCTGTCTAGAAGATCTTCAGATCTATTCTAACCTTAAAAAATCTGAGAAAATAGATTGTCAGTGATGACACACACTTTCGGTGGGCCTTTCGTCCACCACTGAGACAACTAGGAAGACCTTTCTTTACACAGCAGAGTGCTCAAACATTCCCAAAGTTACTGTTTGCTTTTACCAGTTAGATGCTCTTACAGATAAACAAAAAAAACACATGTCTTGGCTAGTGCAGCCACCATGTTTAGCCACTGTGAAGCTTTTCAGCAGCTGTTCTTTTAACTCTAGCTTGAGAGTATGGTAATTTCCCCATGCCAATAGGACTTACAGATGTTGCAAATCAGCAAATATTTAGTAGCAAGGAAGCTAGAGTTCAAAACCATTTATCCCATTTCTTCATACTCCTCAGCTCTTTCTGTGGCCTTGTAAAACTTCTTGCCCACTGATTTTATGAAGAAGCTGGATGCATCTCTGGCTGCTCATCAGCTAAAGAGCTGATGAAGCACCGCTGTGAGCAGCTTTGCTGCACTTGGTGGGAAAGTTTCCATTTGCAAGACTTGTTCTTTTAGTTCACGTGGCCTTGCAGCCCATCAGTTTGATGAAATCTAAAGCCTTAAATCACAACTCAGGCAAAATCACCACCATTTTTCCCCTTTTCCCATTAAAGATTTGTGAAGCTACCAAGTTTCCCATGGCCTTTCCCCAAAACCACAACCTGCTGCAAACTCTTGAAAAGTAATTCCAAACTTAACCCAGATTAATAATGCTTCCAATTAGCATGGTCAAGTTTTGCAGTTTAACAGATTAAAATTTGTCAGATTTCTTGTCTCTTTGTGAACATTTTGTTCCACTCAAACTACAGTCCCACCACAAATTATTACCGCCAAACTAAAGCTAGGAAAAAAGTCCACCTTTGCATTCTGAAAGCTCTACACTTTGGTGGAGGTCAGATCCGCAGTTTAATTTTGTCCTGTTGCATAAAGATGGGAGGAACCTGCTTCTAGATCCAGAAGGGTTTCCAAGTCATAGCCCTACCCAGATCAGGATATTTGGACCCATATGCTTTTGTTTGGATCCTTCGCTATGTTTTCCTTAAAATGGAGGGCGTGCTCAGATCATCTGCAAGTGTTTCAAGCTAACATATTTTCAACCGTTAACCTCCCTTTAGCTGAAAATCATTGCCCCTTGACTGAAGCGTAATGTCTAGCCACAGTTCCCCACCAGTGCAATGTGAAATAGGTTTTCTGGCTCACCCTTATGGAGGGGAAGGAGATGGGAAGGGTGAACACCTGCAAAGATGCTAATTCAATTGGTTGTGATCACACTGGCTACCCCCTACATTTTTCTGAGGTTGGTTTCTTCCCCCAGCTTCTGCATTCTTCTCCCTAGGTATGGTATTTGGAGGCAGAAACATGGGCTGGTGATGACTGAAACCACGCTCCCCTGAACAGGATGGCCCTTGCACTTTCTAGACCAAAGTACTCTCCGGGACTGTGCTGAAAAAAAGATTTATAGTTTTTAATCTCCTCATAAGGTATGACTGTTAAGTATGCTGTAATATATAGGACAGGAATTAATCCTGAATTTATTTAGTATTTTTTTCTTATTTCATGTGTCAGAGGATTGCCATTTCAATTATTTATTAAAAAAAATATGTTTTTCAAGGTAAATGCATTACTTTTGTTATCTGCTTTCAATTAGCTGGGAATTCACTATGTTCAGCCAAATGTCCATTCATCAACAAATTCCAGATTCCTGGCAGTCTGAACAAATTCCCAATTTTCTTCTTTTATGGGTAAAATAAGTGAAGATATTCATGCCTCATGCTAAATTATGGCTGGGGTTAGACTAGCCTGGAGGGAGGAGAAAACAGCTATGGAAGGTCTTGAAATTTATTAATAGAAATACATTAATAGACGTTTTGATAGAAGTAGAGCTAAAATATTTCACATTCTTTTTTCTTCAGGTGCTTTGTTATGTTAACTAGATGGCCTCCTGCCCTCCTTCATGGGCAACCTAATGAGCTGAGATGGTCACCCTCCAAAGTGCATGAAACAGGTTGATGAGACTGTCTCTAGCTGCAGGGCTCTGCCTTCCACAGGTACATGCAGGAATAAAAGCCAAGCAAAATACATCCCGTGCCACTACAACTCTTCATGTCGTGTCCAACCCTTCCAATTAGTGAATTCACATTTTCAGTGCAAAGCTGTGTAAAGTGGCTCCAGCAGTGTCATGGGCTGCCCCAGGGTCACCTGTACACCCTGGAGCATCAAGGGAGCAGGGAGAAGCAGAGTGGCCAGCCACGTGCCTGGGCAGAATAGGGGCCAGGCTTCTACCTCAGAAATATTCCGGTGCTGGTCCTCCTTTCTCTTCCTGCAAAAGAGAGCTACCTAGCTGAGGTTCAGCCCATTGCTGACACAGCTACATGGCTTGTCAGAGCCCAACCAGCTTCTCCACCGAGCACCTTTCCATGCTGCATAACTGCATCCATCGCAGCCAGTTCCCTCCCCAGCCAGCTGTCAGCTGGGAGGAGAATGCCCCATGCTCCAGCATGAGAGCTGGGCTTCTTGCACAGAGGCTTTTTATCCCCAAAAGAAAGCATAAGCCCTTTCTAAAATGTAAATATGCTTTTTCAAATGCCTCATGTCAAAAGGCACTTTTGCTACCTGCTTGCAGTTGACACTTCACCCAGTGCTGGGCCAGAGTCCTTTACAAGGAATCTCCTGGAAAAAGCTGCAAGAAAGGCTCTGCTCCTGGCAGCCATGGGGATGGAGGGCAACCAGAGATGCTGCTGCAGCCTCTGTGCACGCTCACCACGGCTCTGAGGTCAGTTATTTTCCAGGCACTGATTGGAGTGGTACTTCTGTGTATGGTGTGACTGGCCTCAAGCCATGGGGAGAGCAGAGGAGCTGGGTGGTGTGATCCCACTCTCCCCAGTGGCTCTATCAGCCTCCTTTATCTCTGTGGGGCATCAGGCCACATGCCCGAGGAGGTCCCAGGGAACAACACAGCTGCTGGCTGGCCCCCGTGGCCATGGTGCCTTCCCAGAGGGCAAGGAGACAGGGAGGAGGATAAGCTCCCAACAGGGAATCAGGATCTAGCCAGGATGCTTGCTGGGACTCAGGAGTTGCGGTGTGAGATAGCCTTAAAATATAAGCAGTATTTAAAGCTCAGCATTTTCCTTCCAAACAAGGAAGTTTTTCAGTCATTTTAGTCATTCATTTTATCTCCTCTTTCTTTTGTTAGTGAAACTGCTGTCTCTCCTGGCTTCCTCAGCTGTTGTCAAAAATCCTCTGTCCTGGTCATCTCCTATGGGTCATACTAAGTCACCTTGGTTTTGCGCTGCCCTTCTCTTTCCCCCCTTAGCCATCACTGACTGATTATATTTGCTTGGTCATCTCTTCTTTCCTCCTTTCCACTCACAGAGGATACTTTCTGCTCCTTTTGTTTCCTCTTTCCAATGATTTGTAGTCAGTAATGCTTTCCTCACACTGCAGAGCAGGTCTCTTCAGCCTCTCTCATCACATTCGGGTGTTCGTATGTCTCTCCCTCTCCGTGCATACTCTGAGATTGCGTTCTCTTGTGCACTGTATTTTTCATCCTGTGAGTGAAGAAACAGAGCCACTGCCCTGCCTCTCATTCCCCAGGTTGTGCAGAAAGCTAACTGTCCTTACGTGGGCTGACGCCTTTCCCACCAGACGTCAGAGAGGCAGGAAGATGAGATTTTTTTCCTTACGTGATTTGTGTGCATCTCAGCCAGATATTGCTCTCCACCCAGCAAGATGATTAGGCTGGTGTTTTGAGATAAAAGCTATGCCGCCTTCACTTCTTGGTGACACACAACCCTGAGAGCCGCCTCGCCATCCAGCAGCTGTGCCAATGGCGAGCGCTCCTGCTGAGGGCTCTCCCAACAGGCAAAACCATCACCATCTCTTCAACATCTGTCTAATGTCCTACAGCCTAGGCAATCGTGAACTCATGTGTTTATTTTACTGGTAGAATACACCTGCAACTTAAATATTGTATGATAAGCAGATGTTCACTTCTATAAATTGACCAGCACGCAAAGATTTATAGACCCCAGAGGTTCAGATTTAGCGAGTGGGAGCCAAGGTCACAACTGGACCTTCAGATTCAATAAATCTTGACATTACTGAAGCATTGGGGGAGGGGAAGAAGGCATCGTTATAGACATATAACAATTTTTAAAGTATGCCAGTGATGATCTGCAAAGCAGATGTAAGGGAGGCTGATTTGATACATTAAACTGACCCTTCCAGGCAAGAGATGAAATAACTCAGTATTTGATTTGGTGTCCCATATGGAATATAGGAGTGGAAATGGTGATAATAAGCCCCTGTTCATATGAGAAGCGGAGGGGAAAAAAGCTCCATTAAAAAGAATAAATGTTTTGTTTTCATGCTATATGAAGGACACTGTTGATATCATCAGTGGTGGATTTATTCTAATTAAGGTACTTCAAATGACATATCTGTGCTGTATTTTTCTTTCATACAGTGCACTAATGAAAACCACTGGTTTAGCTATAGAAGAAACAGAGTCCTGCATGAGCGGAGTAGGTACCTGAAACACCTCAATGGTGTCTCCCAGCGCAGGAGGCAGAGTCAGTGCTGCTGGGTGCATTCGGAGGCCTGGCAAAGAGAACAGGTTGTCAGAAGTAATTCAGTCTCTAATTCCCCTTCGGACCCTGGTGTCTCTGCTGGACTTTTAAACACAGGCTGGCAGCAAGGATGGAGGGGAGGGAGGTGAGGCAATATGGCCAGTCTTTGTCAGTGACACCACAGAAGAAAGAGAGGCTGGAAATAGAGAGAGTTAGGGAGAGTAAGAGGCAAGGAGGAAGGTTTTAAATGGGCACCAAAATATCCTGACATGGCTGTGCTATACAGGCCTTCATAGGAGCAACTCAGTAGCCATGGCCTTGTGATAGGTGCAAAAAGATAGTGCTAAGGGTATAAACAGAAGCAGATAAAGTCTGAAACACCAGAGGCAGCCTGAACCGACCCCTGCCAGCCCAAAGACCAGCCTGGACTGTAAAGCTCTCCAGAGAAGTACACAAGTTCTTCTACTCCAGACACCACACTGTACCCAGTGACTCCCAGGTCAGCACAGTCCAAGTTAGCTTTCATCGGCCGACATGCCGTCGCAGCCTGTGCTGGGCAGGGAAAGCCAGAGCTGTGGCTGATGTACACGTGGTATACGTGACCGACTCCTCCCGCACCCCCTTCACCCTGCGGGCGCCCATCCTGCTCCACACCTGCAGTTTTGCAACTGCCCGCGATGTTTTAAAACAAACAACTCAACTGGCCCATTGAGCCGCTCATAGTTACAATAAAAACCCACACAGAGGTTTCCAAAGAGCGATTATAAATTACACTGGTGTTTTGGTGTTTTCTGCCTTTCTGTTTAGAGTAACTAAGAGCGGTTTATGAGAATCATCTAACTAGCCGTTTTTAGAGACTTCCAAAACATGCAGTTCAGCCAAAAACAAAGCAGAAAAAACACTACCAGTAAGGAATTCCCCTGTTACTAAATAGTAACTAATAAATACAAATACCTATTACAGTAGAAGATGGAGGCAGAGAAAAGAACACAAGAGGCAGACAAGAGAAAACAAACATGAAAGTGTTGTACTGACTTTTTTCTCATTGAGGTAGATATGCATGTGAACATCGCCCCCAAACTCATGTATCTGAAAGCAGAGCTGTCTGAAGCAGAAGTGGACAGGAAGATGTAGCTTTTGATGGCTTCTGTGGCAACTGAAATGAAAATTTTGGAGCCAAAGTGAAGTTACCGCTAGCTGCCAGATACAGTCTTTGCAACTGCGAGTGCTCCTAAATAAGGCTGTGGGATATACCCTGACTGCCAGCTGTAATACTGATAAATAGTCGTATCATCCAAAAAGCATGACAGTCTGAAGCACCCATTCAAGATTTTCAAAGTGCTTACGCAAGCATCCTCTCGATGGCCATGCACGGCTACCTGCATGCCCTCCTGAAAGGAAACCCAGCAGGAAAAGCTGGAGTGAGGCCGAGGTGGTCAGGGCCCAGAGCACTACCCTCTCTTGCTCTCATCCTGGCCCCAGTTTTTCACATCTGGGCACAGGGCTCATTTTAACTCTCACACCCATGTATACAATATATGGGCATGTTTTGCTTCAGAGGACATAGTAAAGCTCATGGTACAACCAGGCTTGGAAAAGGCCACTGTAACAATCTGATGTACAGCAAACCCTCTGTCAAGTGGTCTTTCATGACTGACAGTGCGTTTTCTGTACCCAGCTCCCATGTTACAGGACGGAGGCACAGAGGGTGATTGCTTGCCCCAGTGCCACCCCGCAGCCCCAGCCAGAAGCCCCCTGCAGCGATCCCGGTCACCACATCCCCTTGCCTGGACATTTTTTCCCCATGAGCACAAGCTCCGGGATGATTAAGGAAAGGTATTTCTCAGTGGTTTCTCCACTGCTCCTTGTGAAAATCCTACACAGCCAGGGCAATCAGGAAGTGTTTACACTATCTGGCCTTTGTTCTGATGTCTTTAAATACTGACTCCAGAATAATTCTGATTTCCATACCAAACAAACACATTGTGGTTTCTTTACTGGTGAGGCACAGACTGAATTTCCCTGCCTTGGAAGTTGCAAAAGACAGCTCTGGTATCTGCAGCTTCTTTTAAGGGAGCCCCTGGTGTCCTTAATGAAAAATTTATTTAGGGTAAATCAATATTCAGCTACATTGTCACCCTATATCAGAACAGGCTGCAGGTGAAAGTGAGTTTAGTGGTTACTATTTGTTCCCAGCGACTACTAATCCCATTTCCCATTGCTGAAATAAGGCGTTAAAAACCAAAATAATCTCCCATTGAAAGGAAGACATTCCAAACAGCTGTATCCTTCAAAGGCTTTGGACTTTTCTTTCCCCTTACCGTCTCCCTAGGTAGCCCTCCGGGACTCACGGTTATGTGGGATGCCAACTGCTCACTATTCATCATGGCCCTATTCTCTAAGGGCCCATCGACTTTCAATAATTTATCACTCGATGTTTTGTGTGTTGCTGCAGAAATAAATCAGAACTGGGAGCACCAGATGCTCCCGCATCCCATCATACTGTGTTAATTTATTAAAAAGGGGTTTTCTCAGCCCAGCCACGGGGTGCAGGAATCTCCTCCACAAGGAGTAGTGAAGATGGGGGTTAAGGTCCACTGAGCCAAGTGCAAAGAGCACAGAGAGAGAGAGACTTCAACATGGAAGCACATGAGCTTGGAAGCCCTCTCAGGGTGAGCAGGCGGTCGGCTTTCCAAGCAGAGCTAGTGGTGACAGCGCTCCAAGAAAAATACATTTAGTCCTTAAGCGTGTAGCTTTTGTTCTGGGCTCACAGTCTCTTTTTGTTTCTTGGACTAGGTCTCGCACCCGGATACAGCAAGTAAATATCAAGCCATAAATCACAAATTCGATGCTTGCTTTTCTTTCCTCAAGGTTGTATAATATAATGAAAAAGATCAAGCAAATGGAAAGCTATTTTACGCTGCACATGCAGAGTGCAAAAGGCCCTGGGTCTCTTCCAATGACCCCGCAAGAATGATAGGCCTCCTGCTAACAAGAAGAGCTATTTTTCTGAGGCATCACACAAATCCTCTCATGGATTGAAGAGTTTCTCCTGTTCTTGTTTTCTTTAATGCTCTTGCAATACAGTTAATTTAACATATAATGACCCTTCATTCAAACATATATATTATGGTAGTTTCATCAAATGTGCCTCTGGCAGAACAGGAAACACAAATTTCCTACGTTCCTTCCCAGAGTCCTGAATGCATGTCAACAGCTTTTTGGTACTTATCACCCTTGGTCATTTCTCATCTCCCTTTCAGAGGGGAAGAACCGTGGCTGCTAACACAGAGTCTTGCCTCTGACATTACCACTGGCGCACCAAGATGACCACACCTGGAAGATGGGAGGGGGCTGGGACTTCTCCTTGATATTATGGCACCTTCTTCTCGAAGTCCAGCCTTGCCAAGGTTGCACACTCAGTTCCAGCACTCCCTAATGCAGCAGGGCCTCTGGTGCTCTTATAAAATCAGCTTCTAGTTACCTGCAAGGGGAAGAGCCAAACTGAGAATGCATGATTCTTCCTACCCCCCAAAACATTGTTCAGGGTAATTCTGCTTCTCTAGGATGGTGCCCACCAAACAGCAATTGCGTAACGGGATAGGATCGTTCCCAGTACTGCTGACACGTTAGCTGCCTGTCTGCTCAACTCTAAGGGTGTAAAAATGGGACTTTAGAGGATCACATAACTAACTGAGAGCTAGTTTTTGTGGGGACAGCAAGAAAACACACTTTCTTGACACCAGCTCCTTTGCCAGGTTTCAAGTCTTTGATGCACCTCCCTAGGGACTTAGCAACCTTTCTGGGAACGAGCTGGCAGGTGGCTTGTAAGCCTCATTTCTGTCTCTGCTCTCTCCTCTTCCTCAGAAGTTTCCATTTGCATTGACATTTTCCCAAACTTGTAAGCTAGGGAAAGATGTCCAATGCGCATAATTCTAGCCTAAAAAGCTAAAGCTTGTCATGTTATGAGAAAGCATAAGCAAGAGCTTGTAATGGGAAGTGTTGGGCAATCCTGTCTTTACTGAAGGCAAAATCCCCTCCTGTGCCTGCCACCAAGATTAATTCCAGATTTCCTTAGGTTCTGTGACATGCACAGGGCCTGTCCCAGCAGCTGCTAAGCACTATCAAGTCTAATGCTCTTTCACATCCCTCAGCCCTAGTATCAAGAGCATTATTCTGAGAAGATTTTTCCTGAAATCTTCATGAGACAACATTGGGAAATCCTGATTAGTCAGTAAGACCGTTGTTTATCCTCCTGGTAAAACACAGCTTCTGCTAAACCAGAGCCATTCTCTCCTTGAAGATAAGCAAATGTTAGCAAAATTACTGTAAATCGTGAGATTACTGGTTAAGGTTGCAGCAAAACACAGTTTGCATCTTAACTCTGTTTTCTCTCATTTACAGCCTTCTTCAGATGTCGTCTTTGGCACTGAAAACATTTGTCTCAACTTAAAAGTGAACTTTGGAGTGGGGGAGTCTGAATAAAACCCCTACAGCTGTTTTTGAATTATCCAAGAAGAAAAAAGAAATGCACATTTCCCAGTATAAACATTATCTTGGTTTTATTTTGGGGTTTTTATTGTTGTTTTGCGGTGGTGTTTTTTTTTTTTAGTTCAGGGAGAACATTCAGTTTATTTGGAGTTAGATTATTTTATTTTATTTAGATGTCAGCACAGCACATCTGTATTTCTTTGTGAGACAGGAACATAAGAACTGCTCTGCAAGGTCAGACCACGGGTTGGTCCAACCCCGTATCCTGCCTCCGAGGGCAGCCAGTAGCAGATGCTCAGAGCAAAGCACAGAGCAAACAGGACCGGTGCCCGGGGGCCCTTCCTGGTGTCCCCGCTGCTTCCTCAGCTGGAGCTGCAGCTGGGCTGTTGCATTTCACAGCCTCCAGCAGCCCAGCCCTCTCTGAATTTGCCTAAATTCCCTTTTGAGCCCCTCTACCCTCTTGGCCTTCACAGCTTCCTGTGGCAAAGACACAGGCACGAGGCAGCTATGCTGCATGTGAAATCAATAATTCGCTGCCCTCTTTTTAAACCTGATAATGTCCTTGGAAGACTCTTAGTTCTTACATTATGAGAAACACTGAATAGGCTCCTTCCCTGAATAGGCCCTTTTTCATAAGCTGTTTCATCACTCCTCTCATGCAAGCTTGGTCATATCCCTCCTCATTCTTGTTTTTCTTCTCTCTGTACCTCTGGCTCTCCTGTATCCATTTTAGGGGGGCGGAAGCATCGCATGGCTTGGACTTAGGATTCAGGCAACAACTTCCTTTCCTGGTAGTATCTAGTACTTAATTTGCCTTTTTGTTTTCCTCCATTGCTGAGAACCAGACAATGCCATCAGAGAATTTTCCATCGTTATTCCAAACTTCTTTCTAAACAGCAGCAGCTTGCCGAGAGCCAACTGCTGGATAAGCAGTGGTCATTTTGTTGCTTTCCCTCTATTTCATTACTTTGCACTGGCTTTCTCCTGACATTTTATATCCCAGCCACTCAGCAGAGTGCAATCCTCCTGCAACTCTTTGCTCTTGGCTCTTCTGAAGAGTTCTGCATCATCTGCAAATGTGGTTAACCCACTATTTATCCCCTCTTGCAGATCTCTGATTAATACATTGGAGTATACCACATATGTCTACACTGTTTCCTAGGCTAGAGTAGCTCTGCAAGAGGACTTGGGCCTTTTTCCCTCCACAGCTTGGCTTTCCAATATGCCCAGGGCAAAGCACCATTTTTGGAAAGCTTGACACACTTTATTGGTGATGCCTTGCTTAGTCACTTACCGACGTGTGCAAAGACTGCCAACAGATTTGCGAAGCCTGACTCCCCCCACAGAAGCAACATTTCTTTCCTTTCACCGTCTCTCTCACACACATGGGATCCATCCATGTCTATCAATTCTCATCTGTGATATAATTTTCAATACCTTGCCTGGTATAGAAGGCCAGGACATTAGTTTGCAGTTCTCGAGTTCATTCTTGAATTATTTCTAGCTATCATTAATATATCTGGAATAAAAGGTTCAAATGTGAGGTTTTTACTATCACTTAGAAGGACAACAAATATTCCCTGTAGACAAGTTCAGATAAGTGCTAGTTTCCCTGTTAAAAGCGTAACTTCTTCTACAAACTGGGCCAAAGTATACCCACAATTAAAATATTTGGAAAGTTGCCCCTGTTCCTTGAACAGTGTTGATTTAGTTTTTGCACTGCAAAATGCACTGGCAACTTCTTCCCCCATAAACTCCAGTTTTGCATTCACAATTT
This sequence comes from Phalacrocorax carbo, assembly GCF_963921805.1. Classification (NCBI taxonomy): domain Eukaryota; kingdom Metazoa; phylum Chordata; class Aves; order Suliformes; family Phalacrocoracidae; genus Phalacrocorax; species Phalacrocorax carbo. The sequence continues at coordinate 122,346,769 of NC_087513.1, read as the reverse complement.
TGCTCCTATATTCTCTCCTGGGTCAAACATTATACATGGCATCAACTGAACATCCAGAAATTGTCATATAGTTTGGCATCCGCAATTAATGCTGCGATCTGAGTTCACAGTTAAACAGAGCCCTCCTACACTGGGGAATGCACTAGCATTATGTTGGCTCTATGATTTCAGCTATATTGGTACTGTGGTCGATGCCCCAAGCCTGCCAGTGCTTAAGAGGCATTTGGACAATGCCCTTAACAACATACTTTAACTTTTGGTCAGCCCTGAAGTGGTCAGGCGGTTGGACTAGCTGGTCATCGTGGGTCCCTTTCAACTGCAACAGTCTGTTCCATTCTCTTCTAAATCAGAGCTTTCCCTGTGCTGGTCCAATTTCCTGGAATAATTGTGCGCATTTTTTGACAGTTTAGCATATTTTCCTTCAGCGTGATTACCCCCAGTTTTACAAAGTAGAAATCTGCATACTTTAAAAAGGTAGCCAAATGTATAACATAGGGTAAAAATATGCAAGTCTATATTTGACCCGTCTGCCTCTCATACACCTGAGTGCACGCACGTGTGTGTGCGTGCATAATGCATCATGCAGACGCTAGAGAAGGTAAATGCGTAAAAAAGGGTATGTGTACAGGAATTGTGTTTTATTTCGAAAAACGCTAAATAAACCCCAAAGAGGTAGAAGTTACCTACAGCAGTGAAGGCATCAAGTATTTAATCATGAACATAACTACACATACGAAAGCACTGTCTGTGAAATTAATGCAACCTATCAGGTGCTTTAAAAACACGCTCCTCCTGCTTAAATATTTTGCCTACCCAGGAAGGGCTTCAGTGGGTGCCATCACGGTACCACCTAGGTAAACAAATGCAGATTAATGGAGGGAGTGTGGGCACTTTCACCTCTCTCCCTCAGAATTAGCAGCAACGCCGCACTGTGCATTCCCACACGATAATACATCAGGGCTGTGCAGCCTCTGCCTCCACCCTTGAGTCAGCTCAGGGCTGCGTTTGCCTCTGGGTAATGTTAAATTCAGGGCTTGCGTTTCAGGACTACTCATCTTCACTTCGCAGCTCTCTCAGCTGCAGTATATCACTCACAGGCCAATACCCTTAACCCAGAGGGGGGTATCCCATGTGGCATACACTAATTTATAAATGAGGATGATATCTGAATGCGTCACATTTCAGTGAAGAAAAACAAACCTTATGGACTCTTTTAAAGCTGTGATAAATTAGAATGTGCACGGTACAAATATTTATCTTGCACCCTTATTAGAAGTATTTCCTTTTCACTGGTTAATTTAATTAAGAGGTGTCCCTTTGGATTAAAACTGTGTAAGATGGATATATTTTTCTCCAAAACATAATTCATTTTGAATGAAGAGGGGAAAACTCATAGCTCCCGAACTTATTAATAATGATCTGAATTAAAATACATTCCTGGCTTTCTTGAATACTTACGTATGTTACAGGATAGCTGGGAGGAGGCAAGAGGGATTATTTTTGTTTTCATGAGAAGGACCTGATCCCAGAAACACTGTCGGATGCGTATGATGAGCAGTTAGTCACAGTGATTTCTTTGGCAGGGGAGAAAGAAGCAGAAACAAAAACAACACTGACCCAACTTTCGTCAAAGCCGGGGGCGGGGATGAGAGAGCTGGTACGGGATCATTCTTCTTCCCTCCCCATGCCCAGGATCCCCTCTCACTCCAAAAAAAAAAGCCTCCTTGTGCTTGGCAGCCCGTGGCTGTGAAGGAGAGAGAGAACAGGAGCAGGAGAAGTGGTCAAGCCTGCCGGGAGCGGCTCGTGGCCCCGAGGGGGTCACCATCCTGCATGGCCCTGGGGACTGTGGGGACCTCCCTTGTGTCCTCCTCTCTGCGTGATGCTGTACCTGAGCTGTAGACCCAAAAAGAAAAAGGGAAAGATGAAGCTTGCTGGAGAAGGTGAAATTTAGGGGTTCTCAGGGCCAGGATTTTGCCTCAGGTCTGCCATGCTGATCTTAGATGCGCCACTTCATCTCACTTCTCGGGGCCCCTTCCTTCCCAACCTTTGTCTGATCTACTTCAAGGGCGATATCTCTGGATCACAAGCCAGCTCCTGCTGCCTCTGTGCAATGACATGAGGCTCCACGCACAACTTTGCTGACATACAGGCATTACAGGGAGATGATGACAAAACTGCAACTGCTTTTCCAAAATACCTGCTTTGCCTCTGCTTACAGAGCAATTCCTAGAACTGTCCGTTAGAAAATTAGTCCCCAGCTCAGTCCCTACAGAGGGGTGAGTGATTTTGTGCCTGACTATCTCTTCAAGGGAGACTTTAGACATACAGATGGTTGGGAGACACACCTATTTCGAAAGGCCTCTTCTTCCACAAAGGTTGGTGTTTACAACTTCCAGCACTGCCTCTGTGGCACAATGATGAGGGATGATTGTAATGACGTTCCAGGTTGAATAATAGAAAAAGGCTTGCCTTTTCACTTCCTCTTTAGAGGGGAATTTTCTGATCAGTTTCGAGTATTGTGTCAATAACTCCTGCCGTATTTTCTTTCATTACAGAGCCTACCAATACACTGCTAACAGACTCATTTACAAAACAACCAGCATCACTGCCAGAAGAAAAGGCTACTCAAATATAAATACAAAGTCTAGCAAAACATCTCAAGCATAGAAGCTTGAACATGAGTCATTGCTGCAGCTATAATTGAAGGGGTTTCTCGACACATTATTCAAATCCGTGTGGATGCTGTTTTGCTTCCCACCCCGCTCCAGCACCTGCAGAAACCTCTCTGCTGACCCTAAGACCCTTGGTGAGATTCACATCAGAGCATTTGGTCAATGCCAGCTCTTACATCAGTGACTGGCACCCCTTCATGGCTCACACGTCCCACTTTTAAAAGAACAATTATGGCCACGCTGTGTGTTGAATGACAAAACTCAAAGGAAAATGAACTTGAAGATGTTTCCCTAGCAACTGCATGCAGCAGTGTTCCCACCAGTCCAACATTACAGCATCACACTTTGAATTGAAAAAAATACAGATTGAAATCTTGGCCACTTAAATGGCAAGTGCAGCCTGGCAGAGACACAGCCTGCCATGGTCACACCGGCCAGTACCCAACTCGTAATGCTGGCTTTCACCTTATGTGGAAGACCGCTCCGGATAAGGACAGCAACAGCCATGAACAGAGATTCAGAGAGTGTAGCAGCCTCAGGACATGGCCCTGAAAATAAAAAAGCTTAATTTCAGTACTCTTAAAAGAAAATAAATGTTGATTATCTCTTTCTCCTTCCATCCCTGATCTTTTTCACAACAACAGTAGTGTGCTTTGAGCATATGCTGTTTAACAAGCCACCTTCAGCCATCTGACACACATTGGCTTTCTTGAAACAAAAGCCATGAGTTCCCAGTGGGCAAAGCAAGGCTTACTCACCTAACCGTAATCATCTTTGTACAGCAAGTCTTTCCAGTCCTTCTTGCCCATCCTTCCTAAAATGACCTGACTCTTGGAAACAACGTGCCCTGGTGCAACCCACCCTTTCTTTCCTGGCAGACTCAGAGGTCTGTGTTTTCTCTCCACCCTATTACCCAGAGCAGATACAGTGAGCGATGCAAACAGGGGGAGGGAAGAGGCAACAGTCCCATCATTATCCTAATATCCTATCCTTTGTTTACATTACCACCATTGTTTTAACTGATGTGGTTCAGCCTACAGCATGAGGCCAACTTTCTATGCTGAATCCTGCGTTATTATCTTCCAGAAGGACAGTAACCATTTCCCTCAAGGATGCTATTCTGGTTTGAATATTTAGGCACACAGATGAAAGGCTGCTATGACATCATACTGTAAAATCTATTTGCACTGGTACATTATGTACTCCTGAGATAAATGCACCATTATACCGCATCACCCCGAGAACAATTTGCACTCACCTGTGCTGGAAACGTCCTGTTCCATAAACTTGGGTTCCACCTTCTGACACTCTGAAAATGCTCCCCAGAGATGACCAATCAATTGCTTTCCTTAGTTGATGCGTGCTCAGCATCACGAACATGGTTTAATTAGCAATATTAAATCCAAATATTGCATCTCGCACTATGATTTATGGTTTACCTCGTGCAATATGAGAAGCCTTCTGCATTGCTGAGGCAGAGGTGCTTCAAATGCCAACAATGGGACATTTTTACAGAAAGAATGTGAGGGGAGGGAAGCGTTCATCAACATCCGCGCATTAGTTGTGCGGCTCTTCATCCTGGTTGTTGGGTACTAATACTCACACCATTCATTCTTTCTACAGCTCTCCACATGCCATCAGTAGGAAAATCTCAGCCACGGGCTTTGCAGGGCAGGGCTAAACAGTCTTGAAGTTCCTGAAAGCCTCAGCTGATGAAGCAGGAGGAAGACTATGCAACTGCCCTGACCACAAGAAAGGGAGCATTGCGTCTTACCCACGGAAAGTGGTAGGTTTGATGAGTGGAGCAACCCACAGGTAAAAGGACACTCAGAAAGCTGAAACCTCTCCTTGGTGATGGGACAATCCTACAGTTGCTGGGCCTGCTTTAGGACAACAGCCCCCCATTGCCGCCCGAGCTACATGCAGGGACTTGGGCAACCCACGACACCCACGGTCACCTGAGACTTCAAATGGCAAGTTTCTTACCTGAGAGAAGGGCCTGCTTTCACTCCCTCTAAATGAGCAGGAACCTCTCAGGAGGCTTTGGAACATTTCATAGCTGCATACAATGGAGTCAAAGCCGAGAAGTCCAATTTTCTTCCCTATAATTGATGTAACAGCCCACCCACATACTTAGATTAAGGTGTACATTAAGATAATGAAAAGTCATTAATTATCTTCCTACGAGTTTCTTATGAAAACGTCTCTGTTACTCCATCGATCCCCTCCGTTGACACAGGATGATAGAGATGTAGTAGATCAAGCAGACAATGTTACAGACATTTTTCTGTGAGGCAGAATCTCAGATCCTGTCCTGCTCATCAACATACTTACATGGCAGCGGGAACGTTATCTCATACCTAGGAATTACTCCTTTTCCCATCCCTGTGCAGTCTTGCTAGCATTACTTGCAAAACCTCCCTACTCACAGGTTGGAGCTGGCACTGGAGTCACCATCTGTCTTCCCTGTCTGCACAAGGCTTTGTTCCAGCCTCTCATTTTGCTAGGAGCCAGAGCACGGCTCCTCCTGGCTCTCCATCCCACCAGGTGCCAGGAGCCAGAGCCACTAACGGTGCGGCCAGGAAGGAGGCGGTACGACCTGTCGCGAATGGGCAATTTAGATCTCTTAAAGAACCACTGTCAAAGGTATCAGCAAGAGCAGTTTTATTGAAATACAGTGTTGTAAAAGTGCGACTTAACAAAGTTTGATAGCAAGGTTTGCTTTATTACTGTACTGCACAATCATTTGAACAATGATTCAAAACTACCAAGGCAGAGCAAAAGTTACCAAGGCAAAATCAAAGTTACCAAGACACAAATCAAAGTTATGTGTGACATCGGTTGCTTACCAAAGATCTGCCATTGGTGAAAGGTCTCTCTGCCTTGAGGACCAATCTTGGCAGGCATCCTGACACAAGGGGAGATCACCGCCATAGAGCCAGGCTGCTTAGCAGGGAGAGCTCAAAGAAGGCTCACTTAGGCTGTCATATTTATGGAATAAACTGGTTGGCTCATAGTCAGGTTACACGCGATGGGAAAGGTATGCATGAGACTCCTTGTACCCACAGCTTTCTTTGCTTCTTGATAAATGAGTCTTGGAAAAGCCACCCGCTATTCATGTGTTAATGGCATGATGCGTATTCCAAGCTCACATGCATCAATGCTTACTGTGTCACTCGGCTCCTTTGTGGATTCTCAAAGAACAGACTGGAATTAGGGATGTTCTTGGCCTGGTTACAATTTAGGCCTTTACCTCCTTTGGAGCCTGCACCAAACTACTGCTAGTTCGGTTAAGGAGTCGAGTGCGTCTCTCACAGACCCCATACCTGCATATCTGCAATACTGCATTTTGAGCTGGAATCTGCCAGGATCTGACCCAGTCCTAGGACCTCGCTGCTGCAGCTGAAGCGTGTGGACTACCCTGAGATGAGGATTTGGTGTGCAAGGGTAGGAAAGCAGCAAAGCAGTTGCCCTTTACCAGGAAGTAAAGCCAAACCCTGTTCCCACAGAAATCAATGGAGAAACTGTTGGGACCTCAGCAGTGACAGTTCAAGTCCTTCGTGATTGTTTTCCTCCTAAAAAGACACTTGCTTCATTAAGATGCTGAGTCTTCCTAATTCGAATATTTTATTTACTTTGGGTCTTGGGTTGTCTTCATTATGTGGGTGCCAACAGGGCATCAAAAGGGGCACCTCGGAACCTGCTGCGAGACCGCGAAGCTTTACCGAGGGAGCGAGGGAGCGTTACATGCCGGGGAGAGCAAGTGGGCAGGCACATTCCCGAGGGAGCGCCTCCCTGTTTGATACCATTGTTATGGAAACTTAAAACTTCAGGATAAACCGGGAAGGCCAGTGAAATGCAAATGGCACGAAGCCCAGGAGAGACGTATTTGCGTATTTGCTCACTACTTACCACTCTTCTGCAGAACAAAATGTCTGATTTTCTGCCTTTTGTGAAAACGAGCTTTCCTGGGGTCCTAAAGGCCAAATTCCCTCGTAGGCATAAAAGGTCAGGACTCCAGCAGTGTAGAGGTGATCCCAACAGCCACTTGAGATGCTTACTCCGGAAACAAACTCTTACACAAAAGTGGCAAAAACAGAAGACACGATGCAACAGCAAAACAAATGAAAACTGTGTGTTTCGTCCCAGGGTGAGTTACCTACTGGGAGAGGGAGGACAAGAGCAGTGGCTCTGTTGTGGACTTCCAGCTTTTCACATCCATTTGAACCCAGATGGCTGGTGATGACAAAAGCTTCCTGCGTTTTTATGAACGCAAAAATATGATTTTAACAACAGGGGAAGAAATGTCCTTTGGCAGCAAAGTAAGTGACCAGATAGAGGTGGTTCATTGCGCAATGGTTTGCTAAGCAGAATGGCGCTCTACCACACTGCAAAATAAAGCTCTTTTGGACAAAAAACAGGGTTCATTTTTTGTTACAAGTGCCTTAATTAATCACTTGCCTCAGCTCCAAATGGAATGAGGCTTGGTCTACAAAAGCTCTCCTTGTATTAACCTCCAGGCAAGCAGACACTCTTCCCTAAAATTCATTTAGCTGTCAAAATGGGGAAAAAATGCCAGCAGCAGAAAGGTTCAAAAACTGTGAAGTCCAGGCACTTCGTTGAGGCTTTTGCTTTAGAAAAATAATAGTAATAATAGAAAAGTACACTGAAACACAACTCTAGAGAAGATTTTGTTCCCATTTCTCCAGAAGGGAGAGGCAGGGTGAGGATACCACCAGTGCTCTTACATGCAACCCTTTCATGTAAATGATTTCAAACGGGACCTCTTGCTCTTCTCTGCAGACGAAAGCAGAATGCATCACTGTTGCCAGACCACCTGGGACACGGGGAGGAGAGGAAATTTCCAGATGGGTTTTAAGACAATTCATTTATATTTATATAGCCAGAATAAATGTTTTGGTTGGGGTTTTTTTGGGGTCTTTTTTTTGTTTTTGTTTTTGTTTTTGTTTTTGTTTTTGTTTTTTTCTGAGATAGCATTTCCCTTTGCTCTATCTAGACCACCAAGAAAAGAGGGAGGCACAGAATTTCTATTGCATTAATAGTCCTGGTGTTTACGATTTTGGCTTTTATGAACTTGTGGGAGCTGTTTATTGAGTCATAAACTCTACTAATGGGAATATTATCTCTAAATTATATAAGTACTACAGTATTTGGGTTAGTTAAAAGAAAGGTTTAAAACAGTTACACACTTACAGTTTATCTCAGTTACCAACATGATCCCATAATGGGAATTTAATTGCTAATTGCTAGCTTATATTGCTGAAGAACTACAATAACCACACACAATATATAGCCTGCATAAACATGTCCAGACAATTCTGTATTACCTTTCACTGCTACCTTCTCGTATGGTAGCGTTTTTTTATTACAATGACTTAATTCCTAAATGCCTCAAATTAGGAATTCCTCTTTGTCAGGAAAGCATTTCCACCAGTGCTTCATTTGACCTATTTCAGCAAGCCGCCTGCACACACTCGACTGGCTTTGTGCAAACGCAACAGCCTTATGCATATGCTTAAATACTTTGCTAGATTAGATTCTCAGAGAGCTCTAACAGGAGAAATCATAGTTCCATTTAAACCAACTCAGGTTTTCCTGTTTACCTAGCTAAAGTGAAATTTGACCAAGACCCACTGGCCAGAGCCTGAGTCAAGATCACTGAGGACAGTCAGGTCCACCTGCTAAGCATGGCACTGAGTCTCTGCTCAGCCAAAGCTCCAGAATATCCCACGACAGGGATCACACGCATGTTCAGCATGTAACGTGGACTCACGCTTTCCTCTGCCCAGCTCAAACCGGACTACCTAGAGCTGGCTGAAGCTCAGCCTTTCCTACACATACCGTACTCACTGCAGTGTGGCCGCAACCTGCAGCAAGGGTGGGGAGCAGCCAAGCGGTCACCATGCTTGACCTCAGTGCTCCTCTAGCAAGGCTGATGGGCCCAAGGGTGGGGTTCACCTCACCTGGCAGCAATGCAAACATCCACATTTAGCTGGTTGTTTTAAATCCCTTCACAGTCAGAGCGGAGGGAGGGGCAGTGTACAGATAAAAGGCATCCGGTAGATATTCCTGTAGGCTAGTCACTCCCTAGAGTTGCCCATCACCCTTCCATCAGCAAGTAAGGGATCCAGAAAGCTAGCAGAGGTGCAGACATCTGCACTGTAGACATCTGAAGGCAAGGGACATAAGTCTCACCCATAAACCTCATGCTGATTTAGAGGAAGCTGCGCCCCACCTGTGCCACAGCAGCTCTGCAAAAGGTCTTGCTCTTATCTTTCAAGACAACGCCATTCTGACAGATTTGCCTTTGAAAGTGGGAGCTCTCTCAAGTACCGTTAAGTGATGCAATTAATTTTTGCTGTTACAGATCATCCCACCATGCTGCTCGCCAGGGATCTGCATCAGATTTTGGAGCAGTTTGTGGATCAGCTCCTTTACTTCTCTTTGTTCGTAGTTTTTACTATGCAACTAGCCTGACGAAAGAGGAGAGCAAAGAGGACAGATGGCTAGGGTGAAGGGCAGATGAGGACAGCTGGGTTATTTATGTGTAATACATCCCAAAAGAAACTTCCAGATGATTCAGAAATTACAAACTGTGCAGAGAAAGAGTTTATATGATCAGTCTATACCCTTAATATATGGTATCTACATTAACTTCCTTCTTGGTCTTAGTTATACTGTCTTACTGGTTTTAAACTCTACATTGGAAACTGGCAGGGACACAGACTTCCCCCCACCCCCCTATCTGGATTGTTTGACCATTGCCTAAACCACCACTGCTGCTTCTGACTGGTTCTGAGTCACCACCCTAAACAAACAACAAGAAATTAATTCAGAGCAAACAGTAACTAAAAAGTCTTCTTTCAAGCTAGATTTCTCTCAAATGTTATCTATACTGACCTCTAAAACCTAAAACTAATTTTAAAAATTTGTCTGAGCTTGGATAGTGGTATTTTTTCCTCCTCATACTGTAACTTCTTCACAAACATGCTGCCGTTCTGTCTCTCTCACGGTACTGCGGCTTGCTGGCTAAGCCACCTCGAAGAGGAAGAAATGCTACAAGTAAATATGCAACAGGTAAGTTACTGAGGGTAACTTGCTTAAAGAACTAATGTTTCCCTCCATGTCACTGAATAACCTACGTATGACTACAAGATGTTAAAAACTGGAAAATTTTCCTAATGATTAGGTCCGTGTTCAAACCACAGGAACACATAGAAGGGTCCAGCAAGCAAGAGACCAGTGAATTACTATTGACACATGGGCTGCTGTTCTCTGAACGTGACACATGGGCTGCTGTTCTCTGAACGCTGTCAAGTGACTGAAAACATCCAATATTTTGGTTATAGTGGAATTAGGATCCCTGCAGTTTTCCCATGGAAAGTTCTCCTTTGGGAGGCAGAAGTGTCTCCTGGGCTAAAAGGACAAGATGAGAGAGCAGAGATGGGAGTCAACTGAGCCTCAAACCTCTTCTGTGAAGAACTTTCCTGCCATGAAGTAGGATCAACTCACATCAGCATGAGGGACAAATGCAGAAGGAGGAATTCAGCATCTTCTCATTTATGTAGATGAACATCTGTCTGATGTTGGCTCTGTCTAGAAAAATACAATAGATGCCTGTATGATGGGCAGGACACAAGAAAATATTGCCTGCTGAGGAACTTCATTTTTGTCCACAGATCGTCTGTGGCTGCTTGTAGCTACCATGCCTGAGGGGGGCCCATCTGCTGGCAACCAGAGCAGGCACCCTGAACTGGATAGGAGCAGAAGCTGATGTGAGGCCATGAGCTAACCAGTGCACCGCCTGTACATGAAGACTGGTCCTCTTTGCTGTTTGCAGCCTGCCATTTGCTTGCAGCAGCAGCTATTCCAGAGAACCTGAAGCCTCTTATTCTCAAATGCCAAGTTGAGGAAATAAAAATTAACACTGAACACACAGCAGACCCCAGCAGTGAGATAGGGAGCCGGTACTGTAATGTGAATCTCTTTGCTCCTGCCGTGGACGGCACAGATACTTGTGGAAAGAAGATATCTTTGGCTCCCCTACAGAGATCGAGAGCTGAGATTAATGGCAACTGTGAGGGCTGCCTTCCCCTTTATGCGATGCATGCTTTAAAGCTGTGGCCTCCTGCCATCTTGAAACATAATCTTGTGGTATTGTCTTCATTCAGGCCCCTCATCAGCCATGTGAAAAGAGAGAAGAAGCTGGTGGCAGGATTAGAAGAGAGGTTGAAATATTCTGGGCAGCATATGCTGTAAGTCACATACAAAGAGTATTATTGGACTGTTCATTGGCTAGGGCTTTCCCTTCTGGAAGCACTGCTCCTTGTAAAAAAGGAAACCTGGTGAAAAGTGTTTATAACACATCAGACCACAGCATACGACACATTGTGAGCACAGTGACAAGCACTGAAAATATTTTTCAGGCCCTGTCTGCCCTGCTCCTAGGAGATCCTTTTGTGCTTGTTAGGGTTATGCAAGATGCATGGGAAAAGAGGAGAAAGAGAAGTGGGAATCATTCTGAAGGGTATTAATAAACATCCTAAAATTACTGTCATCAGATGACCCACCTCAACCTTAAAACTAACTGGGTCTCGGAAGACTGTTTGAGGCTCTTGTTGTTTTAGAAATGAGGAACCATCTTTTGCTGTCCAGTTTAAATTTATTTGTGGCAAATTATACCCATTTGTTCTTAGACGATCAATGTTCTTAACTGAAATAGATCATTCTCATCACCTGGCCATAATGTAGTTACAGAAAGAAGGTTCTCTCTGAGACTTCATTTTATTTCAGTAAATAAGACAAGCTCCTGTAGTTCCCTTTCTTATCTCCATTCTCTTGGTCACCTTTCTAGTACTTCTCTCCACTGGTTCCAGTTTGCAGTCACCTTTACTGACCATGACCAGACCAGACCATGACTGACTAGACCTATACACCAGGTTCCACATGGAATTACAATAAATTATATTTCTTGTAATTTTTTTTTTCCTGAAAAAGGCTCCTCTTTGTCCTATACACATAAAGGGAAACAAACTAAAGTGAATTTCCCATCTCTAAAGGCTACTTGGGAAATTCTACATGTTCAGAGCCAATCTTTCTTGGAAAGCCTCAGCTGTACAAGATTTCCACAACTGAAATATTTTCTTCTGAAGCCTGAGGAACATTAAACATTTGCACGGGCAACTGCATCCATTTAAAGTGTCAAGCTCAGTCTCGGTGGCATGTTTTAAAAATCTCCAGCTTTCATCAAACTGGCTTCAAATGCAAATTATTATTGTTTGACTCCTGACACTATCCCCGTGGTCAGACATTTTTCTTGTCATGTAAGAAACCACCTTCCTCTTTTGGATCAAAAAGCAATGCATGGTCTTGTCTACAACTTGGAGCACTTTAACAAGTTTTCACAGTTTTCTTTTTGACCCTGTGGACACTGACCATCATTTACCCATTTTATTGCAAACATCTTCCTAAGTAGCAGCAACACACATAATTATGCCTTGTCTCAAGTCCTTTTTTGGTTACAAAAAAAGGTAAAAAGCTGCCGAAAGCTTCATATTTTGCCATATGGAGGGAAAATTATTTCTTCTCAGGAGCTGGGGGGGGACTAGAGAGAAGCCACACAATTAAAAATTTCATTCACACTATCATGCAAAAGTGCAGCAAGGTATTTCTATTAATGGAATCCTAATTCTAAAAGTGATCTCCAAGTCTCCAAGAAGATACAGATTTACTGAATTAAATTATTCATTGAACTATTGCCTTTCCCTCAGTTTGGGGATTTAGATACGCTGAGTTCTCATCCTTCTAAATCAAACACTTCCTCTCTGAATTGTAATTTCAGATTACAGAAAGCACAGGGTTCTCAGTCTACTGAATGTGTGAGTTTCCCAACCACCCGCAGAGGTGTGCTGGATCACACCTCTTCCCCTTCCCCTGTGGAATCGCTGTGGATTAGTCAGCTCCCCCCTTCACCTCAGCTCTTCCAGTCTTTTAACTGGGGTAATTACTTCTCTCACAAAAGCATGCAGTAAATTCAGATCTAATCATGGCTTTGATCTGGCATAAGCTTAAAAAGATACACAAATGTTAACAGGAACTGCATTTAGTCATGGCAATTTTGAGCAAAGAGAAAGGCATCAATTAATTTTCAAAGGGCAAGTACAGTGGTACTGCAAGAAAGCTGCACGCTAAAATTGTACTGAAACACCTTCTCTTCATACATGTGTCACCCAAGTAAACTTGGGTGGCTACTAATCTGAGCCACATTTAAACAAAAAGCAAGAACTGATAGCTTCCGTGCCATGCCTACAAAGTATTTACTTTGACACTGGAAGGCTATAATTATCTCTGACACCAGAGGAACTTTATACTGTGCTAAAACCTTGCTAGTATTTCCTCCATAAAATAACCAACTTTGACACAAACAGTCCTTAAGCATCACGACAGCAATATAGCAAAAACACAGATACAAGCTAAAGACCACGAGAGGAAATTTGAACGTAATTACCTTATCATGATAATATAGTCCTACCTCATATTTTAAGAGATCATCCAACAACTTCGTTTGTTTGAAGAACAAAGCAGGGTCAGTCAGATTTTGCCCTGTTTGATTCAAAGATTTGTCAGTACTTGTAAATCCTCCATATAACCAGACAGAAAGATTAGAGGATACAGTTTTAATTATGCCTGTATAAGTATGAAAGAGTACTGTTGATTTCAAAGGAGTTACAAAAACACACAAAGTATACATTATGTTATAAGAAATGAAATGTAACAAAACCTATATCTGATTTTTTTTTTTGTTTTACAAGGAATGTTTTCACTATCTAAGTAAGCTTTGGGGCTGAATCCAAAAGCAGTGCCTTGCACAGACGAGATTATTCTTCCTTGCCAAATAGATCATCCAGAAGAGGTAAATATTTGATCCCTTTCACAGGAAGGGATGGTGGTTCTCTGCTCCAGTCATCTTCATTCTGAAATTAGTAACCCAGAGAAGAGCTTAGAATATAATATTGAAAACAATAATAATTAAAAGCTCATCAACATAAGATTGAATGAGCTGCTTCATTTCCACATACAAAGCTGTGAAAAAGTGGAACTTTACATAGCACATTCTCTTAAAAGATTACTACATGCACATTTTTTATCAATCTTGCAGAATATTTTATTAAAAATATTTTCTATCATTAGCCCTTTGCAGATATTTTCAAATTAAATAATGCTATATTGTCTTCCTTAAGACACATTTACTACAAAGTCTGGCAAGTCATCTACATCTCAACACCAAAATTCATACAAAATAATGAAACAGACAGAAAGAAGAAAAAAATCAGCTAAACAAGCACAACTCTGTTGCTAAAATCCATCTGTCAAATAGAGGTACTGTTGCCCCAAGAGATTGCTGTTAGGTGATGGTAAGTCATGAACAGAATGACAATTGGATTCTAAAGGTAACAAGATTTAAATTCCTTACTTTCTCTGATTTTTTCCATTTCATATTGATCTCTTCATTAAAATATTCTTGTACTGTACCAAAGATAGCCTAGGTATTGCAGCTAACTAACCAAATAATAAACTTAATAAAACTCAATAAGCTATACTGGCACCAATTTAGGCGCAGTTCATTAAAAACAGTGCTATATATTCATATGACTGTTACAGCAAGGCCTTGGAGCTGATGGGGAACTGATATTCTCAGCATAATGATGACTGATTATAATTTCTATTGATGCTCTTTCTTCCTTTTTGACTTCAGTTGAACCCTTCCTCCCATAGTTCCATGTACCATTCTTAACTGGGACCCTTGGCATCAGCCACTCCTGGAAAGCCCATCCACTGGCTGTCCAAAAGCAGAGAACATCATCTTCATACCCAAAAAACCCTCATCTCTTATGCTGATCAGAACATACATTTCACCACAAATGTCCACTTTAACCTCCTGCTCGTTTCACACGCACTTCTTCCTCCACACCTCATAGAATCATAGAATGCCCTGAGCTGGAAGGGACCCACAAGGATCATCGAGTCCTGCTCCTGTCCCTGCACAGGACAACCCCAAAATCACATATGAGTCTGAGGGTGTTGTCCAAGTGCTTCTTGAATACTGTCAGACTTGGCAACATGACTGCCTCCCTGGGGAGCCTGTTTCAGTGCTCCACCTTCAACTTGTGAAGGCTACCTCTTGGTTCCACCACCACTTGCACCCCACCTTCACCCCGCAGGAGCTATCTCCTCCCCTCACCTGCCAGAAATCACGTCATGCTCAATGGCTAGGTAAGTCATTCTGTGAGGGGAAAAAACAGTCAAATATGTTCAACAGCAAGTGTATCTGTGCTTCTTTCACCCTTGCTTTTTGGTCAGAGCTTAGCACCATCTTCAAGGCAAAAATCCTCCAGGCACAGGCTCTGACCTTCTTTTTGTTTCTGTGGTACTGAGGCTTACAAGGCCCCTTATCCTGACACAATCTCCTGAGAGCAGTCACTGTTTAAATATTGAGTTATAACTTAAGCACAGAATTCTTCTGTAAAAACAAAGAATAACCCACTGAACAAAACCTACTGCATACTTTGAACCACAGGACTGTTGTATAAAACACATTGCAGGGCTTTGATTTTATCTGTAGAAGATGGAAAAATTCTTCTTAATGACAAAGTGAAAAATAAACCACCATGGAAAGCAGAGCAAAGCAGCAGCATTGGGCCCTTGTTAGACATCACTGACAGTTTGAGATGCTACAGAAGAAAGAGCTGGTAAGCCAAGTAAGAGAGAGGAGTCAGGTTAATAGCACAGCACTTGAGGAATATTGGTTTAAACTATGTCACAGTTGAACTTGAATTTAAAGGAATGCTGTGTTTCTAAACGGTCAAAATACAATCAAACACATTCTGTACAAGCATAGCAACATGTTGGCTTGGCCAGAACAGCGAAACTGTGCGTTGGCAGTAGGGCTTCAGATTTATCTGTTCCGAAGTTTTTAAAAATCAGTATAATTGCCTTATGCACCATCTATTTTAAAATGTTCCATTCGTCACAAGATGGCAAGTTCAATCTCTGCAGTTCTTTGATACTGCATTTTTATTTATCCTAAGTGGCAGGCTGGTGGAGATATACAAAGTTGATCTATCAGTACTGCTCCTGCTGTACGCCTACCAGTGATGTGGTGTATTATGTACAAGTTTCTATGGAGTTATAAAAAATACATAGCTATTTTCTGCAGTGTCAGTGGAGTTTAAAGTATTTCCTGACTACCTCAGCAAGCAAAAAGATCGTTTGACATGTGCCAATGATATTTGTGGGTGAAGCAGTATTCACGCCCATTGTTCATGGACAAATACACCTGTTTCCCCTTCCCTTTTTTTTTTCCTCTTCTACAAAAATGTCACAGAGATGTAACACTTAGTAGACATGGGTGTGTTAAAGGGCTTCTCTGCTTCATTCTAAACCTCCGAGAAAAAATTAATTACTTGAAGAATAAAGGTACAAATACACAAATATGAAAACTATTGTGGTCTCCATTGGATAGAGCACTCATGTTAAAGTTCGACAAGTTATATCTATGTACTGTACTGTTCCTTTGCTCAGATACGCTGCTTTTACCTTGAGAGGAACCTTTATTGTCTGGAAGGCAGGGATTTGATTCTCTCTCCAGTTCAGCCCATCTACAAACTTTTTATATTCCACTTGCTTATGGTCATCTTCAAACCTAAGCAGAATATCCATAAGATGACTCAAGGTTAAAGGAAATTTTTAACAAAGTTTATCATGTTATCTACAGCACACAAATACATTACCTTTTGGATAATAATTTTTCACTCCTTTATTACCAAACACTGTCAGGAGTACAGAAAAACACTACCTAACTCTCAGGACTCTATATCAAACATTCTATTCCACATTCTTACACCTTATTACTGTCTCTCATAGTAGAATTCAACTTCTTTAAGGTTTAATATATTTCGACTAATTTCATTTTACTTTTGAAGCATTGCCTAACCTTTTCCAACACTGGGATCTCACAACTCGTGACAAACATAGATGTGGGATGATCAGTGTCTGATTCCTTTGTGTAGAAAAGAAACAAGTAGAATGATATGAGAGAGCTGTGTTATAACACAACTGACCTGCTTTATATAGCTTCTAAAATAACTTCCTGAAAATAAGCTGTTTGCGTACACCTTGGGATCAGTTTAGAGTTGACCAACACACAGCTCTCTAACCTAATCAAATAACAGCCAGATCTAAAAATCACAAGCCTTGTCATTTGGTAGTTGTTTTACAGCATTGTTCTATATTTCTATGGAATAAATATGTATTTGTGTCAGTTATGAGGGTCCCCTAAATGCATGAAGATACATATGCTGCCAGCTAAGGTCTACAGGTACATGCGGAACATGCTATCTCCCTCTCTCAAATTTCTGAAATCATTACCCTGCACTAATAAACCCCATGGGAGCAGATTTGTAAGCCACGTCATCTTCTGCCATTGATTTGGATGAAGCAGCTTCAGAAAAAAAGTCCTCAATTCAGCAAAACACTTAGGTGATTACAGCACTTGGGAACCACTGTTATTTCAGTGGGACTAGTCAAACGCTTGAAAGGTATTAGCAAGCTGAAGCTACCATGCAAATCTTCGTTGAAATGAACAGCTGAACTGCTCTGCTCATAAATACAGTACTAGCAGCTTTTGTGAATGACATCTGTCTCACCTAACACTATCTACATATACAAGGGATGTGGTTTAGGCATATAAGGACACCCTGGAAGTGTCTGTGATTCACTGGGGTACACAGAGGGAGATATAAACAACTAGCAAGACTCAATACTTACTCTTTGTTCAGAAACATCAGGTTAAACAATTCTGCCCTGTAATCTGGTGAGACAAGATTGCACAGAAGCGAGATCATCTCCAGGAAACAGGTCTTTTAGAAAATCATTTTACCTTGTTCTTATAGAAATAGCACTGCACAAAGCATGGGCCTCAAAACCCTTCAACCACTGCAGAGGGTTCTGGTAAAAATTAATCATGAAGGTACTTTAAAGGAGAATTTACAGCACAAACTTGGAAAACAATACCAGAGAAGAGGAGAAATAAAGCTAGTGACAAAACCAAACTGTAATAAAGTGCAACTCATCCTCTTCTTCTCCCCCCACACCTTTCACTTAATAGTCAGCAAAAGAGATAATAATAAAATACACTGAGAGCCATAAACAGAGATGCTAGCGATAGACTGGAATGTTAAGTACATTGAGTTATGCTGAAGATGAAAGCAAAGTCAGAAAAGAATGCTACTGTTACTAGTATTAAAGAGGAGCCTGAAACATTGCCATGAGAAACTCTCCTATGACAGCTTGCTTCTTTATAATAGCTCACATGCAAGTTAACATTTTCACAAAGCTTTACTTTTGGGGAATATATCCAATATACAATAAAATTAGCATTCCCACTTCTAGGGTATTCTTGCTTGTTTCATGTTTTTTGCAGGTGGCAATTGGGAAGAGAAAGGAGTTTTGCCTTAGAAGTACCAAGACAATAAAAAAGCTTACACCTCTTGTAAAAAAAACCTATTGCACACAGATTTTGAATTTCAGAACTATCATAACAATTTTTTTTTCTAGCATTGAGTTGGCAGTTGGACTTGATGATCCTAGAGGTCTTTTCCAGCCTTAATGATTCTATGATTCTATGACTATGTATTTATCTTCTGCTCATTGTGAAAAACCAAAAGATTAAGTCTACTGCCAAGATGCGGAGCTGTACACGCAGGATTTTTAAATAAAGAACAAGCGAAGGTGTGTAACTACTTAAACTCTGTGTTGAGGCAGCGAAGTCAAGGAAAGCATTGCTTCTGCTTTTGACAAGCATTAACAAGGAGAAAAGTCCTTTGATGTGACAGCACTAGCAAACCGAGATGACAACATGGGCATGAAGTTAACCATAACCGAAGATTTTAATGTGGGCAGAGAAAATAGGATTCCTAAATTCCATATTTAAAACGCTATAGAAAGCAGCTTAAATTTTACTCTAGAATAATCTGGAAAGAAAGAAACAAATCTACTCTTTAGACCTCTTTTCTGCTGTGACTTACAGTATCAATGTAGTAAAAGCACACACTTGCAATTTGGCACAGAGTATCCAGATGGACTGAGGAGATGTTATCAGTTTGTGCATTATTAGGACAGAGATGTCATACATTTCAGTGGCTGGAGTTAATATGACTGAAACTGACAGTGCTCTTCAGGAAAGGAAATTAGATTTGTCTTATCAAGAAGATGCAACAAAGATCTCTTGAAAACATGCTTCTCTTTAGTTTTGCCCTATAACTCCACCAATGCATGTGATTTTAGACTATGAAAGTCACTCTCCCAACCCTATCATAGTTTGCAGAGCTTTTTTTTTTCCTTTGACAGTACAGAAATAATCACCCATTTCTGCTTCTAAAAATATATACATAATGAAATACTCCACGTATGTGAAATCTGGTTAAACCACATTGTGACCATTCCTGAGGATGCTTTGCTGAGTAAACGCTACTTAGAAATATTTTTTCTTTCCCATCAAGAAATCTGTAACTCCAACACTTATGTGAAAGGTTAATGTACTATGTTTTGAGTAACATTTTTTAAGAAGTTAATCTGATAATAATAGAGAGGAAGCCTCATGCTGCTTTAACTTTAGAGAAAATGTCTGGATTCTTCAGCCTATTTGATAGTCTTTGTGTAACAGAGGTATATACCTAAATTGTCATTAACTGTTCATACGAAAAGATTTAAAACAGCAAGCATGGACAAGTCTATGCAGCTGATCGGTATGACTTAAGTAATGACTACCATCTTGTGTATACAGTTTTTCGCACCTTGAACAACTATAAATTGAACCACCAGTTCCTCAGCATACTGAATAACAGAAATAGTGACTTTTAAAAAAGCCAAATATTAATGTTTGAGAGTCTTTTCATCACAAAAGGTGTAAGGAGTGTCAGGCATCAAAGGTAATGAGCAGAAGACAGTGCAGGAGAAAGACCTTGTGAGCGTTTCCAACCTTGCTCCTGCTACAAGGACACTTGCTGTAGCAGGAAAAGAGCATTTGCCTCCTGAAAGAAACAGGTCAACCCTAAAAAAACATTACAGGTAGGCAATTAGGTAAAAAATTATTACCCAGCCACAAAACAGGGGAAAGCTGAGCAGGCAGGCTGGCCTGGCCTGGCCTGGCCTACTAGTGACTTAAGAACTGGGGTGAGCATGTAGGAGGCCCATTTTTATCAGGCAGTGCTACCTGAGACACTAGGGATTAACTTCTTCAAAACAACAAGCCCCCCTCCAAAGTCCATCAGCCTCACCCTGGTACTGTAGAGAGGTGAAGAACTACACAGCTGCTTTTAACAGAAATTAAAATATATATTTAAAAAAAAATACAGGCATACGCTTAACAACTGAACTAATGCAGAACAATCAACGTGTAATACTTGTAAACTTGTCATCCGTTCTTTCTTCCCTCCATTTTTTCTTTCCTTATCTGCCAGCTGCTTATACACCCTCTGGGGAAGGACTGCATCTTTTTAAGCCCTTGTTAGCATATATTTAGCATTGCAGTAAATAAAAATAACCGAAAAAAAAAACCCCTAAATTCATTACTTAAGCACTTTAGCAACATTTATTTATTAAACAAACTATAATTGTTCATTATGCCTGCATGAAATTAAAGAAATGCTTATAATGACTACTGCAGTTTTCTGGCAGAAACAATTGTGTACCATCTGCACTGCTTAATACATTGTGATTAAAAGTCTGTATTGCCCTGTGATTAAAAAAACTAAGTGAGAAAATGCTGATGGAGAAAGGAAATACTTTTTAATAAGCCAGCTCAGGTAAATTGGAAAAATGGACACATTGTTGGGTACTTAAATCCTACTATTCTACCATCCCACAATTAAAAATATAAATTTACTCTAGACAGAGAATTTGAAAGGGTCTTATGAAACCGCACAGTCTTTGTGCTAATTCTCCCTGAACTCTGTGGAAACTGAATGGTCTTTGGGTACAGTAAACAAAGTCTCGGGTCATCTGGAGGTGACCACAAAATTAGACAGTAACTTCTAGTCCCATCTCATGCTTTTAATAAGTGACAGATCATTGCAGTATAATTTACAATGTAATTAATAAATACTTTAAGAGTATTGCCTTTCAAAATGGAAAAACAGAACCATTAAGTCCTACAGAAAGTCTTTGCCACCTAATCTCAGATAGCAAAGCTGAATAAACATACAGCTTCAGTCTTCAAGTATTATCTGATCACATTGTCTAGCTTCATTTTATAGCAGAATAGGGTCCAACTAGTGCATTAGTAATATACACTAATTTTGTGGGAATCAATCCAACAACTTTTATCGTTCCACTTTCTTCCTTCATAAACCCAGATACAGAGTAGGAACACCACAACCACTTGCTTCAGAAACATCAATGGACACAAAATTACATGCTTCGTCATCAAAAAAAAAAACCCAGGGAAAGAATATCCTTGACAAATGTCGCCCACACTGAATTGCATACTCCCCAGGAGTGAGACTTCTTCATTAACAATAAACCTGCCTGTTTCCTGATTCTTCAGTCTCAGAGAAAACTACAGAAAGGAGGAGGAAAAGAAAAGTCTAAATCTCATTCAGCCAACTCTACTCTTTGATTTCCAGTCTACTAGCTCCTATTAGACTTCAAAAAAATCTTTCCCTGACTCTGCACCCTCATGAAACAATAAACTTCTCAAGCAGTGCCAGCTGCATGCATTATTAAGAATGTGACAATCTTCCTTCTTATCTGCAGTGCAGTGACTCACCACAGAAACTGCCATTTTTCGAAGCAGCTGATACTGTAACGTAGAACTGGCATTACACATAGCACTCCATCATATGAAGTACTTCTCACACTGACTTCTGAGGCCCAGCTTCACACCATTTACCTTTCTCATACAGAAATCTGCAATACAGGCTGGCTACAGCCCCTTTAGAATCAAAGGAAAACTGAGAGTAATTTAGAAATCCAGCTTTTACACAGGCTGAGGAGGCAACTCTTTCCTTCTCCATCGCCTACAGAAAGAACCTACAGCAGCTGAATCCTAATTCAGCTGTCATGGGTACCTGCCTAAAGCTGGGTGAAATCCAAACCTTAGTCTCCTCCTTGTCTTCAAAGCTTATCTCTAATTTTTATTATAGTGTACTGGGCTTTTTCTTTTTAACTGCCTACACTGAGACTCTTCAGGAGAAAAGAGGTTCATCTCACAAAAGCTTTCCCTGGTATAAATTCACAAACAATAAACACGCCTCTGGAGCCTATGATGTGTCAGGCTTGTCTGTTTTTCATCAGCACTGAATTAGTGCATAAAGGAAATTCTCCAGTCCCTTGTC
The DNA here is from genome assembly GCF_963921805.1 of Phalacrocorax carbo. Taxonomy (NCBI): domain Eukaryota; kingdom Metazoa; phylum Chordata; class Aves; order Suliformes; family Phalacrocoracidae; genus Phalacrocorax; species Phalacrocorax carbo. Next base: position 122,324,682 of record NC_087513.1, on the reverse strand, counting down.
TGTGCATCTATTCAATTTCAGGCTTTATGAAGTGGAAACTACGAGAACCCCTTGCCTAGTACAGGATGTCAATTGTCCTCCAACACTTTTTGTGTTGGGCACCTTAGTGGGAGTCCTAAAAAATTATTTTAGATTAATGCTAAAATTCAGACATGTTTCTGATGACTAATGCTTGTAACCTGCCAGAAGTGATGAACGGCAAATTGCCAAAGCTGTCTATCTGGCTACTGTGGGGAACTGTTCTGAAAGCTTTTGGTCTGGAAACAGGGGCTTTATGAAAAATAGTCCCTTAGGCTCTTAAAGCAGTCTCGTTGATACTGATTTAAGTAGGAAGCCTTGCTTGCAGTACAAAGATGCTTTATTAAAATGTATTCCACATTTCTGCCTGACAAAAGCCTCTTCATTATTTGATAAATCCAGATGCTTAGTTTGCAATTCCTCCTGAAATCAAGAAGCCTTTCTACCTGAAAGCATCTAAACATGACAGAAGACAAGACCTCCTCCTGCTTTTAACACAGTACAAAGGCACAGACAAAACATTTCAGGATTTCCCACAAGGGAAAGAAGAAACCAATGAGCATGTATTTAAACCTATTACCAGAAAATCTGGTCATGAAAACCAGACTCAACATGACATGAGTGTTCAAAACACCACAGGTTACTCTGGACTCTAGCTTTTAATACTAGTGCACTGAATACTAGTTCTTTTCACTTTTATTCCCATTAATACAGCTAGCCAAGCAATTTGTCTCAAAACAATTAGATGTGCTATGGAAGAATACCAAAACCATGCCAATACTCCTTTTTCCCTTTTAAAAATTACAATGAAATATGTTTCAGGTGAGATTAATAGTAGCATCACTTTTATTTACTGGTGATGCTGTCTACTTCATTGAAGAACATTTCATTGTATTCATCTGGGTATTTTTCTTAAAATGCCCATATAATGTGGTTTCATAAGATTATTGTTTTTACCTCACTATACACAGGAACAACTAGTGCAATAAAAGTGAATCTCATTGATAACGCTAAGTATCAGAAGCTGATTCCCGTAAGACTAATTCCATTGAACACTGGCAAAACCCAGATGATCTACCATGCCAGACAAAATGAAGAGATGTTGCTAGGATGGATGCAACTTAGTCATTTATAAATATTCTAGAAATAGGAAAGTCCACATATTTATAGGGACAAAATAGCATTGTGAAATGATTAATATTATATAAATGACAGATCCTTAAGAACTGTGTCTGCAGTAGGTATTTAGCATTGATTTGCACCCATGCATGCAGGTCATACTGTCCTGCCCTTAACTTACATGGTCAGTAAAGCTTGCAGATCACCATCAGCCACTGGCAACTTAAAGGACTTGCAAATAGTCCAGCAAATCTCATGAGGCAGCACTCCACATCTACACAAACAGAAAGAGAAGGGGAGAAGTGTACATTAGGTATTTTCCAGATTTACTTCAAGTGAATGTTGCTTTGAACAGGAAAATACATGAGGAATATTGGGGTAGAGGTAAAGACAACAAGGTTGCATGAATTTTTGCTATTACAAAGCCGAGAAACTTGAAGTGCACGTGGTGGCCTCTCTCCCACACACTGAGGCCCTTACTGATTCTCTGTGATTCTTTATCCACAACAGCAGGAAACAAAAAGGGCAAATGAGTTGTATAAAGAATCAGCTCCAAATCCTTTCTTTTTTTCCCCATAAATCACTGTTTTTCCTCTTTGATTTAAAATACTGTGTTTTGCCTGTGAACAGGCATCTGATTATGTCACAGAATGTTCATTACAGCAGCTATAATAAAAAGTCCACAAACAAAATCAAAAAGAGACAAAAAGGCTAGCCTTTTCTTGTCTACTGTCAAGTGCTGAGAGGGGCTTAACATTACAAATAATATTGCTTGGCTGCAGTGTATCATTTGCTCAGCAACAAGCAGAAAGTAGGTAGGTTTACAAGCAGAGCTTCCCAAATAACAGTTTAGGATAAATGGAGGAAACTTACTTTTCACGGTCATTGTATATAAGCACTGCAGACAGTTGTTCAAAATTCTCAAAGTTATTCTTCTTTAGTTTTTCTTGAGCCACTGCAAGGAGGAAGTGGAGATCCATTTCACACTCATCTCTCACACTGTAATAGCGCCCAAGAGTCATAATTTCATGTTCTGAAAACGCTCCATCAGTGACACTGATGATCAAATTTCTGTTCACAAAAACAACAGTCTACATTAGTTATAAGTAAAGGAGTTAAAACCAGTTAATAATCACTAAATTTGGGGGCTGGGGGAGAAGGATTAAAGTGCACTCATTATAAAATGCTGTATTTAGATCTTTAAAGAATATATCTACTTAAATTTGAAATCCCGATCTGTTCAAGGAGACATAATGGAAATTACCTGAACTCTTAAACTTTTGCAGGATGTCCACATTTGCTCAGTAGTTGGCTATACATACAAAAATATGTAATAATCATGACTGAAGCCTTTTACCAGAGATGCCATACTGGCATGGAATATTAGCAGCACTGTTAAAGCTGGCCCTGTTGGGTAGCTTTCAGCGGAAAGCTGAGGGAAAGGAAACAGAAATTGCTCACAGAGAGAGGGCAGAAAATTACACCCAACTTGTAATCACAAGCCCTCCTGGCAAGAATGGAAGACAGGAGGCAGTATGAAGACCACTTTATGCTTGGACACTGTCAGCGGAGAATCAGATCCCATGCAGAGAAGAGCCTGAGAGGTGCTCTCCCAAGACTGCTTGTGCTGCTAAGAAGAATCAGCCCAACCCAAGGGAGAAGAAATGCTCCTGAGATCGATCTGATGGGCCAGTGCTGGCACTGAATGACTAGTCATTCCTGCTAATATCAAGAATTTGTTGCTGGCAATAGAGCTGGAGTGACTTCTGAGTAAGCTCCTGAAGGGCCTTGTAGTGTATCAGCAAATGGACGCAAGCTTTGGATCTTAAGAACCAGGACTAGTAACATCAGTTCAGAACAATCTCCATTATCTGCTTTATACTGCTGGTGGAGGGAAGGAGAAGGACTAATTTTAAAGACTACATTGTCTTTGTAGTAGGGGGTTTGTTGCCTTCAATGATTACAGAGTTCTTCATATGTCCTGGATGTTGACGCAACATAAGTGAAGAATAACACCAGCAGTGATGTATGCAAGGAAACCTAGGAGGCTTCTTGCTCTCCTAGAAAAAAAATGGCCTGAATTGTAGGTTACTTCAGCTGTTACAAGGCCTCTTATGAAACCTGGCTTTGTGTAACTATACTTCGGTGCTATGAACCCAGATGCCTGCCTCTGGTGAACTCATGTTCAACAGGATTTGTTTTAACAGCAAGCATCAACATAAGCCTATGTGCCTCAATCAAAATTAGATTAATTATATATAATACTTGTGGTTAAACTGCACTGACAATAAACTACACCATAGTTGCTGATGCAATTAGAGCTGTACCTTGTAGTACCCTTGAGGGTACTGCATCATTGTGATTCTACACCGACCTTCAAAAACAAATGGAAGAAATTATTAGTGATGCACAAAGTTCTGACACAAGCCCCAGACTTCTGCCTGGAGAACAGTTAAATTCTTGAACAAATCTGATAATGAGTCTCTTAACACCCATGTGTGAACTGAAAGCGCAGAAACTTTGTACCCTTCCAAATTGCAAAATTTTATCAACGAACATAATTTTTCACTTGTTTCCTCTCCGAGACTTGTGCGGTCCTGTTCAAATTAAGATATCTCTTCATAGAATATGATTGCACTTACACAGCTATTCAAAAAAGGACACTAAACACTGTGTAGTGGCTGCGTTGACTCAACTGCTGCTTTCTTCATATTAAATAAATCAGAAAGATCTATTTGCAGTGGTAGGATATAAATATAAGGAGGAGACAAGCTGTGACAGCAGCAAACCTTATTTGAGATTATGCAAATTCAATGTCCAAAACTTGGTCCATCTGTTAATATTACTATTCTCTTATCAGTATTATTTTTCCACTTACTGAATATTATTATTTATATTGTAGCAGCATTCAGGGACCCAGTCAAACTGGAGCCTCTTTCCTGGAGCCTGCCGTAATACTACTGCAAGCACAAAGAAGAGGACAATACTGCCTGATAAGCCTGCTACTCTAAATGCTTGGGCTGGCAAAGGTGAAAGCATGTAGATAACATCACCCATTTGAATATTTTCACAGACTGGATTTCCACACATGGCACAGATTTTTCCAGTGTCGGGATTTTAATCCTTATTTTCTCAAGCCACTCAGTGAAAAAAAAAACCAAGATAAGATTATCATCTCATTTGGGAATTAAGGAATATTCTAGTGGTTGCTAGGGACTAACGAGTGAGACCCAAGATTCACAAACAGAATTAGATCTAAACTCTTCCTGACAAATAGAAACAAGCTGCAACAATTGTACCAACAGCGTAGTTATCTTTTGTTTTACTTTTTTTTGTTCTAGAAGAATAGGACAGATTGCAATCTGAGTTTGGTAGAGAAAGAAGACATAATAATAAACTGTTAAGAGAGCTGTTTCTCAAGCTGGATTGAAGATAGGCATCTTTGTTAAACCCACATGGTTCTTTGTCTCTAAAACGGAACAGTCTTGCCAGCAGCTTATGAGAAAAAGCAGTCTGGAAGGACCATGTGATGCATGGGCATCTAAGTTTTAGTTATTTTTTTCTTCTCTTTTTAACAAAGCTTTCAATAGTTTTAACAACAGCTTAGGGGGTAGCTTCAGTGCATGCGATGTATTTATTTCCTGGATGACGTGCTGTAGTTCTGAAAGTAGTTAAAGTAAATTTTATCATTATAATTCTGCTTCACCTACATCGTATTTATAGGTGTATTTTTAAATGCAGTCATATAAAATTACACAGGTAGAAAGGAAGAAATATGAACAGCCCAATTCAGAGCACAGTAAAGCTTTAGCTGTATTTAAGATAAGAAAAGAGGATTATCATTCTGGTTGAAGCTGTCACACAGATAATTGCCTGTACTAAAAATATGATTTGTAGTTACTTAATAGTCATGAAATGCCACGACAGATTAAAAATAAACAGTGATGTACACAAGAAAATACAACACTGAAAGAAAAATATCTATTCTATTCACAGACAAATATCTTTGACTTTTCATAGATGAAAAGAAGCCCTCTCATCTTCGTCATGAAAAATGTTTAATTCATTCTAAAATAAGATACATGAAAAATAAAAAGAAGAGAGCCTTTAGATTTCTGGATATAATATGAATTAACAGAAACAAAATCTACTATCACTATAAAGCACAAAAGTTAAATTTTCCTTAGAGGCAAATTCTTCCTCTGGCAGTGTAAATGTTTCCTGTTAGACCTCTTGTGATCCCACCGCAGGAGAGATGTAGACCATTAGTAGGTGTTCAGACAGGGCCAGTTGAGCACCAAGGCCAAAAAAACAGTACTACATGGATTCCCCTGCTTTCTCTCTTACTCATGGAGAGGGCTACTGCATTTTTGTTGCTGAAACCAAGTGCCTCAATACCATATAACTAGACACATCTTAGTCCATGCCACAGAAAAGCACTAGCCTAAATTAAACAGCTGGGCAGTTCACAGCTGCATAGAGTATGGCTGTGATTAAATTTACACTGAACTGAGCCTCTTCTTGATAAAAATCTTTCCCTGCTGTTTAAAAGTGCAATCATTCCTTCTAAAAATGTGCTCGACCAATTTCGTCATGCACATGTTCCAAACACTGACGTACTCTTGGTGCATATAAGAAGACAAAGTTTTGCAGATGATTATTTCATAGGTTGAACCAAAACTGCAATTATTTGATTTTAAAAAGTGCTTGTGTATATAACTCAAAACCCTTTTCCAAGTGCTACAAAGTTTCTCCAGATATACATTAACTTTCAGTTTTCTGTCCATGTCGTATTCTAATAACATTGTCCTTCTTAATGTAGTTAACAATTCAGATCCTTGCTTCTGTTGAGTAAAACATCTGAGTCTAGAAATATTTTTACCAAAAACTGCCAGTAGCTGTGACCTCTCTTAGTCTGAATCCTACCTTTTAATCACTTCTTTTTTATTTCTGGACACTAGCTTGTTTTCATTTCTCACTACTTTCACTTTGAATTGCTGGAAGAACCTTCTGCTGATCTATGTATCTTCTGAGATATTTCAGAAGCGATTGCTGCCTTAGTTAACATTCCTATAGGGATGACATTCCACACAATATACATCTACTTATATGCTTCAGTTACTATGACATTTCCTAAATATATAGTACATTACCACTGTGAAAACCAAAATGCTTCTAGGTAAAATCTCCTCCTCTGTTCCCCATCATTAACTTCCCAAGTACCCAACACAGTTCATATGCCTAAGCATTCTGGCTGTGGACAAACTGAAATCAGCTTGCATTTGAACATGATTTCCTCTTTCAAGTATCTATACATTTGCCCATTGCCATATCTGGATAAATTCCAGGTATCTACTCACCCTATCTCTGCTGAAATTACTATCCAAGCATTAATCATTGCTCTCACTACTGCTTTCCAGTCATTTTTAAAGATGCTTATCCCTGCATCCTATAACTTCAGTACGCTGTGGTACTGCAAGACTCTATCAATGATTCAAAACCCAAATAACATCATTTTCAGGAGGCCAACTCAAACATTCCTTCTTGAATTTCAAAACTACTAACTAATTTGTTTGACTCTCTCAGGATAGGCTTTTCTTTATCCTTCAGCATATATATTACTGCTGACTTGCCCTTCTTCACAACACCTTGTGGCAGCTCCATCAAAAGCAGGCAGATTTTAGTTGTGCTTTTCAGCTTACTTGAAACTAATGCATTTCTCTTTTTTTCTGGGGCATGGATTCACTTTCTTTTTCACATACAGTTTCCAAGTAAATGCAAAACAAATGTATCCCATTTGTCAGCTAGCACATGCAGAAAGCATCAAGAAACAGTCATGCTCTATGCATTTTTGGGGAACGTGCTTTCATTAAATATTAAAAAACAAAATCCACTGTCTTACCTGAAAGGGTCATACTCAATCACATTGGTATGCTCAGGGTCAGCGGCTGCAAACATCTGTCTGATTTCTCGGGAACGAGGTTCAGCTATGTATTTCAGTTTCTTGAGGATGACACCAATATCAGCCACAGAGAACTTAACAAAGGAAAGCAAGACATAGATTAAGGAGAAAGGCACTATGCAAGCAGCCATGCATGTACCAGCAAGAGCTGTCAGGATGCCGGACAATGTTGAACTGCTAAGTATTATTAGTTTCTTCATTGTCTCACTTCAAATGCATAAATCAGCACTATGTTAAGTTTGGAGGGAAGCTTGCTACTGAAAAAAATTGCCTCCTACTGAGAATATAAAAATTAAACAAAAATCATCAGATCATGCGCTCTCAGAAAGCTTATTCCAGCTACATAAAAGGACATCCACTTTTGCTTCAAACTGAATTGTTAAAGCAGAAGCAGAAATATTTAAAGTACGGTTCTAATAACTCAGTCCTCATTTGATGTTGGTACACCTCACTTAATTCTTGATTAATAAAATTCACCATTTTAAAACTAATCTTTTCACCATTGGCTCTGGTGAACTGTTGAACAGATATGCTCGTTCATATTAGACTGAGTATGCTGTTTTACATGATCAGAATTATCAGCTTAGAAATTTGTTAGGAACCATTTTTTCCTGTCATGTAAGAAGAATGCTTATTTCTTCTAAATATAGGCCATTAAAATAAAATGAAATTTAGATGAACTGGAGCACTTAAGCTTCCACCCTATATTCAGATTGTTGTGTTAGGGCTCTACCAAAGATTTATTTGCTCTACTCATTTTGAACAAAACATTTATGTATTTAGTCATGAAATAGGGGTTGAGTCCAAGCAAGAGTATCTGATATGCCCTTACATCTGACATGCTCTACCTAATTTACAAAGCACAATGAACTGTCCAAAAATAGTTTTCTCCCATTTCTTCCAGTAAGCAATGTTGTTTTAACTAGCAATTATTTGAAATTTGGTATGACTGGTATTAAGGACCTAATCACAATAGAGATTGGGCCTCACTCTCAATTATGCTGAAGTCTGTCTACAGCATTGTATCAGTTCAAAGGGATCTAGAAAAGGCTATTTAAAGTCTCTATGACACTGCCAGAACAGTATAAAGTGATCCAAGTTTAATAAATACATGAGTGGTTGCAGGTAACATGCTCAGATTTAGAGAAAACAGCTGCTGCATATGCCAAAACTGCTCCAGGTACAACCCTGGCATGCAACACCATGCAAGGCAGTGGTGTAGAGCAGCTGGACCAGCAAACAAAACATTTGAGAGACAGCAACTTTTTCAATCCCCTCCCCAAGCTCTTCTTGTCTGGGCCATAAGCACACAGCTTTTTGCTGAAAAAGCAAGGAACAGAGATTGAGAAAAGACTGGGCAGAAGGAATCAATCTGCAGAATATTTAAAGATGGACAAAGTGTTCTGTCTATTTAAAAAACTTCCCTCTCTACCTTATTAAAGCAGTTATTTTACATCTTTTTTTCTAAACTACATATTCCAAACACCTACACAGACACTGAGCATCTGAGCAGCATGGCAATAAATCTTTACCTGACTTCCCCCCTCCTCATGTAATTGCTGAAACGCTAGCAGTCACAATCTAGTTTTGTTTGATTGCCTTGCTTAAGTCAGAGGTTATTATGTTTAATTCACTGGAAATAAAATCAATCTCCATGTTTGTGCTGCAGAAGACTACAATGTTTGGACAACTGAGACTGTTTCAGAGATTATGAACTAATTTCTAAGGAGACACAGTGATGCCTTGTTTGAGACTCCTCCTCAAACCTGACAATACCAGTAGGACTGGCCACGACACACATACGTGCTTTGCAAGCAAATTTACGCTTTCTGAATACATCTTTTTTCCTCAAATTGGAAAAGAAACTAAAAGTGCTGAAAAGTTTTGAGAATTAGAACCTTAAAGTTACTTTCAGTACAGGTGGAAATCAAAATAACAAGTCTCAGTGATTCTTCTTTCCCCATAACTTAACAATACAATAAATACAATTTTGAAACAGATATTTTGAAATCTTGAAATATCTTATATGGTGTCAAACAAATGTTTCAATTGATAGCAAAATCAATTCCCACCTGCACTACGATTACCAATCAAAATTTCATCTAAACCAACATATGCCTATAGAAATGTGGTCAAAAATCAAGAATAAAAACATTCCATCTGGAATTCTTTCACCAGCTTTCAGAAAACATACTGATGTGTTCTGCTGAAAGGAAACCTCTGTCTATTCAGGCGGAAAATTATTTATTTTCTAACTTTAGAAATAGCTGACAAATAGTCATCTTAAAATTGTTTCCCTTTCTTCAAACAATCTTCCAGCTCTGCTCTTCTCTAATAATTGCTGAAGTTCTTGTGATTTGAGTATGCAGTTCCCTGACAAACTGAGGCAAACAAGGTGTGCCCTTACTTCTAGAGCTCTATTCAAAGGATGTGAATAAAGCGTCTATCACTGGGAGAGTAAACCTTTTTTTTCTACCAGCTGTTTTAAAATCTTAACTGTACAAAGAACATTTCAAAGTTCACTTTAAAGAAGTATTTTTAGTGTTGCTTCTTCCCATTTTGCAGATTTTATTTTGATAATATACAATCATTCAGTCTGGAAAACTAAGACCTCATCTGCTTGATCCAAGATAATCAATGCAAACAGAAGCTCCAAAGAACATTTACAGTCTAATGATGCACTCTGCATTTTGGAGAACAGCTTTGTCTTTGATTCTCCTAGGAGGAGAAACAGTCCAGCAGTAAGAAAACATAATGTATATAGCTTTGCATTTTACTGCTTAAAGCACTTAGCAGTTGTAGCATTTTACATCAACATGCATTTTGCAGACCTTTCTCATTATTCCAGGGGAAGGCAGGTGGTGCTAACTCCACGTTAACTTACAAAGAAATCACACTGTTCTGCTGTTTTCGTTTGAGTGAGAATGTGGCCCAGCGCGTGTGGCCCAAAGGCAGCACAGGGTCAGGCTGCATCTACCTCTGCCTCAAGACTCACAGTCCCCAAGACTGCGCTAGGCATACTGATGTCTTGGGAGTCCTGCAGGTTGACTCACTTTGGTGAGCCAGCAGACAGAGAACAATTAAAACTTGCACTAAGAACCTTCTCCCTTCTCGATCCACAGAAGGTCTGGACAAACAGGCAGGGGATCGTAGCTTGATAAACCCTTCTGGATACTTTCCCCAGGGTAACTCTCAACAAGCCTATGGAAAAGGCCAGCTCTGGAAAAGGTCCGCTGAGTGCACAAGTCATGCTGCTGCCCCACCGTGAGCTATGAAGCATAGGCACTACCCCAAAGTCCTCACAGCACAGCCTAGTCCAAAGGCTGATGTTCAGGATCACACTGTGACAAAGCAACAAGCCAGAAGAGGGACTGGGATGCAGAAATGCCTTGGTTCCTGAGCTGATGAATTCTTAAGATGCATCTCAGAGTGACTGAGTCAGAGCTGCACATAACAGGAATTTCCAAATATACCTGCATACATTTATTCAAATATTGCAGCACAAACTTCCTTGTAAAAAAAAAAAAGTAATCTACATTTCTTACCAAACCAATATAAAATCCCACAAAATGCTCTGTGACTCTTCTGTGGTTCTCCATCCCTGTATCCTTTCTTTTTTGACCTCTGTGACAATTGCTATAGGACAATCAATTTCCTCCTCTTGGATACGTTTCTGGCTTTGGGGAATGAGGGCTTCTTTACCAGCCATTTCTGTAATGACTGGTAGTATAAAGTATACATCAGCAGAGGCACCCCAGCTCTCTATTTATTCTTGTTGTCCCCTCTGAAGACAACACCAAAAGATAGTGAAACTTAGTACAAACTGTAAGCTTGAATATGTGATATGAATTTCTAATATTACAAGGAAACGTTTTGGCAGATTGTACAATGCCCTCAGACATATGGTGTGAATTTTGGGGTACTCCTGTGCAGGGACAGGAGTTGGACTCGATGATCCTTGCGGGTCCCTTCCAGCTCAGGGCATTCTATGGTTCTTTGATTCTATAATAAATACGTATGCACCGAAAAAATCAAATCAGGGAATAAAATAGCCTCATCGGTAAGACTCTAAATTGGATGCGCCCACATCTTGAGTACTGCGCACTGTTCCAGTCTCCACATCTCACAGTGGCCTTGCAAGGACAGACTAAAAAGGATAAAACTCTTAACTGGATAGGATTAGGCTGAGGAGGAAGAATGTCTGAGATTTACAAAATTATGAAGGTGGTGCATAAGGTGAATGGGGATTTTCACCAAACCCCAGAACATTAGAACTAGCATTGAAACTAGTGGGAGGTTGGTTTAAAACAGATAAAAGACACTTACTTCTTTTATCATATATTTTTTTAAATAGTAGGCTGTGAACTTTTCAACCTGCTGCCACAGAAAGCTGCGGAAGCAGACAGTGTCTGTATGTTCAACGACGGTTAGACCAGTTCAGGGACAAGAGGTCCATAAACAGTCTCAAGAAGGAATAGGCAGGGTTGTACCTTCTAACAGCCCCTAATACAAGAAGAGTGGGCGCTGATAAAGTAGAAGGGGAATGGATGACAAAGACTGGCCAGGCTTGCATGCAAACCCTAGCTAACGTCTTCTAAATCCACTGCTAGACAGAGAGCACTGGGCTGTGAACTTTGGGTAAAGAAACTAGGTATAAATAATTCTGAAAAAATATACAGATAAGGTACAGTCCTTAAAGATAATAGAAAGTAACAAGAGCCTGCTTCACCTCATTTGCATGCTTCTCCATATAGTTGAACGTGTACTCATCAGCATCCACCAAAAGAAAGTTGTGACCATAGAAACAAACTCTGGCTCCAACAAACAGATTCTGAGCCTTGAAGTATTCAGATGGCTCACTCTTAAAGAGCTGCTGCCCAGGCTTCTTAATGCGACCTCTTTCCAAGAACTTCCCACCAAGTATCCCTATGGGAACAGAATTGTAAATAATTAATTGTGGGTTTACTTGGGGGGAAAAAAGCGCACAAAAGAAAACCCAAAAGACACCCAAACCAGCTGGTTTGTATTTAAATATTACTTTTTGTCCTTGAGTTTCTGGTCTCATAATATACCCTCCCGCTCTCTCTCATTGCTAAAAGAACTGTCTTTGCCAGCGTCCACAGCAACAGTTACATTGTGCAAGTTCTGTGACATGTCTCATTTGGACGCCTGCCAAACACCTTCCCTTTTTTTCTTTTCTCTAAAATGAGACAGCAACGTGCCTCTTCAAATCGTTCCCACAACCCTGTCACCAGCCTTGGGACTGACCCTTGAGAAACGTTAAGATGCAAAATGTAAGATGCAGGCAATTATTCTTGAACTGTTAAAGCAAAAAGAAAAAAAAAATCACAACTTAGGATAGCACAGTCCTACAAAGATCATGAATTCTGGTGCGCTGTAATTCTAACTTGTTTTTAAGTGCTTTTGAATGTAAAAAAAAGTAGGAGTGACATGACACTATCTTCCACATACTGTTCTCCCAGTGCAATTTAATTGCGAATTTCCTTTGTGAGCTGGGTATGTCACATCTTTTATTTTCACATTATAATGATTTTATTTGTGCCACTGGAAACTGCACGCAGTACTCAAGGGTATGTAAGATGCTAAAAGGAACATTTCACTTTCCAGTAGTATCTTCTGGTGCACCACAAGATTGCATTGCATGTACCACGCTTTCTGGAAAACAGTCACATGTTCAGTTTCATCAGGATATGGGCCCTACAACAGCTCTGGAGAGCCTGAGGTTCATTTCCTGTTTATATGTGAGCTTCCAAGCCAAAAGCCAAAAAGCATACTTTAGTAACATTTAATGATGTCTTACATATTAGGTAGTGATGCAAGTCCAATAAAAAGCTGATGAACAGTGTAATAAAATGCCTTTTATAGTCAAAATTATAAATGAATGTGAAACACAAACTAGTTATTAAACCAGAGTTTGGATCAGATGTCTGTCTTAATTGCTTTACTAGCACCATAAGAGCAAAAGACAAAAAATACACTACGGTAATGGTCAGATCTAGCCTGAAACAAAAAACAATTCAAATCACTAATGTAACTCTAATCTTAATACATTCATTCTCACCTAGCTATTAAAACAAATATGAAATTTTAGGTTATATAATCCTGGCAAATGTTCGTAATATTTAAACAGAACTGGTCTCTGTAAGATTGGAACTTCACTCTCATCTCTCTATTTCCCTGAAATCGTATGCTTGGATTGGAAACTTACCTTAATACCTCTGTCCCATAATTGCTTTTAAAATGTTACGGGTTAGTACATTTCAAGAGGTATAAAGGAAAACAACCAAAAATATCTCATTAGGTTAGAGATTCTACAATGAAACCTGACGAGAACATTTGATGCAAATCTACAAGAGCCAGGCTCAAAGCACAAAATAAACACCACAACCAAAGACCCTCTTCCATTAAGATCAGATCAGACTTTGCAGGTGTTTGTACAGCTGTTGGCTTGGTCTTACACCGAGTAAAAAAGGGGTTGTGATCTTCTGCATGGGGAGCCAAAGTTCTCATGCTTTGACCCCCATCTCAACAAGTGCTTCAATATGTCCAGCCCTGTGCATTTCAGATACAGTTTCACAGTGTTACTAATAGTGTGAAGTACTTCTCTGCAACCTTCAGGTTGCTGGACTGAGAAAAGTAAGAGTAACCTATTACTTCTATCTTAGTACTGAGAAATATTTTTACCTGCCAATTTGTATCAATTCATGCAAATAAAAAGCTGAAAATAGCCCTTCGAATCTGCGCACAAAAGGATGGTCAAGTTGTTATTTTGGGAGTCAATTACTGTTTTAACTCGTCCGCTCTGTAAGATGTGCTCAGACTTACTCTTCTCCCACCCCATCCACTTCAACATTTTTCCTTCTCACACACAAATGTTCTCACTCCCATTTCTCATGCCTTACTCTTTTTTCCTACCTGTTCTTATCTGACCTCTGCAAAGCCTTCTCATTCTTAACCTCCGAGAAACTTGTTCACTTTTCCTTCAGACATGACTAAAATGAGGGAGGGGGGGAGAGAGAGGGAGAAGAGAAAGGGAGAAGAAAGAAAAGAAGGAAGGTGGGAACAAAGAAACTTCTGTAGTCCCAGGCCTCTTTCCAACTGCTGCTCTACCTCCCCACCACCACACATACTTCTTATCCTGCCTCTTCAGGGCTGTTCTCACTAAACTCTCCAATGGCCAGTTCTTAGCCACATCCTTCCACTTCACCTTTCTACCACCCCTGAAAGGCAGCTACTCTATCCACGTAAACATCCCAGGGAAGTTAAAACACCATTTACAGATGCTTGCCTTTCATACTTGTCTTAAAGCATTTGTTATTGTTGGTATGCAAACTTGCCCATTTATTGTTTCACATTTTGTTTGACTAGCAATGTTCAGTGGGCTCCCAGCTGCAATCCCAGCATATATTCTCATTCCAAAATAAAAGGAAGCCAGGAAGCAACCTCTGGCCTGGCACCCCTGTTGTTGAGACCCTGACCAATTGACCACATCTGCACTGCACAGTGTGTGGCTCTGGCTCTGCTCTGGGTGCTGTGTGATAAATCTGGCGTCTTAAGACACAACTATTATTTTTGTGTGTTCAAACTGTTTGAAGATATGTGAGGGCTGTGCTGCAGTCCAACAGAGTGGTGTTTCACCACATAAAACTGGGGGTATTTATTGCAGCCCCTGGGTGTGGCAGAAGGACCTGAATTTTTCAGTGTGCAAAACTGCCTGCGATAGTGTTAGACGTCTGATAAGAGTGAAGCAAGCCAAACCCGGTGCAGCTTTGTCCTTACTGCCTTGCAGGAGAGTTTTCTGGAGTTAAGCACCCTCTAGGAGGGGCCCCAGGCTCTCAGGGCCTTGTCTAGTCGGAATGGTGCAAAGGAGAACCAGGAGTGACCGAACAGGCAATACATATTATTGAGGTCCAAGATTCAAACTGTTCCCTGGATTTGTTTAACTTAACAGTGCAGCTGTACCCTTAGCATCCTTTATGTGCTGGATATAAAGAATGCCAATTAAACATGTCACTCACTAGTGGAGAACTGAGCTGCTCTTGAGCCTTACAGCAGCATTACATAATATATACATAAGGCTATGTGTCTTTAGCTGTAATAGAAGAAGGTGCATAAATTACAGGCCACTGGATGGCAGGAAGCTAGTAAAATAATGACAGGACAATGCTGCCATAAGCAGTGCTAAATCTTGATGTTGCAGTGCAGCAGGGCTAACTGGGAATGCTCACTGAAGCCTAGGCAGGTACTCTACACATTTTCAAAACATTTCTCAGAGAATTGCTTGTATTTTAGTTAGGGGTGAGGTTCATTTATGCATTCATAATTTGTTGCATACAAGCAGAGGTGCCTTTAGAAGTTCTTTGCATTGAAAAGCTTCAGGCCTTCCCAAAAACCTACTCACGTGCAGGGTGCTCAGAATGACTTAGTAGCACCACTGGCACAGAAAGAGTTCTCTAGGAATATGGAAGTCTAGGTATTCACCACACCTTCATTGTTTATCAAAGTTCATCATAGGTCTGAAAAGTATTAACATCAGAAATCATTTTCAGTAAAGGCTTAAGTGTAGGGTCGCAAGAGTACTTCATCCTTAACTGTAAGCTGAATAACTGGACCTCAGAAAGTCAACTGCTGGCACCAGAGCCTGAACCAAAGGGGCAGTGAACAGTCCTTCCTAGGACAGCCTTTGCTCTAGGCAGTGAGCTGGGAGTACTAAATAGGTCAGTACTGAGAACAGTGAGCTGGTCACCATTGCAGGGTGGACCTGAAATACCATACTAAGGCATGCTGTGCCAAGAAGCTGATATAGGGCAATTCAAGTAGTATGAAAAAAGCTAGTCACGAGGTTCCACAAGAGACTAACATGGTAACTAAGGAAACCTTCAATTACTCTTTTTCCCTTGTCTTGGAGAGAATACAATTTCCTGATTTTTTTTCTTTCTATGTTTTTATCAGAGGCTGACAGCAGCTTTTAAGAATCAGTCCTTCGACTGCACATGTTGAGAGGTGCCAGAGCACTTCTGGATGTTAACTGCACTGAAACTGTTGCTGCAGATTTTCTGTGGGCTTCACAAATATACACTAATTTCTCCAACAGGGTCATGCTTAGCCAAGGCTTCCCTATCTCTCTGAGTTACAGAAAGAATTCCTGATGTCCTTCCCAGTGCTGTGTCCTTCCATCCATGCGCAAGACACTCCACAGAAATAAAAAGACGCTTGAAAATCACAAAACCTTTCATACCCTCAGTAGGAGGCATCCTACAACAGACCACAGTGGTCAAAAGAATTTAACCATGACAACACTGGGTGACCATGCTCCAGCAATAGGATAAATGTGATCAAGCAACTGAGAAGCAACAAAGCATTTGTCACTTAAACGCGGCTAGTCTGGCTCTTGAAATTCAGTTCAGTATTATACACATGCACACACGCACGCACACAGACACTAGCACAGGGCAATCTTCAGTCTTTATATGCTCAACACTACATGATTAATGATAAAGTATGTTAAAAAAATCTCACAGCTGCTTTGCTTTCATGAGCTCCTTCTATACAATGGGTGCTATATAGGTTTCATGACACCATAAGACAATCTTGCAAAACAGAGGATTTACTCTCATTCTTGATGTCTTACATTTCCTGTCCCTATTTATCATCAGTTACAATACAATTCCTGTATGTTATCCACAACAAAAGCAAATGTTTAGAGGCCAAATTTGCAAATTAAAATGTAATAAAAGTTCTAATGCGTTAAACTTCCAGTTCCCAAAGGATATTGTGAAGTACTGCCATACAATGAACAGCGTTACTCTGAGTGATGAAGATTATAAATTACTATGACACACAGCTATGCAAGATAATGCAGTAGACCTGCTGATGTAATTCCCATTGCATTTAAAAACCCACATCCCTGCTTCTGCTAGTGCTGAGTATGGCCACAGTATTTACTGTAAAGTCTAATCAAATGAGCAGGGTAACTGGGACTGACTGCAAGACATTACTACATCTTACCTGTGTTTTGCTGTATATGTTCAAAAACTGAAATGGTGTCATCACTCAGGAAGTAGGAAATAATGAATTTCCGATCCTTGTCAACAGGACTATCTGTGACAAGTTTTGCACGAAAGCGCAGTATGTTGCTTTCCATACCACTTCTAAAACGCAAAAGAAGAGGTAAGAAGTCAAAAACAGAGTCTGAGAAAAGTTTTCATCACTAAGAGATGCATTCTCCTGAGTTTTGTAACATACATTAATTGTGCTACTCCTGGACCAAGAAGAAAAACGGCATAAGATTCCCTACTTTGTCAAAAACCATTTTCTGCTTAAATTAACAGAACCAGCTAGAGGCAGCCAGATAGAAAGGAATCATTTTCAGGGGAAAATTACTTCTCTGCAACAGGTCTGGAATGAATTTGTATTCAAATTCGGTTGCAAATCAAGCTCCAAGTTTTTTTCCAGAAAATTTATAAAGGAAAAACACAATTAGGTATGTATATTTTCAAATCAAATTCTGAATAGCAATATATACCAGGATTTTCTCCACAAAATGAGGCCCACCAGATGATCTTACTAGTTGGATATTTGTTGAGTAATTGTGGTTTAAATGATTTACATTACCGCTATATGCACTATCAATACATTCCCAAGCCTTTTTCTAAAAGCTTTCTTCTTTTATGGAGGTTCTACAGGTGAATGTCTAGCATGTGACTTTGCTTTCTACTTTGGCTTCAACAACCACTGCCTGACAAACCATTTTATAATGGAAAGTAAAGGGTTAATGCTTTAATATTGCTACAGCAGACAGCATGAAATTCAGCAGACAAAAAAAGTAAATGCCAGAAAGTCAAACAGAAAAACAAATCAGTGTTGGACTGCTGAAGCTAACAAGATTCCTGACTAATTCCTGGACTAAGACTTTCATCAAACTCCCACTGAAGACAGCAGAAGAGAAGGAGACAGAGGATGGGAGGGTCACAATATTTGCCCTCTCAAAAGAGAAATTTTGCTGAGTTCAGAGAAAATTGGAGTACCACGTCAGTAAACCAGTCCTCACATGCACCTGTCCCTTAAAAGTCCAACGCGAGGCATATTTTGCTGAAAAATTTACATCCCTGCTTAACATTTATCTCCTTCACAAAAAAGACATAATTTAAAAAGTTGGAATTATTTTTCACTGAAATACCTGTCTTTCTCCATGAATTTCTTGAAATCTTTTTGGGGAGGCTTGGGAAGCAAACCCATACAGGAGCACAGAGAATCCTCTTCGGAACCAAATCCAGTATAAGGAGGAAATGTTTTTTCTGGTTTTGGAGGAGGTGGAGCCTTATGTTGAACTGGGGTGAAATCCTCTACAACAAAGACAGCAAGACTTATTTATTACTGTTCTGATGAAGCCATTCTACTAAGAATTTAAACTTCATTATGAATACTTCTTAGTCTATTTCTGTAACAGAGCACTGATCAAAGTCAAAGCAGGATCCCTCCTGCTGTTACAGGGTAGAAGAAGACTCCATAGAAGCCAACAGCAAAATTATTATTTCTTCAAGTGTTTCAGGATTTCATCTATAATCTTAAAATGTTTGACAAATATCATTAAGAGTCACAGGCAAAAGGACAAATACAGTTTCAAAATGGGATAAAATAATAAATTAACAATTCTAAATTAATTTTTCAGTTTTATCCTTTGAGACAACATGATACTTGCCTTATGGGTTTCCTGCCCTCTGCTTTTGCAAGAGGAAAATAAATACATAAACGAATAAAATTTTATTCATTATTTAAATCATACATATACGTGAAGAATTTGGTACATTGAAGCCAATAGCTTCAGTCCACATAGCACTGTATCCAGAGTTTCAGAAGCTGTGCTTTTCCTCATTTTCCCCAGTCTCAAGTCTTATCTCGCAGTGATCAATGGTCCTGACTATCCCAGATCAACAGCAGGAGCTCTCCTGATTCAGCAGAGACGTGCCTGGGCAGGGACCTGCACTCACTTCCCACAGGGGCTGCTCCCAAAAGCCCTGCTGCCCTGTGGTCCCTTCTTATCCTCTCTTGGTGAAAATCTTGCTGTACCATTTGGCCCCTTGTTCCTTCCTTGCCCTGCTCTTTCACCGCAGCTTCCAGCTGCCGCTGGGGTTCACAAAAAACTTCAACAGAGTAATACAGTCTGCTGGTTAAATAAGGTTAATGGAAAACAGAAAAGGTGAGAGGAAAAACGTAATTTGTATATGGGAGAAAGTAAATGGGCAGACCTGAGGCAAATGAAGGCATAAATCATAGGAACACAGGACAATTCAGGTTGGACAGGACCTCAGGAGGTTTCTAGCGTGGTCTTCTGCTCAGGAGAGGGTCAGCCCCAGGCCAGACCAGGCTGCTCAGGGCTGTGTCCATTTGGGGCTTGACACCTCCCAGGACGAGCCTGCACAGCCTGCCCTGGCAGCCTGCCCCAGGGAGGAAAGTTTTTCCTGATACCCAAGGCTGAGCCTCTTATTTTCACTTATGCATGTTGTCTCATGCCCTTCCACCGTTTACCCCTGTGAAGAGCCAGGCTGCCTGGTCTCAACAACCTCCCGATGGGTGGGTACAGGTGGCCGCTCGGGGCCCTTCCCGGGCTGAGCAAGCCCTGCTCCTGGGGTGTTCCTCAGCCCTGACTGTCCTGGGGCCTCCCCTGAATTTACCCTGACTGGTCCATGTCTTTCCTGTCCTGGCAGACCCAAAAGGGGACACAGTACTTTGATGAGGTCTAATGAGCACTGAGCAGAGGGGGATAATCACTTCCTTCGATTTTTGGGCAGCCCAGGCTGTGGCTGGCTCCCTTTGCTGTGGCACCAAGCCCTACTTGCCACCCCTATAACGTGCAGAGCCCTTCCTGCACCAACACAGGTGCAATGAGAAGGTCAGAGCCAACCGGCCCAGCACCGCCAGCGTGGAGCGGCATCACCTCCGCACCTGGTGGGCTGGAGATGCTGCCCTGAGGAAGGGAGAGCTGGCTGGGCTAGTGAGTGAAACACAGACACACGTGAGGCGAACTGGAAGAAGATGGATCACAGACCACAGCCCAGGGGGCAGAGAGTGATGTAAGTGACCAGCGTATAAAAGTGGATCCGTGAAATAAAGGTTTTTTCTTTAAAATTTAACTTTTCTACCCAGAACTGACGAGAGATGAATAACCTAAACTTGTAGCATGGGTTTCAGTGCAAATAAAGGAGAATGACAAAACTGCTGTCACTTGGAACATTTTCTGAATTAGTTTGTGATTAAAATGTTTTAACATGGCTACATCAGAAGATCAAAGCAACATACTCTCTTAAAATCTGACTCGCCTAACAGCAGTATGAAGTTGAAAAATACAGAAGGCATTCAGATGTCAGAGTTGTTCTTTAACTTGAAAACACAATGAAATCTTCTTCAGCCTCCACTATCTTAGAAGAATATGGTCTGACTCGAAAAGCTAATGCCTTCACCCGAATCAGTCAAAAAGGGGTTTTGCAAACCATGCCAACATTTTTCTCCGTGAAAATGACACGTGCCCCTTCTGCGATTCGGAAGTACAAAGGCCAAGCCCATACGCAAAAGAAAGTCCGTTCAGAAAATTTCAGAGCAACCTTCACCATGAAAGAGCGCATGCAAACATGCACCGAAATATTGTTTTCGAAACACCGTTTGTGACAAAACTGCCTCCGCAGACGCCGTTGGCGTGCCACGTCACGTAACCTGCGCGCGCAATTCTTGTTACGAGAAACGCGGCGCAGGCGGATGGAGGCATACGGGGACAGAGGAAAACTCCAGCGCCCTGAAGGAGGGAGCCGGGGTGTGCCGGGGCGCGGCGGGGACGGCCGAGCTCGCCGGGCGGGAAAGAGCCGGGGGTCCCGCAGGATCGGGCCCCTGCGGGGCGGGGGGAGGGGAGGGAGCCCCGGGCGCGCGCCTTCCGCGCTCCCACAGCGCCACCTCGTGGACGCCCGGGGGCCCGGAACGCGGGTTCTTCCAAATCAGCGCCTCGATGCTGTTGATAAACCTCGACGTTAGTTTTTTTTTAATTATGCGGTTCGTTAATCCGCGCTAACATCTTCCCCCCCCCCCGCGTCCGGAGGTTTGTACCAGCGTATCTGAGCGGGAACAAACCCCTTCTCTGCGCGAGGCTGCGAGCAGCCCGCTTCCCGCCAACGGAGTTTGGGAAGGCAGGGCGCGAGGCTGAACTGACAAAGTCGGAAGACGCGCCAGTGTGCTTACATGCGGGTCACAGCCCGCGCACGTTAACGCTCGCACGTAGGGCATTCGTTAGGAAACGCTGAAGTGTTTCCCTTTGTATGTACGTTAGCACATATGGATGAAAATCATATGTACAAACTAAAACGGAACCACAGATTACGAGGAATACTGAGTTAGCCCCAGAGCGTACATTAAATCCCTCATAACTCAAGCATGGGATAAACAAAGTCCAAAGAGAAGTTCAGCGCTTTGGGTCCCAACCTTTCCCTGATGTAAAATGTGACCTTGCTTCATTCAGATTTGCTGAACACAAACATCCAGCCTCTTGCCACCTACAGTTTCCAGGATTTCTCCATTGCTGTGGAAAAATACAGCTTGTGAACTAGTTAAAAACTAATTTCTGCAACTTTTGAAAAAACAGCTAGGTGCAGTAGACTAATAGCCTTACCCAAGGTCAAAACTCATTTCATCTTTGCTCTGCCACACACCATTATGGTAGAATCAGACAGACAACTTGCACTCACACATCAAATGCACTCCTCTCAGGGTTATCACTGTTTCTTAAGAAAATTACCTCTGTCCAGTCTGGAAAAGGAATCAATGCTGTCTTCTTCCAGGCTGTAACATTTTCAGTGTGAATTTACAGTGGTTAGAGGGTAGATTGAAAGTCTGGGATTACAAATTTCTGCTTCCAGAAAGAATAGCACAGGTATTTTCCCCACGGACAGATTCATCCTTTGTGACTGCATCAACTGATGCCTAGCAGGAGATGGGCTGGCACTAGGGGGTTTATTTCACCTAGTATATCAAACAGGTACCCCACACTAGTAAATTTTTCTCATGACATCAAAACCTGAGTGACCTTTGAACAAGCACTGGGAACAGCAAGAAACAAAGCAGCTCCGGCCACATCTTTAGCATATAAACAATTTGAAGATAGCAGCCTTTTTAGTAAGGAAAAACTAAATTCTTCCAGAAGAATTTTTTGCCACAGAGGCAGCATTAACCAGCTTGAATGAACTTGTCTGCTTTCAGTTTCAATATACTTCGTAAAATTTTGGTATACATTGTAAGATTATCTTCTGCCCTCGGTCAAAGAACTGTAGGAAAACCATCATGTGTTAGATAAAACTGTATTTCAAGGAAAAGTCAAGTGGATTTTGGATAGATACTGGATTTTGGATAAATATTTTGGATTAGAGTGATAAACATACTGAGTATCAGTATATAGGAGGCAGACAAGAAATTCTGCCTTCAGAGGAAGAGGACAGACAGACAAGAACAGGAGAGGGAAATCCCGCTAGCCTTGGACAATGTAAGAGGTGGCGATAACCTGGAGGGATAACATTGTTAACATGATGTTCTCTATACATAAGAGGAGATGTATAATAAACAGCTGAGATCTGTTTTTTGTGAGAGTCTGTTTCACAATTTACATAAGAAGGAAAATAAGAAGGCAATACCGCCATCTTCACAGCTTCTATATGCAGGATTGAAGAAAATCTAGGGCTCACAGAACCGTCCATTCAGCTAAAACATGACAGTGTTTATTCTGATTCAAAGGAAATCTCCTTTTACAGAGTCTTACTTCATGATTATTCCAGTTACCTGAGAAAAAAAGGCATCAGTAAATGCACAAGTATATTTAGAAGCCTCTGTTCAGTTTCCACTGCATGTAGCAGAGAGGTTAGACGCCAGAGAGACTCTGATCTCTGACAAGTCTACTGAAAATTGGCAGCAGGCTCTAATGCCCCCACTGAGGGAAAAGCAAGAAGTCAGCTGTTATCCAGCAGCAGCTGCCTGGCCAAAAGTGCACATATACTGGCCAGCCGATCACCCCGCACGCAGCTCTGCCCAGGCAGCAGGTCAGAGAGGGAGCCTGAGAAATGAGGGGGTGGGAGGGCGAGGAGAGCTGGGACAGGAGAGGGATCGCAGGGTGCTGCGGAAAGGCGTAACAGACAGGCTTGGGAGGTGTCGGGACATTGAATAAAAATCAGTGGGAAACTAGATTTCACTGGTTTTGTTCCTTCAGGAACAATCTGTTTTTTAAGAAAGAACACTTTATACTCAACTCTACACTTCACACTCCACTCCGCGCTGAGATACCGTATTTAGAGAGAAGAACGAGTATCAGCTTCTTCCCACTGCCCATCACTGTATTTCACGTTTCAGCTGGGTGACCACAACACTTACACGGCTGTAAAATATTTTTCTCCTTCTCTGAGGCTGCACTAGCAAGTCTGGACAGATAATATCACACATTAAGGCATTTTCTCTTGCATTCATAGCACTGCTAGATGACAGTAATGTCATTAGCTTCCTATTGAAGGGCATTAGCTGTTGTTTACCCATGGAAAAGCTCTCCTTTGCTTTTCACAAACAGTATAAAGAGCAAAACAGGCAAAACCAACACTGGAAATATATCAGATATAATCATGCACTTCAAGGGAAGTCTAAACTGCCCTTAATTCTCCTAAAGGGCAAATTCCTTCGGCAAGCAACTTATGCTGAAACTGCAGAGTCAAAAATAAATGTCGGCCTCTTTAATGGCTTTGGCAGACGAGTATAAATTGTAGGAGAGTAATGTGAAAACACAATAACAAACAGCTGGATTGATGCCGTGAGGTGCTGAGCACTGTGGCTTGATGTCAGAAATCATTTATCCACTTGCTTACTCTTACTCCAGTAAATGGTCTCCCTGGACTCAAACTGCAATTAAGCACGTTTCAGCATTTAATTGGATGGGAGCAGAATGCCCGGCACTTTGTGGGGCTGAGCCCACTGAGAGTACCTTGTGCGTCCACCAGACACAAACAAAATTTGTAACTCACTAACAATGAAAGGTGAACCCTAAACCCTTCCTCTCGCAAAACCTGCTTCTAAGCCAAAAACTACCCTGATTCTACACTTAGCCCCTTCTAGCTAAAAAGTCATATGTACTTTTTTAAAATCCTGATGGGGAAAACAGGAAAGAATTTCCCAACAAATTGTGAGGATCTCTTAGCTCTAAGAAAGTGTATATTTGCTGTGAACAAGACAGGCTGCATCAAGACGGATGATTTTTTCATGTTAGCCAGAGTCTCTGCCATCACGTATCCTTAAAGTGACATGCAAACCACTTCCCAGATTCCTGAAGGTCTCAGCTAGAGCACATCTTTGTGTGTCTTATGTTAAGGGGGTAGACAAACTGGAGAGAGCACTGAGAAAAACCAGAAAAATTATCACAGCTATATAAGAATGGACTATGGAGAATGACTGAAAGGTTTCCCCTGGCAGCAAATATCCCAGGAGGGGGCAGAGATTGGTAAGATGCTGCATTGGAATAGTGTTCAAATATGTACAAGGTTGTTATGAAAAGAGGATACTGAGCAGTTGTTCTCTGTGTCCAACAAAAGTAAGACAGAACTCAGTTTACTCAAACCAGCTTCAGAGTAGCTATTAAGGAGCATTTCTAACTATGAGGTTAGGACAGGTTACCTCAGGAGGCAAAGAAATCTCCTCTGCTGGAGGATGCTGACAAAAGGCTATACAAACATCAGTTAGTGACAGTCTGTGCATACACAGTATCCTGCCTCAGAACAATAACAATGGACTAGGATCATCTGTGGTCCCAATTTTCTAGAACTCTACACATCAGCAACTTCCTAACTTGCAAAGCACCAAAGTTTAACATCCTGAGACATAGCCAGTAACTACTGAGCCAGCATTATAGGAAGGGAACATCATTTGTGTAACACTTGGTTGCATTGCTTGGTTGATACAGAACGGTCAGCTGCATTTCATTTATTGCCTGCTGTGAGTAAGAAATCCCCATTCACTGTTCCAGAATATTTTGCTCAAACAGAGGATATTGCTGCCAAACAGTGGCAGCGGTCTTGGCTGAAAAAATTCTCAGGGAAGAACCCCCTGTTTTGCTTCTCTGGAGTTAGACTCACTATTATTAAAGATAATACTATGGTTATCGAATATGGCTTCCTCACACACTGCCTAGTATAAGAAAAGATTTATTTTGGTACAGACATGCCAAGCTATTATTTAAAAAGTCATAACAAGATATGCTTTGCCCATTAAGAAATTCAGCGTTGTAATGGCAGCGCTACATCGTTTCATTCCCCCAATGCAGCAGACAAGCTTTGATCCAAACACTACACTCTATCTGATCACAAGCTGAAAGGAACAGTCTACCCAGGTATTTTGTTTCACAATGTCAGAGAAAGGCCGTAGCAGGATCCTTCTGAACAGTCAGACACTTAGCTATATTTATGGAATGAATAAACTGCCAGAAATTAACCAAGTTGTTTTTGCAGGAAGATGTCCATAATGGAAACCTTAGCAAGTCTGACTGAGGGAATTCAGAGATACATAAAGGAAAGCCCCTATTGTTATACGTTTCCAAAATGCTTTTCCATTACGGACATAGTTGCTAAATGTTTCCAGAATTCAGTGCTGAAACTTCACAGGATACATACTCTAATGGTCCAGAATACACAAAACTGCATTGTAAAAACCAATAATGTTATAGACTACTACTGTTGTGTCAGAAAAATCTTATTATGTGAGGATTCTGACATCCATATAAAATGAAACATAGTATAATGGGGAATAATTGAGCTCATTCTGCTTACCTGCTCACTACATGCTCTTTATTATTTTTCTGACTGCAAACACAGCTATTGGAATGGGAGGGGGAAGGAGAGAAGAAGAATTGGCAGTCTATCCATATGACTACTTTGTCATTCTAGTTTTAAAATAGAGACAGTTAGGAACAGAACATGCACATTATGTGTTAGTTTTCAATGGAGTAACACATAAGAAAGCCCTTCTGGATCACCTGCAAAATTACTGCTTTGCTGTTTAACAGCCTACAACAGATTGTTATTGCTAAAGGTTTTAATGAACATGTTTTGTCAGTAATAAAATTCGAAGACAGCTCTGTCAAACTCAGAAGTATAAAAATGCTTATAAGGAAAGGACAATTATCACTACTTACCGATTCCATATTTTGTTCTGTAATATTCTTTAGTGAATTCATCACAATCACAGAGTATTACCTTCCTTCCCCAAACATTAATTACTGCCCCTATTTTCAGGTCACTGTCTCTGTAAAATTCCTGATGCACTGCTCCTGTCTAATATAAGAGAGAACAGCAGCTCTATAAACCTCAAAATCCCAGAACCTTTCTTAAAATCTAGGTCATTTAGTGTGTGTGATTTAAAATATAACCTTCATAGTCCATTTGGAAGTATTTTTCACCCCATGCTAAGCTACTTCACTTTCACAAACATGGAATTTACATACAATAAATCTCAGTAGTTTTCATTTCAGCTTTTCTCCAGTGGCAACACAATTTTATAAATAACTCTGTTCTAGAGGATAACAACCACAGAAATCACAAAATCGACTATAAAGACATTCAACAGCTGGAGGCATTCAATAGTATCTGACCTTACGATTGTCCAGAATGTAACGGCCTCTGTTTCCTACTAACTTTCCAAACACATTGAGAATAGTGCGACTGGTGATTGTGCCTGGCTGATACAGGCCAGTGGGAGCATACTGCAAGAAAAGAAACCAACTCTTAAGAAATACAGTTAACAGTGAAGAAAGAGAAGCCAGTTACCTTAGAACTAGCAGGGGTTTTTTTACAGTCTGACTGCTACCGTAGTATTTTCTTGGGAGAATTTTTAGTAAATTCTAAGGTAAGATTACACCACTGAACCTAAAAGCCAGTGTATATGTCAAAAGCCAGTATGTATGCCAGAAGCAGCATTCAGAATCTTACTGTGTACCCAAGAGTAAAGTCTCCTTTTTCTTGGAAGCAAACAGAAAGCAAAGGTTAGCACACCCGAAGTAGCACATCCTTGTCAAAATCTCCTCTAAAAGCTATTATTTTGATTGATAATAATTATGGAAACATGCAAAAGAACCACTCAGGCTTGGTCCTGCTGCGCTAACCGCTGTGCAAATACAGGGGATTCAAGTCAGCGTGATTCTATTGGCAAAAATGTCAGTATTTTCATTTCTATTGTAAGTTTCAAAATTACAGTAGTAATTTTTCCCAGTAATAGCAAACTTAACATGCCAACAAATTACATTTTTTTTAAACCATGAACAAACGGCTGATGCAGGGTAACCAAAGTGGGTTATTTCGTCATACCACCTTCCCTGACACCCCAAATTTTGACTGATGTCGTCTGCTGTCCTTCTCAAAATTTCCACTGAATTCAGAGGAAGAAGCCAGCCCTCAAATTTGCAGCGTGCACTTCAGTGGTAGAAGGGGTCTGTTAGCATAGAACCACTGCTAAATCAGCACTTCAGAACACAGGATGCACGAGGTGAGAAAAGAGCAGTATTTTGCTATCAGGTTTTTGCTATAAAATCTCATGTACATGTATAGCATCACAAATAGATTACCAGTAGTAGAAGGAAAGGAGGGAAAAGATGCCCCAGTGAGTTGCCTGGAGCGATACAGAAGCATATCCAGCTTGTCAATTCTATAATCATAATAGGTTACAGAGGACTCAAACCCCTCGAAGATTTCTCTGTGAGGAACTTCCTCAAATAAGCACCTGATTTATACCCAACAAAGCTTATTCATGGATCCCTACTGATTTTAACTAGATTTCCATAACGTCCCAAATCTAGGAACTCAATTTTAAGAAATGACTCTAGATTTGCTACATAGAAGTTACGGAGTATTGAAACTGGACTTTTCCAAAGGTTCCAAACACAAATCATATAGATCAAATCTGAACTCACCTCAGTTTTACATTAGTTTATCTATCAATATTAATTAATTTTCTGGACTTCCATTACTGCACAGCTTTATTAATACATTTACCTTAACATACTAATATGGGAGAAAGGAAATCATAGGGTATCTTTCTGCCTAAATTCTCTCTCCTTCTAATTTAAGCATGACAAGCCTAAACTTACTTTTTTCCATCACTTATTAAGTTATTATATGAATATGTGTGTAAAACCTGAATCATGCAATTATGATTAATATTCTGATAACACTTTCTAAATATCATTACAATCCTAACAGGATTCTCAAAACAAGATATTTAATATTTCTTAATTAGCAGAAGAATTTGAAATAGGCTGAAACTTTCACTCCTCACCTTTGGAAGCTTATCTCTTCTGAGGAAAAGTGGAACTGCATCCCGGCCTGAGTTTACTGGTATAATTTCTTTTATATCAATAGTATCATCGGACAAATAATAGTGCAGAACAAGTTCCCGTGGGTCATGAAACATCGATTCTGGGTCATCCCACACGCAGAAAAAACGTAAAACATGTCCATTATGCTCCAGAAATTGTTTCAAAGTGTCAATGCGCTCATAAGGGCGCAAAGGCTTCATACTATCTAGAATCTGCAGGTAAAGGAGAAATTAAGAGATACATCTCTTTATTTATTTGCTCTTAAGAACAGGATACCTAACTGCAGGGTACCATCTAATCTTAGAACACGCTTTTAGGACTCCAAATAACACCACACAATTACAATACATGAAACACTATTTATGCCATTACCAAAGAACTATTTACAGGGTTGATGTGCCCTCAGAAAATATATGAACACAATTTTGGATTGGTTTCGATCCTTGTTTTTCTTGCAATAACGTCCTTCAGATCAGAAAATTGTTAAATTATTTATAGTACAGCTCACATTTCCAAAAAATTGACCATGATAATCAGAGGACTACAACTCCAAATAGCATCACCCTTCCTGATTTACTTCCTTGAAAATTATTTTAATAGATGATGTAGTATAAAGAATTAATGCTTTCTCTTCCCTTTGGCTTTCCTTTCTTTTAGCTTTAAAACATAGTTCATTAACTTTTGATTCACATCATACAGTTGGTAGGTCCTGGGTATGTACTCCTCTCAATGTACACCCATAGGTCTGAAACGGAGTAGGAAATTTCCAACTAAAAATATATTCTGGCTGACGTGATCTGTGACAAGATGCTATCTACAGTCATGCTTGATGCAAAACAGTAGCACTGCATTAAATTGGATCCCATGATGATGATTCAATCCGAGGACTGCATTTATATACTGTTAGTTACAGTCACATATATAAGTATTGTTCTGAACAAGATGTTTTTCCTAAGTCAAAATCCATCATGCCCAAAATGGGCTAAAGGGGCAAGAAGTCCTTCTAATCTACAAAATCATACACAACTGCTTCCAAAGGAGAATGGTGACAGACATCAATGATACAATGCAAGCTGCGCTGTCTGAACAGAAAGAACTGTTGACTATAGGTGGTTTATATCATTGTCTAAATTTCTATTTATCCACTGATACATCTTCTGGCCTTAAAAATCTGAGAGGCAAAAGGCCCGTTCTTTCAGAGCATCAAATCTGAAAATAAGGAGAGCAGAACCAAGTTTTGCCTGTCAATGTCCATGCTCTTTCAATTTCAGGCATCATCATGCTCATATGCATCCTTTTTATCATCCCAGTACTATCTTTCCTCCTTCCTGACCCTTGAAGATGCAGTGAACAACCAAACAGCAGACACAGAGCCAGATAACACCACCATCCATGGGATATCATCTCCAACAATACAGAAATATTAATCTAAGGGTCTTGCTATATTTTTTCATTGGTCTCATTTTCTATCTCATCATATTCCTTCCTTTCCTTCATACCTTCATTTTTTGGCCATCTGCACTATCAGGAGTCTGGTGCATACCGATTTAATTTTGATCAAAGCAGCCCAGAGCAACCACCCCTAATAAATAAAAAAAATACCTTCCACAGATTAGTCACAGGAAGGTGAGAGCATATAGCAGCCAGAATTTGCTAGATAACTTTTCTGTAATTTCTCAACAACTGAGACTATTAAGACAAAGATTTCAGTAATTCCGGGTATTCTGATGCTCTTATTTCTCAAACCTTCTTCTCTTCTCCATTCTCTTTAGGCCCACATATGCAAAATACTTGAATGCTTTGCTTGTTGTTTTTACGAAAAAAAGAAAAAAAGAAAGGAAAAAAAAAAACTAACACCTAAGCAGGTTATGCAATAGCACATATAATGTCGATGTGGTCTGCCAATATCAAGGCAACTCAGCATGAGTTAATACACACCTGTTACCTACAAGGCCTGAGTAAGGGAAAACCAACCCATGGCTAGCCTGAGTCACCACACTGCAGAACCAGGAGAGGTATTACAAATACTACTTTTCACTGAGGACTGCAAAAAGCCTGAAAGCATGAATGAAGGGAAACCAACACCTTGGCCCGAGAGTGCCTCAGAGACATGCAAATGGTCCTACACATCCCAGTCACAATTACCTTCCATTTTCACTACTGAGAGCTGCAGCAGTTTTCTCAATAGAAGAAATAGAATGCAAGAACAGAAGTTGAATGCAACAGAGACCCGTAGGACTTGTTGCTTTCAGAGTACTAGGCTGGATCTATCACAGCAGACTGCATATTGTGGGCCAACAGTCCTAAGAATCAGGTCAAGAGAAAAACACAGTGCCATCTGCACTCATATTAACCAATAAAAACAGGAGTGAAAGAAACTCTCATTATCCCCTACAGAAAACATCACTCCCACTACTATTACACAGAATCACAGAACGGTAAGGCGTGGAAGGGACCTCTGGAGATCATCTTGTCCAACCCCCCTGCTTGAGCAGGCACACCCAGAGCAGGGGGCACAGGAACACATCCAGGCGGGTTTTGAATGTCTCCAGGGAAGGAGACTCCACACCCTCCCTGGGCAGAGGTTCTATTCCCAGGGAAAAGGGGATATTCTCTCTATTCCCAGAGAAAAGACCCCAAATACTGCGAAGAAGAATTCACGTAGCATCTAGGAGTTGCAAGTGAGATTTTTGGAGGAGGTGTGTATGTGTTCCTATATACTCATAAAAGAGGGAACTGTGTTCAAATGAAATCTCACAAGTCTTAAAACTGCAGAGAGCTGGGTTCTGTGTGGCAGCAGAATTTGCTTTACACATGCAAAGAGCTGTTAATAACACGTGGGGTAGAGATGAAGGATGACATATGAATAGACCAAGTGAGTCTGCAGGAAGCCACAGATGTGCTTGAACCACAATTCCAATTAGATCTTCTTTTAAACACTTTAAAAGTGTTCATTATTATCATTAAATTAGCTCAAGCAAAATCATAAGTAAAACATATAATAGGCCCTTTTTTTTTTTTCTTTTCAGCTTAATACAGAACAGTTTATTTTATTTTTACCAATTAATTTTGTTCTGCTTCAAAAGGTGTGTGAAGACATCAGAAGAAAATCAATTATATTTGGGGCCTCACTATGTTAGTACAATGAGCCATATAACAAAATTTTTAAAAGCAAGTTTTCTCTTGTGATTCATTATGTTGAAATAGCTACCTCTACATACTTTCTCCTTGCTATTAGAGAAATACTTTACACAGTCCATATTACTAATGGCAATGGCACTTTTATTAAAATCAAGTTCTCACTATTACTGCCTCATCTGACCTTTTGCCGCGCTTTGGTGTACGGGTCATCTGGACAACCTGTGGGAGGATTTAATCTAACTCCCATCTTCCTCAGGAAATTTTTTGTAAATTGGTCACAATCTATAATCTTATATCTTCGGGCATAAAGGATTACTTCTATGTTGATATTGAAATGATCTATAGTATAGAACTGATCTTCATGAGGAGGTGGCAGTGGAATCCGATGCCGTCGAACAATAGTTCCTGTAAAAGAATTAGAATAAATTCATTGAGTGAACACCCTTTGCTCTAAGGATCACTTTACAAACGTGCCAATTTTCTATGCTGATATGACCAAAACAGAGGAAGCTATATGGGACAAATGAAATTATCTTTCATTTGGCAAAAGAACTATTAGGTAAGAGGATCCTTTTTATTAACAACAATACTTTATGCTGATTGTCCTCTAGAACCTCAAGTTCAAGTATTTGACTTAATACAGAAAACTACCATCTTCTGGGGCAAACAGGAAACCACTGGAATAAATCCCCATGTGTTACTGCAAGTATAACAGGTTAGTATTTTTTCAACAAAAATAGTAAAGACGCTGCTCTCATTAAGAAAAAGATGGCTTTTTCACTTCTTCTGAGAAGCAAAACAATCTCCAGTACTCACTAGTATCATTAATTTTTCTTAAAAAAAAAAAACAAAAACAAAAAAAACCCCACCAACAACAACAAAAACACACACAAAGTTGTGCAAACAACACATGTGGGAGGGGTGTATAGGAGGGACTAGATTTGTCTACACTCTGTAGAGCGAAGAGAGCCATATATAGCTACGGTTAGAGAAAAAAAAACCTGTCCTACCAAGGAAAAAAGTGTGATCAAACATGGAAGCAGGTGCATTCAACTGAGCTTCCTAAAGGAGCAAACTGAGAGTAGAGACAACTGAGATGAGTTGGGCTGACTGCTGGGCTGGTGTAGAGAAAAGTAAAAATTGATCCATCTCAGAAATACAAAGCCAGGAACTCATAACCCATAGTCTAACAAGAACACTATTCAAAAGAAAAAGGGAAAATAAAAAGAACAAACTAAAAAGAGAGGCATTTCAACTTTGTTAAAGTAAGTACACACTTAAGTTTTTTTCTTTATAGTCTTTAAATGAAAGGACTAATATTCTGGGAGCACTGTATTTTTTTTACATTTACCACATTAAAAGAGAAGGAATCTACTATTGGTCTATCAGCTGAAAACTCACAAATACATAGATTAATTGGGTATTGCTTCAAAAGTACTCATTGCTGATGATTAAGAGACCATCTCTCATATGGAAAGGTTGAAAGAGCTGGGTCTGTTCAGCCTGGAGCAGAGATGCCTTGGGGGGGGGTGTCTTATCAATGTTTATAAATGCCTGATGGGAGTGAATGAAGAAGATGGAGCCAGGCTCTTCACCATGGTGCCCACCGACAGGACATGAGGCAACAGGCACAAATTAAAAGATACAAAATTTGTTCTGAACACAAGAAAACACTTTTTAACTGTGAGGGTGAAGAAACATGGAAACAGACTGTCCAAAAAGGTTGTAGAGTCTCCATCCTTGGAGATACTGAAAACCCAACTGGACGGGGCCCTGGGCATCTGGCTGTAGCTGATCCTGCTTTGAGTAGGGGGTTGGACTAGACAATCTTAACATATCCCTTCCAACCTCAATGATTCTATGATACTACAAGTATTTTAGAAACAACTTACAAGCAAATACTTAATGCATACATTAAAGTATGCAGCTGCACGAATGACCAGCTATGATTTCTTGTGAGTGAAGTTAGAGTTCACAAAGAACAGCAGCTTGGCAAAGCTGGGACTAAACTCTTTTTTTCAACATTATGAGACAACAGAAAGGACAACAGTCAAATTTTTGCCACATCAGTACCTTAGTGTATATGATACCGGTATCAGGTATCATGTGTACCTTGTGTGAAAATACCCTGCAGAGAATAAAAAGATGGTCCCGTCTTCAACCTCAGGCTCTTTGCTGTGCTTACCAACCCGGACATCTCTGTAACACCAGTTTTGTAATGCAGATATCCACTGGCTAAGACCAGACAGGAACCACCAATCCATATACTACTATAACAATTCTTTGCCAACACTAGTTCTCAACAACTTTAAAATCACAATTATAAAAGGTGGAACTCTAAGACAGCTACAGTAAACACACAAAAATTCCAAAACTAAAAACAGTTCCACTACTGACCTTCTACTACAATAATATTTTACTAGCTACAATTATCTAAAAGGTCTGTCTCATTATCTCTCACTACAGAACTAGATCTCTTTCCAGTGCCCTTCAGCTATGCATCTGGTAGTGTTTCCCACTGAGTCTCGTTTGATGATTTTCCAGCACTGCTATTTTGTTTTGGGGGTAGGTGGGAGTGGAGGGGGGCCTGGGGAGAGACAGGATGAAGAGAGGCAGAGGAAGAAGGAAAAAGATATCACTGTGTGGTTTTGTTTGGTGTTTGAAGGGCCTTATTACTGAGTTAGTCCATGGAAATTATTTATCATTTGCTTTATTTCCCTAAGGACTAATCTGTATGAAATACCTTCCACTACCACATTATCTGAGTTGTTTGTTAAATTCTAACTCCTACAATAAAAATACACCCTTATTTTTTCAGGGGAATGAAGCAACAAAGCAGATTTACTTTATGTTCCCATTAAAATAATTATTTAAGACCCATTCAGCATCCTGATGTTTCACATGTACCAAATCCGACATTCTGGTTACTGACATTTGACTGTAAAATAACTTTGAACCTGTATCTGCTTAAACATACTTATACGCATATTTAAGACACATCCTGATGGAAATACTAGTTAGAAAACATGGCAATTAGCACATTTTAACATGATGCAAAACAGCATCACGTTACCACTAACAAAGCCACGTACTTTAAAATACCTTGCCTGATTTTGGCTAATCCTTGGGTAACTCCTACAAAAATCAACAGATAATGTGCTAAATCAGAACAGTCCTTGCACAAATGCAAATCCTGCTGAATCATCATTTTAGTGAAAAGATAATGGTTGAAAAGTTTCTAATATGACATGTTTTCTGAGGGTATATTCACCTCAGAATTGGTGAATAAGCCTTCAGCTAGTTTTTCACCTCACTTTTCAAAGTATAATATACATGTCCATTTTGTTCTGAGGGATAAGAATTTCTTTCCTAACGGAAAATGTCTTGTAAAGATAATATCTGTAGCAATCCTTTGCTTTTATTAGGTATCACCGTGCCTGATCTACACATGTAGAGGATACATTTTATAACGCTGAATTTGAAATTCAGTAAAAACTGATTAGCTGAGGTTAGGTCTCAGCATTTTTTAAACTGTCCTTCCTTCTGGAAAATAATTACATTTCTACTTCTAGAAATTTGCTACAGGTTGTTAAAGGAGGATCTGGGCATGTGCAACACTCAGGTTGCTCAGGATGGATGGCTCTTGATGTTTCTTTCATATTTTGGCAGTTTATTGAACAGCCTATCCTACTGCACCAGCAAGCGTTATTTTAAATATTTGCATCTGGTCAGACTAAAGTTCTCCTCTACTGCGCTCTTGTAAAGGCATTTGGGGTACTGTTCTTCTCTGACAGTGGTGGTATCAAGTTTCCATATCATAATTTGTAGCATATCTTCTTTTTTTCTCAGGGCTTCTGATTATTTGGCAACTACAGCAGCAGCTTAAGGAGACCTTAATAGTAGTGAAGGCCTTTTGACTGTGGGACAGCTCATGAAGCTGGGCAGCAAATGATTTGGTGTCTGCCACTACACTGCTCTGAAGAAGAAATAAAGTGGTATCAAGAATTTCCTCAGCACAGCTTTCTGACTCCCTCTGCACTACTCAAGAGTGCATTAAAGGGAGGAGAGGAATGGGTAACACCTGGAGTTTGTACACTCTTTGACTGCTTGCACAGAAAGGAGGAGAAGCAACCACTACTATTCCTGCAACACAAAGAGTTCACCCCAATAAACAAGGAGGATTCTTAACATTCCCTTATTCACCCATCTTAGAACATAGCAAGGCCATGATTTGGCCGCCATTAAGTACGGCAAAATCACAATTACTTCAAGGCCTCAGAGGAGGTCTTAAACTCTTAGATAATCGGTTATATTGGAGGAACTGACTGCAACTTCACTTTCCCGCTTGTACTTTCCTCTTCAGCCAGCCGGCCTTGGGAACCCTGCCAGCACGCAGCTCCACTCTTTTTTTTCATCTGGCTGACCTTGGGGAAACCAGCCAGCTGCTCCACTCTGCTCTGGCTTGCAGGGCCTGGATTGCACTGGAAGCTACAGTCAACCCCATGGGACATAAATGACCTTTTGATAAGGCACTATCAGCCAGCCACAGTCCTGTTAATTGGGAATTAGATCTACAAAACACTTGCACTGCCATATCTAGCCTGGCTCTCTATGGGAGAATTTCTTTTTATATGGGAAGAATAATTAGCATTCTGGCTCTGGAAGAACACGGTGCAGTTTGTTATGCAGCTGAGTTTACTGTCCTTCTCTTCACTCTGTACTCCCTTATCTTTAGTTAGTTTTTGTGCACTGTGATAGTGCTGGTATTTTTTGCTTTGATTCTGGTTTCTCAAGTTCAGGTTGGCCTCTGCATTCCTTTGTGTTTTGCACTGAATTTCTTGGTTTGTATAAATTTCTTCTAATGTTTCTAATATTTTCCTAGGTTCAAACTATAGCAAGGCAGGTTCCAAAATGAAATGAAGTTTAAATATCAGTTATTTGTTAGCAACCTTATCTGTCCAAGTTCATGTCCAAGTACAGCACCCAATTCCATAATGCATCTTTTTAAACTCACTGAAATACATTTCCCACAGATCATTTACTGTGTCACTCTGAGACTTTGATCAATGGTAAAAGCATGTTTTCTGGCTTTTCTTCCCAAAGCCAATTTGTTTTAGTTTTGTAAAATCATAATGAAAGTTGGAAATTCTTCTAACTCCTTTGACAGCTATTCCTTCACCAAATCTTCCTGCAGTCCTTAAGTCTCTCCAAGTTATTTTTCTTTCTGCAAAGCCACAAGTGCTACCCACAGTGGAGAGTACAGTGGGAAACAACTACATTTCTCTGATCCTACCATGCCCATGGACACCCATTCAGACCACCAAGCTCTCATTTGTGGGTTACGGCACAAGCACTGGTAATCCTGTGGCCTCAAGGCATTAACCAGCCAAGCTAAGGTCTGCCTTTGATCTACCCTGCTACCTGCCTTTGATCTACACCACCAGTGCTATAACTACTGTGCTAGAAGACTCCTGAGAACAGCCATTAGAGCTGTCTATTTACATCTTTTCCACCAGGGTAAACATCCAAGTTAAGGTCACCACCACCTTCTGCCTTCAACAGTTCATTTCCACTTTTTCCATTACCTTTTTTTGCTGTCCCTCCTTTACAGAACCCCTTGCCCGCCACTGCAGCTCTCCAACTGTTCACACAGACTGAGCCTATCCTGCTCCTGATGTTCCCGCACTTCCTTCTTCACCCACATCCCCGCACCTGTGCTCTTTTATTCAGTGCAGTTTGCCTTTCAACAATCCAAGCTCTCCCACAGCTGAAGTCTCCACTACAAACCCCTGGCCTTTGAATTAACTGGAACGTTGTGTTTCACAGATGTGCAGAGGACAGCATTACGGTGAAGATTCTGAACTTAGTTCAGTTCAGTCCCTCATCCTGTTAATCACCTTTTCTGCGTGATCATGGGCAAGATTTTCATTCATTTGCACTTCAGTTCACCAGCTTCACACGCAGACAGTTATGCTTCTGTTGTTCTGAGGCTTACAAATCCCCAGTCAGGACAGGGAATTTGAATAATCTAAGAGATATATAAAATTATAATAAAAGAGGCAATGGACCAATTTTTAATTAAATACAGAATAAGACTAGCAGCTAATGGTTTGGGATTTCTTTTTAAGAAACACTCTGTTTGCATATAGTCAACAACAAATATTTAGTGCTTTTAACGTAACTTTGTGGTTGTTCTTCAATTATGGGGAAAGAAGTCACTGCCCAAGCGCATGTGAGTAAAGAATCCTCTGATAGGCATCTCC
Source organism: Phalacrocorax carbo (assembly GCF_963921805.1). NCBI lineage: Eukaryota > Metazoa > Chordata > Aves > Suliformes > Phalacrocoracidae > Phalacrocorax > Phalacrocorax carbo. The sequence continues at coordinate 122,286,788 of NC_087513.1, read as the reverse complement.
ACCACCTTTTTCTCTCCACATCATATTAACCTTTAGGATAATAAGAATATTTATGAAGAGGTTTATGATAAAGTATAGGCCACAGATGATCTGATCAACTGTGAAGCCTAAACACATCCCCAGTAGTCCTCGGGCCTTTCAATCTAAAGCATCTCTTCCTTCCTAAATGCAATCAACATACAGAGCTTACTTATCAGCCCAGGTACCAGCAACAAAAACATTAAGTGCACTTTTGACATCCTCGAGCATTTTTTTTTTAATCCATCAGTTTAATATATTGTGTATACTCATTTATCCTACACGAAGTACTAATTCAAAGCCACAGAGACCTTCAAAACATCCCTGCATGGAAGACTGAGAGAATTCTTGCTTCTCGCTAACATTATTCAGTTCATTTTAGATCCAGTACCAAAGGTGACTCCAAAACCATTAACATAAGAGACAACCAAGGGAATAGGGGGAAACTGTAGCCTTCCTGTCACCACAGGATCATGACTAGACTGACAGGAACATCAGGCCTGAAGGGGCAGCCTGCACAACCCATACTACCAAGACAATGAAAATTACTCATTACTATTGCTAGATTCAAAGGAATCAGCTTTGAATTTGCTTTATCCTGCTCTAATGAACCTGGCTTTCACCTTCCCTCTCAAAGATGTCACTCCTGCCTCTCAGGTTAACTGTACTTCCTTTGCCATTTCCACAAAATCCAGAAAGAGCCTCTCCCGCTCTCATGACACACAGGTCAAAGAAAACTTAGACCTAGTGACATCTCCAGCCTCACACATATGAGCGCAGGGATGGGGTAAGTTAGTTGTAAGTTCCCAGGACAAGAGATCCGACATGCTTTTCTTCAGGTCTTGAAAAAACACTTGCCCAGGTAGGAGTAGGACAAGGTTCCTCTGAATTCAAAATCAGTTCCTATTGAAGAGCCACTCAACACAGGGAGAGCAGGGCCTGACGTACTGGTTTAAGAAAAGATTCCCAGGTAATTTTATCCCAGGTCTAACAATAATGGTGCACATAACACCTTTAAATATTATACTGCTCCATAGACAGAGAAACCGATAGCATCTGCTCACCTTGGAAAATAATACAGTAGTTAAATGGTTAACTTATTTTTGAAAATTGCTGTGCTAAGATCCACTAGAACATACAAAACATCTTTGGGGATTGGAGGCGCAGTCATCCCAAGATACTCATCACAAGACATCCTGCTTATATGGACTACAACCCTTGAAAACTTTTAATTCTGGCAGTGACACATAAACACCAAGAAGCAGCAGCTGTGCTCCCCTTCTGCAACAGGATGTTGACCACTAGATTACATTTTTTTAATGTAAACCAAGTCCATTAATACTCCAGTAAATCAGCCCAGTAAACCCTCCTCCAAAAGTCCTCCGGCTGGCCCAAGTGAAGTGATGTCACACTGAGGCAAGGCAGTTTAACCTACAGGCGTCAAGGAAAAATTACTGTGCCAAGGGCACTTTAATCATAGAAGAACCAACAGCCAGAGGCACAAAAGGCGCTCTCCTTCAACAACGGCAGAGACACTGCAGCAGCTAATGAACAATTACAGAGCTGCAGCTAGAGAACTTGCTGCCAGTGCCAAGATGGGAGGAATCAGGCTCAGGAACAAAGATCTAGAACACAAATTGTTTTTTCAGATGTGACACAACACTGACAGCAGACCCGCTATTATATTAATTCATACAGCTATATTACAGAAAAAATTGTATGTGTGAGTGCGGGATGGGATTCTGCCTTACAAAACCTGTATCTTCAGAAACGAAGACAGCAAAAAAGTTCACATTATGATCCGTAACAAGAAAAGACAATTATAGCTATTCACTTACAGCCCATTTTAACTATAAGAAGTCATGTTATATATCCATTAGAATGGACCAAGACTGTACTGAAGAAAGATATAAAGAGCAGAAAAAAGAGTGCTATTAAAAATAGATACCTTGAGTTATGCCACTATTTTTCACTTGGGGTTCAATCACTTGAATTGTATCATCTTCAAGGTAGAAGTATATTTTACAATGTCTGACTCTATATAGCTCTTGATTTTTGTCAGGCACTTCTTCCTCAAAATAGGCATCAAAAGACAATACCTATTAAAAACAATAAATAAATATAAAGCAGCAAAATCTTCAATGTTTTTGCAAAATATGTCAATAAAATAAACTTATATAGATTATAAGTAACTAAAGGGATGGCTTTCAGGAGGTAGATTTATTTCTCAGAAATGTAAATATAGAAATCCACATTAAATCACATAAATTTAAAATTCTTTGCCTGGCATTTATATTATCACAACATCTAAGCAGAGATGGAACTCTGAAGTAAAGAAATAAATCAAATATAAAACTATCAGCAGGCTGCTTGGAAAACCTTCTGAACAAAGCGCTTTTGATAGCACAATGAGCTACCTAGGTCCTAAAGCAAATTTTAGACTTCTATTCAATGAATTCCTGGAAAATAAAGTGCATTATGACAGTAATGGCTTTACCATTGAGGTAAGTGGAAAGAAGAGCTCTTTTTAAGCAAATCCTGTAATCTATCTAATGAATGGCACCGAAGACTATCAAAGAAAAATGACGTTTTTCAGGAGTCATTTAAGGCTGTGCAATACTGGCATTTCAAAACTTACCTGCGTCTGCAATTCCACAAGTGGGGAAATCTCAGAGAGTATACCAACTGGTCTTCATGGTATCTTGCAATAGGAATAATGCAAGAAAAAAAGCCTTCATAGGTGAGGTGCTCAGTGGTTTACTACAGTGGCCTTTATGTCTGGAGATCCCAACTCAAACTCAGCAAACCATTACACAGATTTACAGTTCTTGGTATCATTTATAGTGTTTAATCACCAAGACCATTTTTAAGGGAATGTGCAAGAACTGTCTACTTAGTAGTGCATTACCTACCAGGGTGGTTGCTGCAGTAGGAATGTGAAAGGAGGCAATAATTAAAACAAGGTTTTCATCCTGCCCCCCAACACATTTGGGTCAAATCAGTGGTAATCCATACTTCACTTCTTTCAATTATTCTATTTGATATATGCAATTACCTTTATTCTTAATTCATTAGACGAACTGAAGCATTGGAAATAAGACATCTTAGGTTCCCTATGTTTCAATGAGCATCTGGCAGACTATGGCTTGAAAATGCTTGAAATCTAGTGAGTTAGCCAAGATCCCTATATGGCACAGAACAGACCAGTTAATAGTCTGTATTCCTTTAGCACGTGTCTTTGAGAAGCTCAGAGTACTTCCATGAATACGAATGACAGAGATATTAAAACATCCTAATAGAAAAATAACAACTTCTTTTTCTACATCTGGGAAGAGAGAGCTAACAGCTTGCTCAGGAGCACACAAGAACAGCTGTCCTGTGTCCTAGTCAGACTTCTCAATAGGCCAGTCTTCCTTCTCTCAGGCAGGGTAACTGCAAGATGAGAAAAACTCCGTTCCTACAAACTATTTCAAAGGCTAAATCCCACCGATTTTCAGCACGCATCAAACAATATGACAGATACATTTTTGGCATCAACACTCCTGCACTGTGACCCACTACCATTCGAGAAATAAAATTCAAATTATAATCAAATGACTTAACAGTTACCCGTTAAGCCTGATGGCATTACATCTTCACACAAAAGAATCTAGACACTGTCAGTTATGGTTTGTTTATGTAGTACAACATGCAAGTTTCCGAACAACCTAAAGATGAAGTACTTGAAAATAAATAAAATTCATTCTGGCCACATGTAATTTTTAACTGTGGATTTCAGTTTCATGTATCAAACACAAAACACCGGATAAAACATCTGACATACAACAAAGCCAACACAAACAACTCTATCATCCTTTAACACCTCTTCTTCCTTCCATTTGTCTATAAACATTGGTGTATAGTGCCATTTTCGATGACCAAGGTATCCTTCCTGGCCTCCAGCTACTATTCTGGAAGGACCAGGAGCCCTTTGTAAATGTCTTGAATGCTCATGGGGACTTAAAAGGTACTGTGGTAGAACCACTATATCACAGTCTGAACATTTGCTACAGGCCACAGGCCACCTGATCAGGAAGAGGAAGTTGACAAGGCCTTCTACAGACAGCCAAAGTAGCCTCACAATCACAGGCCCTGGTTCTCATGCAGATCTTCAACCACCCTGTTATTTGCTGGAAAAGCAACACGGCAAGGCTTGCGCAGTCCAGGAGGTTCCTGCAGAGCATCGAGGATAACTTTTTGACACAGGTGGTGGAGGAGCCAAAGAGGCGAGATGTGCTGCTGGACCTTATACTAACAAACAAGGAAGGTCTGGTTGAGGATGTCAGGGTTGGGGGTAGTCTTGGCAGCAGTGACCATGACATGGTGGAGTTCAGGATCCTGCGTGGTAGAAGCAGGGCAACAAGTAGGATTATGACCCTGGACTTCAGGAGAGTTAACTTTGGCCTCTTCAAAGACCTGCTTGGAGGAGTCCCATGGGTTAGGGCTCTAGAAGGTATGGGAGTCCAAGAGAGCTGGTCAATATTCAAGGACCACTTCCTCCAAGCTCAAGACCAGTGCACCCCTATGAGGAAGAAATCAAGCTAAGGAGCCAGAAGACCTACATGGATGAACAAAAAGCTTCTAGGAAAACTCAAATGGAAGAAGAAGGTTTACAGTACGTGGAAAAAGGGACTGGCTACTTGGGAGGAATATAGGAACGATGTCTGGGTATGCAGAGATGTGACAAGGAGGGCCAAGGCCCACCTGGAACTCAATCTGACAAGGGGTGTCAAAGATAACAAGAAGGGCTTCTTCAAATACAGCAGTAGTAAAAGAAAGACTGGGGAAACTGTAGGCCCGCTGCTGACCGAGGTGGGGGCCCTGGTGACGCAGGATGCAGAGAAGGCAGAGTTACTGAACGCCGCCTCTGCTTCAGTCTTTACTGCTAAGGCTGTCCCTCAGGCATCTCAGCCCCCAGAGGTGAGAGGGGAAATCTGGAGAAAGACTTACCCTTGGTTGAAGAGGATTGGGTCAGAGATCTTTTATGCAAACTGGATCCTCACAGATCCATGGGCCCCGACGGAATGCACCCATGAGTGCTGAGGGAGCCGGTGGATGCTGTCACTAAGCCACTCTCCATCATCTTTGAAAGGTCACGGAGGACAGGAGAGGTGCCCAAGAACTTGAGGGTAACTAATGTCACTCCCGTCTTTGAAAAGGGCAAGCAGGACCCACGAAACTATAGGCCAGTCAGCCTCACCTCAATTCCTGGAAAGGTGATGGAACAGTTCATCGTGGAGGTCATCTCCAGGCATGTAGAGGAAAAGGTTATCAAAATTAGTCATCATGGATTCACCCAGGGGACATCATGCCTGACCAACCTCATAGCCTTCTACAATGGTGTGACTGGCTGGGTAGATGAAGGGAGAGCAGTGGATGTTGCTTACCTCATTTTCAGCAAGGCTTTTGACACTGGCTCCCATAACATCCTCACAGGTAGGCTTAGGAAGTGTGGGTTGGATGAGTGGACAGTGAGGTGGATAGAGAACTGGCTGAATGGCAGAACTCAGAGGATCATGATCAATGGGGCAGAGTCTGGTTGGAGGCCTATCGCTAGTGGTGTTACCCAGGGGTCTGTGCTGCATCCAGTCCTGTTCAACATATTCATCAATGACCTGGACAAAGGGCCTGGAGAAGAGAAGACTGAGGGGTGATCTCATCAATGCTTGGTAACTATCTAAAGGGTGGGTGTCAAGAGGGTGGGTCCAGACTCTTTTCAGTGGTGCCCAATGGCAGGACAAGGGGCGATGGGCACAAGTCGGAACACAGGAAGTTCCACCTGAATATGAGGAAAAACTTCTTACCTTTGAGGGAAGGAATGACAGAGCAGCAGAACAGGCTGCCCAGGGAGGTTGTGGAGTCTCCTTTCCTGGAGACATTCAAAACCCACCTGGATGAGGTCCTGTGCCCCCTGCTCTAGGTGTACCTGCTGAAGCAGGGGGCTTGGACAAGATGATCTCCAGAGGTCCCTTCCACCCCCTACCATTCTGTGATCCTGTGATCCTGGGGTTCAGCAACAAGGAGCTGAATCTCATTCCTTGTTCAGCTGCTGATAAGCCATGCAACCATTGGAAACTTCCTTAGATGCTGTACCCTCTTCTCCCTATTCTGTTAGTCCCACTAGAGTATATTTGTTTGACAAACATATTATTCAAGTGCCCTATTTGATTACTAATCATTCTTAATGTTGTCAATGAACTTTTCTGAGAATGATTGTCTTGTGAGACACCAGCCAGGTGAAACAGTCTGTTTGCACAGATCTCCAAGCACAAACAGGTCCTAAATACACTGTATTCTTTCCTTTCCCCAAGCATACACCCATGTCCCGGCTTACTCCATGTGAGGAGTTTGAGCAAGTTCTTTTGCACTTAAACTTTATTGTCTTTATACCCTTATCAACATGCCAGTGTATTAAATATATGCAGCAGCCAACAGACGATTCAGGAAGGGTGAGGAGGGGAAGGAACAGAAAAGAAGATGACTTAGTTTTCATTTTAAAGCAAGGTTAATTTTAAAAATACGTGAAATGTAACACTTCCTAACTCATGTCTCATCAGTAGTACATTGCTATGTGCAAAATTCCCATCCCACTCTTCAAAAAATTAAATGTTACATATCAAAACCAGAAGTAACAAATACCGAATAAACTCTGCGACATTTTGTGAAGTTGGCAGAAGGTTTGCCTGGCACCTGCAGCAGTCAAATTATAAACACCTTTTCAAGCCCAGGCAGCCTTGTGTGTTTACTTAATCGTAGAAGAAATTAAATTTACACCTGCTTCTATTAGGCATATGAAATTGCAAAAACTATTTCTTAACCTACTTAATAATGAAGTTTTATGCCTGTCCTTCCTCCAGCTATTATGGTACTGCTGAACTTTAGAAACCAAAGAAAAATGGTAAGAAAGCAGACTACATTTAAATGGATAAACACCTACTCAAACCATTTTTCACGTAAGTCCATTTTTCTCCATCACAAACTGCAGCACTGGAGGAAATGGCTGTATTCTAGGCTCTTAACTGGGGAAGCTAGATTAGTTGGGAAACCTTTAGCTGTCTGCAATTAATACAAACACATGAGCCCTCCAGAGGCCAATTCCAAACCTGCAAACTCCTGCCCAGTATTACCCTGTGGAGGAATACACTGATTAAAGAAGGAAAGTGGAAAGTCTAGCTAGTCCATCTCACCAGCCATGTTCAGTGGCAGGTCCTCGCTGTGTCTTGCTTAACCCCTTTATTTTATAAACTTGGGTCCAAGTCCTGATAACTTAAATATGGCCTGGAGAAGCCAATGCATACCTTCTCGTTGAAAGAAGGGTGCAGATAAAGCAAGTGCAGGTCTGGCTGAAGCCTTAACACTTTGGTACATAGATGAATTCATACTTGAGCACATCACTGAAAACTATGTGAGCAGTACTAAGGACTTCTGAGGTAATGCTAACCCAAGTCACATGTATCTGTTCAAGCCTTACATTTTCTTGTAGTAGTTCTGGTCTGCCAAAGAGATGAATGCATAATTGTACTGCAATTACCTGCATGGCTTTTCTTTTAAAGGAAAAATTGTGAGATTAGCCATTCTTCCCAATATTTAAATATCATAATCCTTTAGTCATGCAACATTTCTGTGATCTCCTGAATGATTTCTTTTTCTGGATCATTTTTCTTCTCTGATGGTAGGCTTTTTGCTTTAGAAATAAAACATAGCTGAATAGAATTTAATGTAAATTTAAACATGGAAAGTAATGACAGTGTGCTACAAAATTCGTATCATTACTGATTGCAGTTATTTAATGACTCTGACTTTAAAGGCATCACTACACCCTTACAAAATGAGAAAATATTGATTTTAAATTGCTGTGCCTGTAACGGACACAATCTACCTATATTACACATGAACAGATCACAGCAAAGTCAACAAGACTTTGAGCAAGCAAACATGATGGCATAAGTGAATCCAAGCCTACAGCACTCCACTGTGGTTAATGATTCCCGAGTACCCATGCACATTTTCTCCTGGACTGGGGCTTACCTTGCATTCATTCTTACCAGGTTGCCAAATAATTCCTTCATTGTCACCATTTTTACTAAAAAGAAATATATCAACCACTCCCTCAGTCTTATTATATCCTGTAGGAGATGTGCTCCAATACAGAAATATTTTTATATGTTGCTGTATGGCATGATATATATGTTTCTATTAATTGTCCAATATACCAATATGATGGGGAAATAGATGGTACCACTCTTTTTGTCTGTCTAGGAGCTTTTTTTTCATGCACAAAATCATCTTCTGAAGTATTTGACTCACTGAATTTCACCTTTATATCACCTTTGTCATATTGTAGCTATTCATAAAAAACATAGCAATACAGATTTCTACATACCTGCTTGTCAAATGCTACCCAAGCAGGAGCATCACTTCCCATCCCTTCAGGAAACACACTGTATTTAGGTTTCAGCTTCTGACCAGGTAATGGTTCACCTCCTATTCCAGGTTTATCTTCTCCAACCAGCATAGCAACATTATTGCAGTAACCCCAGTGCTGTGACTTGTGGAACTTTTCTTTCCCTATCTGTCAGAAGTTTGGGAAAAAAAGAGAGAAAAAAACATCTGTGTGTTTGTTTTTAAATCCATAGGAGTTAACTATCTAGGCAAGGGGGATGAACATGTAAAAGTTTTTCTATAATTACTTTTAATACAGAGTCTAAAAACCTGTAGCAACCGGAATACTGCAAGTGAAGTGACATATTTCAGTGCTCAATTTGCCAGTCTTATAGATGAAAATGGAAAAATATTCCAGTAATTTACCCAGGCTGAGAGACAGGATGATACCGGCCATTTCCCCCACCCTCACTCCCTGCAACACGCATTGAGGTGTGTGGTAGAAAGAAGCAAGTTACCCATGAGAACTTTTGCAAAAGGTAGAGGCGAAAAGCCTTTTCTGTAGATCTCCAGAGGACAAAAGCAAACTCTTCAGGAATACCCAGAGAACAGCCTGCTCTCATTACTTATGTCAAAGATCTTATTTAAACTTGCATCCCCGAGTGCAAAACAAATAGCTTTGTACTAGTGAATACACTTACATTTTGGGAGGTTGGATCTGAATCAAAAGACAGAATATTAATGCCATCTGGGCTTATTCCAAAAGAAGGTCTCAGTAGTGATTTCTTTATATTATTACTATTTTTTTCAGGCAATTAAGGATGGTGTGCTTAAAAAAACATGCACAACCAACTGCAGAGAAACCCATCTTGCCTACTCGCCTTTCTTGGCTGGGGCTGGAGCCAGTCTTGAAGTGATGCAGAAAAGCCTCCGGCCTCACATGAACATCAGTCCTGCCTGTGGGAATGTCCCTCCTAATGAGCTGCCTGCTTTGCTGGCCTATTCCCTCCAGTGGAGGCAGCCGGTGTGAGCTGCACTCAGGCAGCAATCCTCTATCGACCCCACATATCAGTCTCACAGAAGAGGACAGGGAAATAGGAAAAGCCAACAGAAAGCTCCCTTAACCCTTTCTCCCATGAGCAGCTGTTCTGACTTGTTAGCTCCTCTCGCTCTGCTATTCCTCCCTTCCTCGCCCTCTCAAATCCTCAAAACACTTTGTCTGGGAAGGTGGAGAAGGGTCACTGGGTAACTGCACCCTGACACACCTACTAAGGGTAGACGGAGACTACCGCAGCTGTGCCCTCCCTCAGCCTGGGTCTGGGTGAACATGAGGGAAGACGAGGCTGAAGGGGGAGGATCTGATGTTACGTATGAGTACAGAGAAGGCCCTGGGTAGAGGAAAAGGCTGGACAGCAAAATTTTCATAGTAGCACCGGAGCAGGTACATCAGCAAAGTAGCAGAGGGCCAAAATTGCCTCTCATTTGGAAGACTGAGCAACACTAGGTATCACATGCATATATATTTAAACCAGTACTCCCCTAAAAGGTGTAGACAACTTTAAGTTACTATCAGGAATCAAAAAATGGGCAAGAAAAACAACAAAGAAAAGGAAGGGTTCATTGTTTTTCATCATGGTGAAGTTCAGGTGCTCCAAGGTAATGTAACACACTCAGCACAGCAGTTCTGGGAACAAGTGCAAGCAGGGAAACAGCAAAACCTGAAAGTAACCAAGTAATTATTTCATTCTGCCAATATGAAAGAGACTGAGGAATCTGAAGGCAGCTAAACAACCTCATGGCTCATAACGTTCAACGCTCATATATACAAACTACTGCACATGGGAAGTTACAGTCTGAACTGTTCACCTGCCTTGCAGTGCTCTAAATCCAATGATACAGGACAGAGAGCTGCCCTTGACACAAGCAGCTCAATCATTGCCTTAGCTTAACCTTAGCTTAAAACCCTTTTGCATACCACTTGTGTCCTTTTGCAAGTGCGGTGGTATGGAAAATAATAAATTACTTGCTATTTTTACAAATTATTATTTTTAATATCATGATAATCAATGGCCATACCTTGCTTAGGTTAACAAAAGCTGGGCTAGCCAGCACTCTTGAAACAGTCATTGCAAAATGAGATAAGGTTCATACACTGGGGACAGTAACGATTGGCAGTATGGAAGCACTTCCCCAAAAATGATATTTAAAAAGTAAGCAATGTTTTGAAAAGATGTGAATAAAAGGGCAGATAGCAAGTATCATAGCTTAAAGAATAATACAAAGGAAAACAAGAAGTACTCCTGAACCATATTTACTACTCAAGAACAAGGGTTACTGATAAAAGAGAAAATCAATAAAAGGAATAAAAGAGAAAATCAATAAAAGGAAATACTTGTTTGTGTAATGACTAGTTAGCCCACGCCCTCCCCACCCCCCACCCCCCCCGCCACACAGCATTGCTCAAGCCAGGACTTTACACAAGATTTTTAAAAGTGCTGCATATTTGCAGGTTTAATATTGAAAATAAAATATTTCCTATCACATTTTTTTGAGCTGTGATTTCATGCTTCAGTGGGCAGTGTAAGAACTGACATTTAGGCATTACGAGCAGATCTTCATGCGGTCATCCCACCCTTCCCTGAAGAAGTGAACACAGGCACTCTCCTGGTACGGGACTCTAGAACAGACAGGCACTGACAGGGTCTGGCACCTGCTTTGTAACACACCAACACTTGGGATGGTTTTTGCCTCTCCTTTGGGTGATAACGAGGTGCCCTTTCTTCTCCTCTTTCTTTCTTTAATAACTTTGTTCCTCAGTAAGCCGATAGAGTTGGGGAGAAGTCAGAATGGGAGGAAGCTTTCTGCATTTATCAGTTCAAATGTGAAATAACTATAGTCAAGCTGAGTTTTAAAAGGGAAATTTGTAGGCAGAAACATCTGATTTATACTGAAGGTGCTACGGAACAGTTCCACTTTTTTGGCACAGCAAGTATTTAATTATTTTCCCCCTATAACCAGAGCATGAGTTAGGGAGAAAGGCATATAGTTATCAATGCACAGTGAGGGTGGCAGTTTTCCTGAGCAAAGGAAAGCTTTTCATGTCCTCAAAGCTTCTTCTAGAAGCATTTGCTGTTCATCTGTTTCTGGGTTTTGGGGAGTTACCGTGTGCTAAACTGTTCATCAAAGTAATCCAGGTTTGCTCCTGCTGGAAATTTTCCAGAATTTAGGGATGAAATCACAATATCTGTCACAATTTGATATGAAAAATCCATGGCCCAAGAGCTGCAATTCTGTTAAGAATCTTTTGTGGCATCTTGTAACTTTTTAGAGTTCGATAGAAAGGCTATTTTAGATTCCTCATCTTAGTATTACTTATAAACCCCTTTTCCACAAAAAGCACCTAAATCCATATGCAAAATAATCTCTTCCAAAAGTCTGTACAGTTATTTCTGAAAAAAAAAAAATCCAAACATTAACAACAAAAAACCAAAAGAAAGTTTAAGAAAAAGAGTAATTATAATTGAAGATGACAAAAGAGAAAAATGACGTTTAGGAAACACCAGCTAATGAACTAAGACCACATCCAGCCTAAAATAGTGACAGAACATCACGTTACCTCCACACTAATATTAAATGACTTCTAAAAGAAATCTGTGAGAGTGCAAGGAAAGAGCTTTACTGTGTCTCCTGTGCTAATGCAGCTAAACTGAGCAGGCTGTATATCTGCTGAATGAAGTTGGCTATTTTCTGTGCGGTGAGCCAGAAATAAATATTGAGGATACATTCAATAGTGACTAATACAAAGGTCAGGATTCTCTGACTGCAGCTATTGGCTCTGCAAACTCAGCCACTGCAGTCCTTGGGGAACGCTGCCTCATGCTCTCTCCATCTTGCTATTTAATACTCTGGTACGGAGTCACAGCAAACTCATCAGGGAGCTGAACATTTCAGCTGAACCAAACACAACTGGAAATCTCTCACCACAGCATCTGGAGTGATGAGGGAGCCCTGTGACACACACCATCTCAGGAGCTATGTGCTTTTAACCAAGTTCCACAGAGAGTTACGGCAGAAGCCACCCGTAGCAGTGCAGTTCTCCTCCCCATATCCAATTTTAATTCCCACCTTGAGAACAGCAGATGCACTGTGGAGGTCCTACTCAAATCCTGTGTCAGGATGAACTGTGGCGTTTCTGAACTGCTCTAGGGTGCTGGCACAGTCTGCTGGTTGCTTTGACTAAGCAATGGAAATAGACGCAAATGCTGCACACTGTGCTAGTCACATCCATGTGACCTCCTGCCCTGTGGAAAGCGCAGGTCACCACCAGAGATGAGACAAACAGCAAGTTCCTGCAATACTTATAAGTAGTACCTCTCACAAAGTTAGCACTCGCTGCTTAGTGAAAAGCCATATTTCAGCTACTGATTTTCAAATCTTTTAGGTCATACTGTAAACAGAGGATTACCTCAAAACATTGTTCCCAGCAACTGTGGTGCCCATGTAACACACCCCAGAAAAAGGTGAATCACCAACAGCCTGGATCAGCACAGGAAAGACATGGACCTGTTGGAGCAGGTCCAGAGGAGGGCCACAAAAATGATCTGAGGGCTGGAGCATCTCTCCTGTGAGGACTGGATGAGAGTTAGGGTTGTTCAGCCTGAAGAAGAGAAGGCTGCGGGGAGACGTTATTGCGGCCTTTCAGTACCTAAAGTGGGACTATAGGAAAAATGGTGACAGACTTCTTAGCAGGACCTGTTGCGATAGGACAAGGGGTAACGGATTTAAACTAAAGGAGAGTCAATTTAGACTAGATATAAGGAAGAAATGTTTTACGATGAGGGTGGTGAAACACTGGAACAGGCTGCCCAGAGAGGTAGCAGATGACCCACCCCTGGAAACATTCAAGGCCAGGTTGGATGGGACTCTGAGCAACCTGAAGATGTTCCTGCTCATTGCACAGGGGGTTGGGCTAGGTGAGATTTAAAGGCCCCTTCCAACCCAAACCCAGAATCACTAGATTCTGTGATTCTGTTAGCTCTTACAGCCTGAGCTGGTACAGCCTGAGAGAAGACAACAGATGGATATAAAGTAAAGGGTCCCAAATGCAACCTTGATGGGCAGCTACAGGAAGATTTGGGTTTGGGGGTTATGAACAGACAGAGACCTGGGGGGGTGGGGCTGAGGGGCAGGAGGTAGTGGAAGGGGTTCAGGAAAGAGGGACAGGGAAAGAAAAAGGCAAGGCACAGCAGGCAGGCTTACTTATAAAGAGGTTGGCAAGCGCTCTGTCAAGACAAACTAATGTCCCATTTTGGCACTGATGATTAGAGAGCAGCAGAAAATACTCAAGCCAGGAAACACAGACAGCAACAGTAGCACAGTTGAGGGCAATTCCCATCTCCTGCAATAAACAAGGAAGATGTGGAATTTCTGCTGCGCCTCTAAACTTCACAACAGAAACTGATATTCTCCAGGATGTATTTTCCCCGAGATCTAGAAACTCATTGTCCAATTCTCTGAGAAATGCCATGCCGAATTGTTGCACAGGATTCTCTCTCTGAGAGGGATTTCAAACCCCAGGCAAGAAAATACACTGGTGGGCTAGCACCTGGTATTTCTGACCTACATGAATATGCGCTCCTCTCCATTAACTGCTGATATAAGGCAAGAACATCAATCTGGTATCAGAAGGGACAGCTGCCTTGGACAACAGGAGGTAGGCCAGTAACGCTAACAAAGGAAGTAACGATGCTGTTGCACTGCAACCAGCGTCATCCCTAACACAGCCCAGACTCTGAACGCGCAAACTTTTTCCTGTGGTAACAGAGTAAACTTATTTTATGCTACGTTTCCACCACATGCAGGATTAAATACAGTTATCGAGAACCATGATTTTCTGTCTTGAAAAACAGGCGACATGCATGTAACTTGTATAGACAAAGCTGAAAATCTCGCTATTGCACAATTTCAGTATCAGTTGGGCTCTGCAGACAGAAGCTACGGTACCTAGGTCTCCCCTCAGCGTTTAAACATTGGCTGCAGTGGCAAGAGCAAAAGAAGAGAAATTCAGAATTCCCCTTTTCAAGGGTATGCAACAGGTAGTGACATTTTCAAACAGGTAACCCATGAGTTACTGTTTGTAAAAATAAACTAACAAACTCTTTAATGCAACAGGATGGTAAATGATGCGTGAGTACCACATCCCACCACTGCCGGGCCGACAAGGACACTTCTCTAAGGCTGTCAGGACAGAGGAGCGCCAGCTTTGCCGAGGGGCAGCAGCACTCCCAGCACAGACTCTGGCCTCCCCAGCCTCGGCGAGGGGGAAAGCTCTGGCTTCTGCCATTACCCAGCCCCCTGAAGGGAGGGCCCTCGCAAGCGGGCAGGAGATGGGCTAATCCGTGCTCAAAATACCAGCCTGCCTGCTCTATCATTAGATCTCCTGATCACCCACACGTGAACAGGACAGGCACTGCTGATGAGCAGCTTATCTTTGGACTTCTGTTCAGGGAACAGGACTTTTAAAGGAAGTGAAGGGGGTTTATTTGATGGCTGGACTTGTGTGTGCACAAACTACTGTAATTTTTATTTTAAAGATATTTGAAAAAAATAGGGGCAGTTCCTTTTACTCTCTTTGTAGAGAGTAAATATTTTATACTCCTGATGCCTTCTGCTATCCATCATTCTTCTCCACCCCATCAAACCAAACATCAAACGTGGCACTGCTTGTGCTATGCCTGTCCCTTTCATCCCTGCTCTTCACATAGCACAAAGAAAGCATTACCTTACGTTACCATAGGAACCACTCCAGCTGTTTTAAAAGCGCCTGTCACCTCCCTGTGTTTCTCTCCAGCCTCATTAGCTGTGATGCCCAAGCAGCAAGATTTTGTCCCAGCTATGCAGGCAGCATCACTCTCGGGGGAGCTGCTGAATTGGGCACCAGTTGGTTACAGTTAAGTGAGGGAAAATTAGTAAAATCCAGCCAGTGGCTGCTGCCTTTTGCAGTGCTGGCACCAGGGGTGGCTGCAAGCTGCCTGGCCTCGCTGCCCTTGCTCCCGGCCAGCCCGAGATGCAGCGTTTCTGTTCCTAGCTGGAGAGGAAGTACGTGCTCCCAGCAGGGCTAGCTAGAATTAATAATCATAACAGAGAGGTAATACATGGGCTAGTGGCTCTTAGATCCAGAGGCCTAAGCACTGCAAAAGGATTTCTTCCTTCCCATTTGCCATGCAGTCCCCGCTGCCCTGAAGTTAGGCTCCGTGACCCTAACTACCTTAAAGCTCTGATTTTCCAGAGACAGTCCAGCCACCTTGTTAAATGCATCCAAGGTAGACAAAACGCATAGGTACTCCTCTTCCAGTGCCTTTTGTGGACCTATGTATGAGGCAGGTGGAAGCATTAGGGGTAAAGAAGATTGCAGCAGTGGCTTGAACAGTGGTAAGAGTGGAATTAATACCCGTAATTATAAACCAAGGGCCAACAGGAACAGCAATCCCCTGTCCCCTGCTCATCCTTCTTCAGGGTATGCTTCACTACTGTCATTTCAGTGCAGTAAGAGGCATTGATGGCAATGCTCAGAGTGCTGACAGGTGAAAATACTTTTTTCCTTTTCAATTTATCTACAGCAGTGATGCTTTTTTTTTTCTCCTTTAAATATGCGCTTCTTGGCCTCTCATTTGTAGAACTATATGAAAATAAAACTAAATCTAATAGCTAACAACTAAGCAGAGATGAGAAATGTTTTGCAAGAAAGGCAAGTTATCAGTATTAACTCCACTATCTCAAGGATCATCAAAAAGAGCAATTTGGAGCCCAGAGAATGGTGTAACCATGGCTTTACAATGCTGTCTTGTGGCAATTGTGACTTGGTTTTCACACGTTTAGTTCTCATAACATGTATACGCTCTATATGTACTTCAGCATGGAGCGTTGGGGGAAACAACTCACTCCGTACTCCAAAAACAATAATCCCTATCAATTAAGTCAAACTGAAGTTTGGAGAACAATGAAGTCTCAGATAAGACTGAGCTGAGCTATTCTGCTTCCTCCCAGCAGATACAAATGGTACACACCTATTTCAATGTTGCTGATATGCCCACTTGGCAGCTACCTGAAGCATCATATACACAACCAACTCTTCACAATACAAATTTGAATTCACCAAGAGAGATTGAGTATTCACCACCAGGCCTTTTTGTTTGTTTGTTTTCTCCTTCTAAAACAACGGCAGCCAGCCTGCTGTTTTTAGGATAGAAGTTGCCTGAAAGATCCTCACCACTGGTAAGCTGGGCTCTTGCTGCAAGAGGTCCTGTGTGTACGCACACCTGTCCAACACTTACACCAAGTGAGGCTGGGGGGTCCACGTATTTCTACACAATTTCATGTTCCCTGTACCAGCATGCAAGGCAGCTGCAATTGCCTCTACTTGTCTTGTTTTTTAGAGAGCTGCCAGGTTTTACACTGGACCACACTTAATGCAAACTGATTCATAACTCATCACCTGGGCTCCCAGAGATGCTACCAGCATGGACAAGTCTTGTATTGAAGGGGTACTGATGCTCATGGTATCATTGGCATTAATACGTGCACCTTGACAAATCATTAACAAATTGTCCCTGAAATGCTTTATCACGCACTCCCTCACAGCGTGGACCAGACTCAGGAGCTAGCAAAGTACCCCAGCAGTCAGGCTGCAGAAACAAGGGCCACACCATGCTCATCATGTGAAAACAACAGATCCCCTTCCAGATATTTTAACATTATTAAGAAAGTTTACACTGTTTCATCTGCCTCCTGTTGGTATTAGCTACAGCGCCTGAATCCTTCCTTACCTCCTGCACCATTTCACAGTACAGATTGTATTCAGCAAGTTTCTAGCTATTCTCGACAAACAAGTTTGAAGTGCCGATGGCAGCCTTCTCTTTTGTTTGCTATTGTAGCTCATGATAAAAATACCATCTTTATATATTCAGCCTGCCATCAGTATCTAATAGTACTCTGAAGAACCAGCTTGGCATGCCTAGCATTCTCCCCCTTCCTCTGCAAAGACTTTTTGGATTTAGAGGGTGTCCGCTTCTCCCCGTTTTGCTTTGTTAGAGGCGCACCAAGAGCTCAAACTGCCCCGCAGCAGCTGCCAGAGCTGTGCAGAGCATCCCCCCCTCCCACGGAACAACCGGAGGCGGCTGGCACGCCTCTCGGCCCGGTGAGAGGAGCTGGGGGGAAAGGCCTCGCCGCAGCACCGGCCCTCGCTCCCTCGCCAGCCCCGGGGCCGGCGCCGGCTCCGCAGGGACCCCCTGGCGCCTCACGCCCTCCCGCCGGCCCCGCCGACAGCCACAGCGCATCGTGTCCCCCGCCGGCCCTCTCAGGCCGGCGGAGCGCTGCCGGCGACCGCCCTCTTGCCCTCGCCTGGTCTGGCCTGGCCTGGCCCGAAGGGGGGCGGCAGAGCAACCGGCGCCGGCGCCGGCACCGATATCGGCACCGGCACGGCCGCCCCGGCGGCGTGTCGGGATGGGACGAGGTGGGACGGGATGGGATGGGACGGGACGGGACGGGACGGGAAGGGGTGGGACGGGACGGGACGGGACGGGACGGGACGGGACCTCTCCCCCCCGCCGTCACTCACGCTGCGGCCGCGGGCGGCCCCGGGGAGGAGCGGCAGCGCCATGGCCGCCCCGACCCGCCGCCAGCACCGCGCCGCGGGGGGCGCCGTTGCCTGGAGACCGGCCGGCGACGTCACTAGGGGCGGGGCGGAGGGGGCGGGGCGCTGGCGGGCTCGGCCCCGCCCCGCGGCGGCGGCGGCGGTGGGGGCGGGGAAGGCGGGAGGAGTGGCGGGGCGGGGCCACAACGCAGCCGGGGTGCGGGGGGTGGGGAAGGGTGTGCGGCCTTTGGGAGCGGAGTGGAAGTAAATACAAAACCATTTGATTAATTTTTCAGAGTTCATTGCCGTCTTCTTCAAGAATCTCTCAAAATTTACCTCAGGCCCAAAGCTTTGCTTGGTCCGCATCGGTGCGCTTCCCCTCCCTCCCTCCCTCCCGCCTGCCGGGTGGAGTGACCCCTCATGCTGGTTTCCCCCCCAAAAAATAACTCTGGAACCGGGGTCGTGAAGGGGGGCGAAGCCCACCTCATTTGCCATTTTCTGCACGGTTTCATTTTTAATGGTTTTTGTTTTGTGACTTCTAAAAAGCACGTTTTACTCCAAGGCCCTGGCGGGCTTGAGGGGGTGGGGGGTGGTATGCTTTTACATCTTTTTGTTTGGGTTTTGGTTTTTTTGGGGTTTTTTGCATTTTAGTCCATCAGGATGGTGAAACTAGGTCAGCGGGTTTCCACTCTCTGGTTTCCCAGTGCCGTATTATGCACCTGCATTTGCATTTAGTGCAGAAAGGTAAACATTTAAAACGTATTTTAATTGAAAATAAAAGGAACCATCATTTTAATCACATTCATTTCATGCAGTGGGCGGTAGTGTGCTCAAATTTAAATTTCAAACAGAAAATACACTGAGAGTTTCTCACGGATGGCAGGGGTGGGGGGGGGTGGAAAGGGTTGTTTCTTTCTTTAATGGAAGTAACATTTTCCTTGTTAATAAGGGAAGATGCATCCCGGATCGCCTCCAAAGCCTATTCCAGAAAACAGCAACCGCGCTACACTATGTTCCTCCATTTTACATAAAGCTGTTCATTAATATATTTTTTTAATTAGAACTGCTTTTTACAGGAAAATGAGTTTATGGATAAAATAGTTAGCTGAAACGCAAATATTTCCGTTCTGATATGCCACCACGCTGTCTCAGGGGAGCTGTACTTCAGTTGCTTAACGTCCTTGTTCTCATAGATGGGACGGATCTCCCCTGCCATATTTCATACTCTATGATGGATCAGGCCATGAAGTTCCCATAACATACCGTCTCTCCTCCCTGAAACAGAGGCTCGTGGAACAGCACGGGCGATGTGCTCGGCCTGCACGAGCCTAGGAGGCGCTCCCCGTGCAGCTCCCGTGGAGCGCTTGTGCACCATTCGCTATCTGAATTGGTATTTAGCCAAAAAGTTCTGATTTCAAAAACTGTCATTTCGGTGAAAACTCTTTTTATTTTTTGCTGAAAGTTCGAGATGGGGAAGGGAAGGAAAGGAGAAGGAAGGAAGGCAAGGAAGCTGTGCAGATTACGAAAGGGTCGTTGCAGGGCACGCAGCCCTGCCGTACTTCAGCAGTGAAGCTCTTCGGCATCGCCCGTTGTTCTTTGCGCACTCACGTGATCGCCCGATATCCTTTCGGTATGTCTGCATGTACCTGACAAGCATTGCACGGGAGACAGCTGGCACACTCACAAAACATACCTTCCAGTTTTGACAGCTGTCATTAGAGAGCGAGGATCTTCAAAAAGTGGATCCAATGCACTTGATAACGCGTCTGCGCCACTGCGTCTCTCTCAGATGAGTGAGCCAGCCTAGCTGCAGCTTCGTGCAGATTCCCCGTAGGCCCCTTGCGGCTAATGGCACAACTTCTCATTTGGGGTCGTAGCCATCTTCAAAACACGATAGTGAGGGGTCAGCATCTCTTTTCACTTTGTTTATCCTTCAGAATTGGTATCTCCTGGTTAGTTTTTGTGGCTCATTACACAGCGGGGCAGTTGAAATGTCTTAATGCTCTTCTGATATCAATAATAAACTGTTGCTCCAGGGTTTCAGGCAGTATGGGCAGAGGCTGTATATGAAAACCTTGCAAGGGATACAGCAGCGCTTCTCTGGGAAGGTTAGTGAAGTGCGCAGCATCAGTAGAGAGTCCAGTGCATTTCCAGCAGAAAATCCCGTGAATCGCCCCTAACCTCCAGGCCAAATCCTTTTGCGAAGGATCACCTTCTGCCTCACCCAGTGAAGAAGCCGCAGGGAGCTGTGGAGAACGGGAGCGTCTTCCTTGTACGCTACGAGCACAGTTGCAATGTGATGTTACCTACTAGCCTTCAATCATTTTTTTGCTTTCAAAAGTTTGGAAAAAAAGAAGATATTATATTCAACTTCAGAACAGAATTGTTTCTTTCTGCATTACCTTCCCTTTGGGGTTTCTCTCACATGTTTATCTTTTTTGTTCCTTGCTATATTCAGTCAAGAATACAGACCAAATGAAAACAAATTAATATTAATGCCTTTTCTAGGAAAAATAAAAGTACTACAGGAAAACCATTTTTGATGAAAGCTTTTTATTAAATGAAGATTGTTAATGACAACAAAGGCAAGCCGTTGGCAGCAGTAAATTAACTGTATATTCTGACAGTACAGATAATAGTGGTGAATGTATGTAAGACTGCATTAGCTGTAGAGTTCAAAGGAGGAAGAAAGCAGGAGGGAAGCTAAAGCTGGAGAAAACATGGAAAATATTGGGTTTGTGATAAAAGAACAGATTCTAGTCTCTTTGTTTTAGGATTGAGTTTTACTAGCAAACTCGAAATCAGTAAGGGTATTCAAATTGTAAACTTCTAAGCAGCCCAAAACTTTCCAGAAAAGGTTTAATTTTTTTAAAAATACTGGTTTTTACTCTGACCAAATGCCGTTGGCTCCAGGCTCATGTTAGTCCATTTGTCTGAGTGGAAGACCAGGTCTTCCGCTTCCCAGTCGTGTCGATTTAGAATAGGAAAGTTTGGAAAGAAGAGGAGACCCGGGAAGTTTGACTCAAATCAGCATAATTTAGTGTCACTCCACTGGGAAGACATGTCTCTGCTTCTGTCATACGTATTACTTCACCCTCTTTCTGGGACTGGTTTTGCAGGCCATGTCAAGGCTGGGCTGTCCAAAATTAGATTGTTCCCAGGCTGCGTAGTTTAAAGTGAACTATGGCCCTATGTGGATCATCACGCAAGCACACTAAAACTTGAACATAAGTTGGACTCTGACATACACTTAATTAGGTACCAGAAATTAAGAATGGAAAATTATTACCTATTAATACCTTCTTCCATAGGCCATTGTTAGAAAAACATCAAACACTGTAATAGTCATCACAGAAATCACATAGGGGGTAGGATTAGAGGAATCACACAGACACACGGAGCAACAGCCCCTACCCGTAGGTGACTAGTGTAGGGGAAAAAGGGCAAATCCCAACGTGGCTGTTCACTGCGGTGCAGTGTGGGTCAACCGATACCGTCAATGAACGATCCTTAGAAATTCCAATTCCTTCTGTTTCCCCAGGTCTTCTATTACCTCATTCATTCTGTTTTCACCAGTTAATGAACATGTAGTCTATGAAGATACTGCTTCAGTGGCCAGAAAACAACGCTCAGACCGTAATTTTTGGCTGGAGCTGTGGAGTGCTCCAGGCAACCCACACAGGGAAAATTGGGCATTTTTGCAGCCATGAGCCTGTGCGGGCCATGTACTGCATGGGCGCTTGGTGCGCTATTGCTGCAGCTGCCCATTGCCCCAAGAAGGCAAGGTATTAAGGATGGATGGATTTCATCAGCTCATGGCCCAAAACCTTTTTCTCCTGGCAGTACTGCAGGGGATAGGAGAACAGAAAAGCAGTTACGTCCAGCCTGGTCTCTCTGGAAGGTTTCCTTAGACAGAATGACCCTTCCACGGCTAATTGCCCCAATTTGGCGTGTCCTAATAAGGCATGTTTGCACATGAGTCACCTCACTGAGATCTGCCATGCCCTTTGGGGAGGCGAGGTATTGGGCAGGGAGAAGGGTGGGAGCTGTAGTACCCCCGTTGGTGCTACTTCCCTGGTACAGCCTGTGCGCCAGAGGCCGTGCAGCAGGCTGGTTTTCCTCCCTTCTGTTCCCACCCTATCACACCATCTTACAAATTTGTCAGCCTCTGGAAGCTTGACGGAAGAAGTTTGCTGTCTCACAGAACAAGCTCGGTGGGCATGTTTCGCTTTGCCATGCCTGTTTAAAGCATTTTGAAGTTCCTACTCATCTGATACCCAGCTCTTTTACATAAGGTGTGAGCTTTTCAGGGATGTTTGAAAAAGAAATATTCTGGGCCTGGTAGATACCTTTGAGTTGCCCCCGCTGCATATATTCAGTGAGATCTGCAGTAGAGAGTAGCTGTTCGGTTCCTCTTCACCCTCCTTACGTGGGCTGATTTGAGATGCAGCCACGCTAGTAAAATGAACCTGACAGAAAAGCCTCTAATTTAATTCAGAAGTGGAATGCAGATTTTTTGCAATTAAACCATAGACGCACATTTAATACAGCACGCAGTAGTTGCTGGGAAGAGTAGGAAAAACCCATGATAAGTAACGCACCACTGACAGGAGGAAAGTACAAATACAGCACTCAGCAGCAATATAACCATTCATCAAAATGCAGTCGAGGCCTCCAAGTTATGTCGTCACCTGCGCAAAGAGCGAATCACGCGTTCCTCCCTCTAAATAACATCTATTTCAGAGTGAAGACAAATCACTTGGGCACACAGAGCCCCCATGGCAGGGAGGCACAGTGACTCTCTAACAGGCTTAAAAGGGCAGCCACCTCCAGACAGCCCCAGAAAAGTCAGGGAAATGTCACTGTTGCCTCAGTGACAGCATCCAGACACCTGATGACAGTGTCAGTCACTGCAGAACGGTGGGTTACACGCATGGCCACAATAAAGACTGGAGGCAGCCATTGCCTTCCTGACCATATTTGGGTTTTCTTCCTTTACTTCTGACCTGTTTGGGATGTCAATGGGACTGAACCCATCCATGTCACAAACATTTTCTGACTTCCCTCTTTTTGCCCTGACACTGCCTTGCTGACAAAAATGGGGGGGGTTGGCTCAGCAGAAGTGTCAATACGCATCTTTCCTCCTTTCCGCCAGTGGTATAACTTGCCTGTAGCCTGAATCTCCATGCCCATTGTCAAAGCTCTCCCATCCAGCCAAAGAGGCACTGCAAGACACTCAAAAACCCCAGCCCTGGCTCTGTTCATCCAGACTTACCAGTCTGCTTCCTTCTGACTAGGAAAATTCTGTCGGCATTTCTCCAGGTCTTGCAAGTTGCCTTGAGGATACGGCATCAGTTGAGGTTGCATGACTGATCAATTCCTCCCTCTCCTCCCATCCTCCATTTTCAAGCTTAATCTTTTCAGCTGATGGATAAAACAACAACAAAAAAACCCAACAATTTTTAAAATTCCCATGGCAATAAATAGGTAGATTACAGTCAATTACCAGAAACTGGTATTGATCAAGGCCGGTTTCAAAGTATTCTTGTTTTCTGCAATCAAGCTTACAATACAATTTGCCCTCCTTCAGCATCTATTTCAATTAAAATGAGAGGGGAGGAAATGCCACTTATTTTAAATAAAAAGCGTTCAGGCTATCCTTGCAGGCTGCTTTGAGGATCTAGGACACATCAAAGCTGCTTTGAGAACTCATCCATTCTGCTTCAAATATGATAGCGCATTGTCCATAGAAAAAAATAAGGCAGTGTAAGATATCAAAGCAGCAAGTACATTCTGGGTTTCCAAGCAGTGGTCTCAAAACTGGTGAAGTCTGCCAGGATAATAACAGTACGGAAATGACAGTAATCCCCTCTGTCACAGAGACCTACACATTGGCAATTGCAGGCACTGCACCAGAAATTGCTTCTTAAATTAATCAAGCTCTGTTTTAATAATAGCGAGGACATCTGTACGGATCAAAAGTCTTGGTCAATACCAGCTTCTCAAAACTGACTGAAATCAGTCAATGATGAATAAGTTAGGAATTGAGGTTTACCCTAAACCTAATCCCTTTGCTGATTAGGACTTTATTCTAACTTCCAGCCTAAAGGTATCAATGGGAAACATCCTTTTCATCCTTGTTTTGACATTGTCCTTTGAATAACGTGTCTCTTATTTGCCGTTCGAAGCCTGCTCCTTACATAATGGTAGATCACGATCACATCTCCTTTCAGCTTTTCACCAAGTTTAGCAAACCAGACTTTTTGGCACTCTGCTTGTGTGATAGCTCATCTTTCTTCTGAACGCCCAGGCCTGCTTTTCTCTCTGCCTGTTCCAGTGTGAGTGCGTCTTCCTTGAATAAAGGTAGCTATTCACAATAACCTAAAAGAAGTCTTACCAAGGTGCTGCACTGTTCCAGTCACTCTCACCTCTGCTGTCTCTCTGCTGTGTCTTCTCAGTATCTTTCTCCTGTCTTTCTGCTTTCTTGGATTTGCACTTCCTCCTACCCCTTCTCATTCCCCTTGTACTTTGGTTCTGCTTCTTTTCTTCACTGCTGCTTTTCTCATCGAAGGCCAAAATAAGTGAGAAGAGTGTCAGGTCCCTCCTTCCAAACCTGTTGATTGAATGTGCTGGAGAATAAGTGGTCTGTGGGGAATAGGATTTATTGGGCTGCTAGCTTGAATGGAGCCGTCCGGCTGAGCCTGTCAAGTCCCTGAGCACAATTTCGTACTGCACAGCTCCACTGCTGCTCTTCCTCTCTGTGAGTGTGCTTTGAAGGGCTTTTGTATCAGTGTGTGAGGAGTATAGGTAAGACCTAATTTAGGGGATGGGAGAAGCAGACTTCACTATCTATCAGAGGTGGCTTCATGCCCTTAAAATATGTTTTTCAAGGCAACGGGTCCCGATGCTGCATGGCTAACTTGCCTTCCATCTGCTGAAATTAGTGCCGCTGTCCTCATGGGGTTTTGTCTGTTTGTTTGGAGGTAACCTGTATTAGCACAGAAAGAACTATCTTAACCTGAAGTTCAGTTTGAACTTGTGATTAAACTCGGTTCTTTTTATGAAGGAGGTACTTATTCTTATTTGCTATGGTACTACTTTAAAGATGGGGTGAACTCCAGACCTTGTCAATATAAAGGGTAAAGAAGGTTTAAATGAGAGATGAAACCCCTCTGTCATGCCAGGGCACGACACTAGCTGGTTGCTAGCACGTTCCACCCCACAGTGAGACCATATTTATTTTTGTGTGCTAAATGCTGTAGCAAGGATAGTTAACAAATAAATAAATGAGGTGAGCTTGAATCCTTAAGGGAATTTCAAATGGAACAAAAACTAATGTGGAAGTTGAGACTGCAACAACCTCGACAGTGTCCCTTTAAATTACACTTAATAAATACCACGGAGCTGAAGTGTTCTGTAGTTATGCATATATTTGTAACAAACGGTTGCACAAATATTTGGCTTCTAACGATGAACTAACTGGTATGACATTTGCCTGGGAAAATTAATTACTTTAACATGTGTTGTATAAAATACGAGATAATCATGTAATGTATGTGTATACTGTAGAGTGTGCTGAGTGACTAAGTTATTACCAAAGGAAATTTATGAGGAATAAACAAGAAATACTTGGAGATGCTGTAAATGTCATGTTATGCTCAAGGGCCTTTTGCGGCTGAATAATTTTTATGTGGATGAGGAGGACAGGATCATGCAGCGAAAAGTCAAGTTAGAATGAGTTAATCTTTGTATTTGCACATAATTTTATTGGTATTTAATGTAGCTATGATGTTTCTGTTCCAGACTGTAGTGTCAGTTCATAATGAAGATGACAAGATTAAATCAGGCTAAACTGAGTGATCCAGCATGGCCTCAGCATCAAATTTTAAACTGTCTAGGTTCAAGAAGAAAAGCCGCCTATTAGAGAAACAGGGAATAAAGTGGTCCCCATGGTCAAATCGTGGCTGCTGGTTTGGGCAAAATCTTACTGCCTAATTTATGTGACCTTTTGGAAGGGTGAAGTAATCTCCCTTAGAGGTCTTGCCTGTGGAGAGGCACTTCTCCGTGCAACTCTCACGGCTCACAAGCAGGGATGGTTCAGCGACTGCTGGAGCTCTGCCCTCCCCTCCCACTCGGATGCTCTGCAGAGTCTACATGAGACTGTGTGCATGAGGAAGAAATGGAAAGCAGTGAACTGGAGAAATATGAGCTGGTGAGGGAAAAGCAAATACATACATCTCTTCTCAGACAAAGAGTATAGAGTGCGATAGACCTGATCTATAAATGGTAGCAGGAAATTATATGGTAAAAAATCACGACCATTACTCTCGTCTTCTTTCCCCTAACTAAGAAACTCAGACAGATGAGGTTCTTTCTTGAGCAGACAGCAGAATCATTTTTAAAAAACAGGGCTGATTGGTCGGGGGGTGTCTCTTTAACTACTCTGATAGTTATGAAGAATGTGATAAACTAGGGCACAGCCTGCTCAGCGAGTGTGCCACTGGCATTTTGTGATGCAGCAGTACAGAAAGCAGCTTCCCAGGTGACGATCCTAGAGTCAGTTCCTACCACAGGAGAGGAACAGCTGGGGAGTGTGAAGGTGGAGGACAATGTTGGTGAGATAGTTACAGCATTTGTAAGCCTCAGGGAATGAAAAAAGGACAACATATACCTGAAGGCAAAGGACTTGAAGGCAGCAGACTTTAATGAACACAGAGGATATTAGCAAGTAAATTCCTCTGGGAATATCTATGGAAGAGAAGAGCTCCAGAAGGAGTTGATGGTTCATTAAATAAAAAAATAAATAAACAAAAGACAGTAGGAGCAGAATCACAAAATATCCCAGTGTCTAGAGAGGATAGAAAATGCAGTAAGAGATACCTGTGAAAACACAAGCTCTTCAATGATCTCAAGTGCAAGAAGGGAGTGTACAGAACATAGAAACTAGGTCAAATATCTAAAAATGAGTGTTAAAAAAAACCCTCAGCGTGAGCATATAGAGACAAAATCAGAAAGTCTAAAGCACAAAATAAAATACTTCTGATCTTTGCTTATACTAATAAGGCATTTTAAGGGCATTTTTGATAGTAACAAAAAAGGAAACCAAGGGAAGCATTACTCCATGGGTAGGAAAATTGGCAGATAATGCTGAGAAGCTCATAAAGCTTAGTCCCTTTTTTAAAGAAGACTAGAAGAGTATGAACATAGTGCTTCTGTTAAAAGTAGGGGCAGGGAGTTGTGGAGACAGGGAATCAGAAATAATCACCATCCTTGTAACTCCTGCCAGAGAAAAGATTAAAACAACCAATCAGGTAATTTATAATTCCATGAAATTAAAAAATGAGATGCAGCTTGCAATGATTTGCCTTTTTCCAAATCCACCTGATTTCCTTTTATGACAAGGAAACAAGCATTGTAGGTACAAGAGAAACAACACACACAAGGTTGTGTGTACGGGTGTGTGCATGGGTGCTGGGGGTCAAGGTAGGACTGGACAGGCCTACCACAAAGACGCTTGGAGGGGGCTTTCAAACAGAGGCAAAATGTGAGATCCCCTCTGTTTCCCACTACCAGGGCTTATGCAGCTGCCTACGCTGCAGACTGTGCGGTCTGTAGTAGCTGTAAAATGCAGGGAGCACAAGGGCTGAAGGGAGCTGGGAGGGAGAGACGTGAGTGGCGGGTGTGCTCTCACAGTGCTCTTGCAGCTGAGAGCAGTTGCGGCTCTTTTCAAAAAGATGATGCACAGCAAGGAGGGGAGGACACAAGGGGCACTTGTGGGCTGGTGGGGCTGTTTGCTGTGTAGCTTTGAGCATCCTGTGCTCCTGAGCTGAACAGCAGGAAAAGGTGTGGCCAAGGAGAAGACCTGAAAAGCCTTGCAGAAAAGAGGGAGCCAACCTGCCCAGTGCTGACACTGTCTCGCTGTGCTTTTGCATCCCAGATGCTTGGGCCAACGCCTTAAGGAGACCACCAAATGTGGGGAAGGATGCTGCATATAAGAAAGCCCAAGGTTCAAAGTATCTCTCTGGAGCTTGTGGTTCTTTATCTATGTATAATAGCCATAGTGGATAAGACATGATGAAAAGTAATCCAGTTATATGAGAAGAATGCTCTTGTGGTGAGGATGACAAAAAGTGTCACGCCCCTGCTGAGCAGAGCATCCTCATCTTCCAGTTCTCGTAACAAGAGGTTAGACAGATTTCTGCTAGGTATGGCTTAGGTACAGCTGATCCACCCCAGAGTCAGAGGGATGTGGTAAATGAGTTTGTGCAGTCTCTTTCATCACTGTTTTTCACCCAGGATATTGTGATGGGTATCTGCAGTAATGGCCTAGCAGGAACCCCGCTGGAAAGGTGAGGGAATGGGTGGCCTTTCACTCACGGCAATCTGTCTCATCTTTCGCTCTAAGGTGCACCTACAGGCTTGTCCCTGAGGTCTTTTTTCCTTCTGCACAGCTAGCAGCTGTATACTCGCTCAGAAATGGCTGAGGAGATCACAAGGATGATCCAGTGGGTGGGATATTTTGTCTCTGGAGGTAGCTGTGCCAGACGCCTCAGCGAGAAACACAGAAGCTGGTGAGTGGGTAACCAGTGAATAAACTGCGTGTTCATGGAAGAAGGGCAAATATAAGAATCTGGCTTCTACATTAAGAAGTTAAGTCATAACCTGAAGCACAGATTACAGCACAGATCTGAAGCACAGAATATCCAAGCCCTGAGACTGCTCGCGGTTTAACCCTTGCTAGCATAACTGTTGTTAGGCTCATCAGTTGTGGAGCGGATGACGTTTTTTTTAATCCTGCAAGGCTGTCGAGGCAGTGAAGCTTCATCCCCTCGTTGAGTGGAACAGCCTTCCTCTCTCATCCCCTGCCTCTTGATGTCACTGATGGGTTCTGGTGTCTTATTATGAAAAAGTCAGGAGAAGTGCCAGGTCTACCTGCTCTTGACTTCATTAGCTTGTATACTTCTGATTGCTCCCTACGTAAATCAAACAGCTTCCTCGGCATTGATTTGGTTTTTTTCCCCAAGTTCCTTAACAACTTCCATTATCTGTTCCTTACGTTTCTGTGTGTCTTGATAGAGGAGGGACTAACATTAGCCTCTGTTTTAATGGAGAAAACCAGATTATTCTGAAGGGTGGTGGAGAACAGTAACCAAATGTGAGGTGCTTGAAATGCCTCCTAGGAGAGAGCCCAAAACTCACTCTTGTCTGCAGAGGGATCTCAGGGAGAGTAAGATCCTTAAGCTAAATTAGCTCTTCTGAGTAGGTCTCTGTGGAGCATTAGGCTGACCAGAACCAAATGTAGTATTCCAGGTGAATAATTAAACCTTAATGGCACTGTCAAGTCATAATATTTAGTATATTTTCCATCCCATTCCTTATATACCCCAACATCTTGTTTGTGATTTGACTACTCGTTTACGATGGGCTTCCAGGTTAATGTCCCAGTCTCTCCCTGACTTTGTTGTCTGTGACCTAGGACCAAGCACTGTGCAGAGTGCTTTAGGTTAGTCCATCCACTGGACACGCTTCTGCATTAATGAGCACTTACAGCTTTATGCTGGCTTTATGCTCAGGCTGGACAAAGCTTCTGGGAATTCTTTTTTCTCCATTGGCTCAGTGTAACCCAAATAACTTTGTGTCACCTTCAAATGTTGTTCCCCCACCTCTTTTCTAGATCAGAAAGAGATACTGCAAATACCACTCATCGTGACATACAATTCATTGGCATATTAATATTAAGACAGGATCTAAAAAAACAAATTACTGAAAAAATGTTCCAGTTGCCAAGATCGGAGATGCCAGGATTAAGGCTTCTTATGTAGTTGTGATCTAAATCCTTCTGTACAGCAATATAGGTTTTAGTCATGGGTATATAGATGATTATTTAGAGGACACCTTCTCATTTAGGAGGCAGTATAGATTCTGGACCAGCTGGACTATTTTTCAGACCAAGGATGCAGTCTCTGGGTAAATGTACTATCACTACGTGGGCACAGAGAATATGCAGCACCATTTCTGATCCATGCTGGCTGGACAGGCAACATAAAAGGGACTTCAAGGTGCAGTAGAAGATTATCACCTGGACTTTATTTTTTTACATTTTATGAAAAAGAGGGGAGAGAGGTCATCTTTCTAAGACCTATCCATTTAGGACATGTTTAGATGAGTGAAACTGCCACCTTCTTTAATAAAGTAGGAACACATTAATTATGTTCTGTGCCTGCTTCATCATAGTTGTAGATTTGGAAATGCAGATATTTGTGGTGCTTGGTAGCCATCACAGCTAAGCTACAATGATCAGCCCAGATACTGGACAGTTTTGAGTAATTTACAAGACCACAATTCATACAGGTTAGTAAATTAAAATATGTTCTGGGTGAAGCAAAATACTTCATAAATGTACAGTTTCTTAGGAATGGAATCTTATTTTTTGATCATGTGCTGGTCAAGGAAAACAAGGTATGAAAACATAATCAATTTGAAATTAACGTTATGTATTCTTAAATGGCATCAACACTCTGTCATTGCTCTGTGAAGTAAATTACTAATATCCCTAATCAAAGGCATTTTTGCCAATAATCAGTTCTGTTATTTTTGCAAAAGCTGTTCCACGACATACTCAATAGTGCAACTGCACTGACATGAGGGAATTACGTCCACAGATGACCTGCAGAATGTGCCCCACAATATGTGGCACATAATACAGAAGGAGAAGCTCATTGATGTGTTTTACCAAAGGGGGAAATTACAGCGCTGAAGTTACAAGGCTCGAATTTAGCCTGTCATATGTTTTCCCCCGTTCACAACTTGTCCCGTATCTTGCTCTACGTGAGTTACTACTCACAGGCCACTACTACTGCTCACCTAGATCCTACAAGCAACCTTGCAACAAGTGACACAACACCAGGTACCCTTGGCCAGAGGATAAGTTGTTTTCTCGGGGGGGGGGGGGGGGGGGGGGGGAGGGGAGGGGCGTGGGGGAAGATTGCAGCAGAGAGAGAGGCTGCGGGCAGAGCACCCGTCAGGCTTATCCCACCTGTGGGAGATGCATTGCCAATAGCGAGTGTTAAAGTAATCATAGGATCACAGAATAACTCAGGTTGGAAGGGACCTTGGGGGCCTCAGAGAAGGATCAGCTCTGAGATCAACCCGTGTTGGTTGCAGCTTGAGAAAGTCTCTGGGCAACCTGCTCTGCTTTGGGCTTGCCCTCGTGGGGAACAAGTTCCTTATTATTTCCAGTCTGAACCTCTCTTGTTTCGATGTGTGCCTGTTGTCTCTCTCCATCCTGCCATGCACCTCTGTGAAGATCCCATCTCCTTCATCTCATTGACCTCCTGTACGTGTGGGAAGGCAAGTGCTAGATCCCTCCAAAGCCTTCTTGCTTCATCGGCTGTCTCAAGAGGGACAGGCAAATATCAAGAAGCAGCGATCTGTATACTGTGATCATCGCCACTTTACATTTTATTCAAATAGTTAGACTCTGTCTATAGGAATCAGTGAGATTCCTGTCCCAGGGATATAAATAAATTCACAATTAACTAAGCAGTCTTCTTCCTAGATGCAATGTCATATTGAAATAAAGTAACAGCCAGTTGGGTGCATGCACAGATGGGACCTCATGCTTGCTAGCAAGGGGTTTATTTGTGCAGAGCTCCAGGTATTCCAGGTGTGGATATGCCCACCACCACCCGTTGGTCTTCTCCCAGCTGTGGTGGACAGAGGGTGTGGGGAGGGTGGAGGCAGCGGGAGACTTTCTCTCTCAGCCCACAGACCTCCAGGGCTGAACACCCTAACAGAGAGGTCCATTCCTCTGCATATACCTGCACATGCTCCTGAAGTACCTACCAGGCTTCTAACAAAATTCTGTGTTCAGGTGATTGCCATCTCACGCATTTCCCCTGTGCCGTCAGTCTCCTAACAGGAGCAAGTATGCAGCTGAGGCTAAAGTGGCCTGGGTTGGTTTGTGCTACCCAGCTAGGGTGATGGGTTGACATTTATACATAGAAGATCCCAGCCGCAATCCCCTTTTACCACCTGTCTTCCCCCACCAGGATTCCTTCACCCTAACACAATCTCAGAACTGGCAAAAGGAAAGGCTGATTTCTCTGCAATTTCTATAATCAGGAAAGTAAGCACTCCAACTTTCTTGTTCCCTGTGGAGATATCAACAGGCCTAAATTTTCTTCTGCATCTGTAAACAGCTGTGAAATGCTGACCCTTAAACCGTGTCCATACTGCTTTTCTTCTGGATTCCTCACCCTGCAGTTTGGCAGATTTAATGAATTTTGCTTTGGGACAAAAACAGATTCACTGAAATAGTTAGCAACTTTATTAAGTGTTAAACATGCGGCTCTATTAAATAAGAAAAGTTAATTTAACTGTAAATAAGAGCCAAAATTCAGTATAATCAGATTAATACAATGAACTATAACAACATCCATGGGAACAGAATGATGCAATATCAACTGCATTTGCAGTTTGTGCTCATCTGGAAAGAAAAAAAAAAAAAACCGTACCTGGGAAGACAGTCACTGGGGTATTTCAGAGAGTTTTTTCTGTTGTGTAATTTTTCAAGAACCAGCACTATTCACTTGTCAATCGGAAATTAAACCAGTGAGACTCAATTAATGCATGACACTGTTCCCTTTGAGTACAAACATGACTCAGAAGCAGTTCATAAAGAAGACAAGCTCTTGCTTAGTTTAGCTACGTGACCTGCTTAGTTCTCAAAGGGACCCATCAAACTGAAGTTAGGCAGTTAAAAAAAAATAATCATTCTAAATAAATTCAGGGACTAAGAGATCCTGGGATCCTCTGCTAATTTAGATAGCTTTGCAACCACATCTTCCATTTTTTTGTCAAGTGTCTCTCTTAGGTGAGAGCATGAAGGTGAGGGGAGGTTGTCTCATCACAACTTGACAGTCTGCACATCAAGTGAAAAGTCGCGCATAGCGTGATGTCAGCCCATTACAAAGAAAAACGGGTCATGTTCTGTCCTGTGTTATGACTGACCACAGTCTTACAAGTTTTCAGTGCTTGGTTAGCCATGGTGAGGATTGCTATGGTGGCACTGGTAATTTAAAACACGAAGATTTTTGCAGGGCTGAGCTGCAAGAGCTGAGCACAGAAAACATCTGCCTTTCAGTTCATGTCATACCAGCTCAAGGTCCTGAGAAAGGGAAGGGACATCATTCCATGTGGAGTATGGTCATTCTGGTCATGACTCCTCTCTCATCTGGGAGACTCCTCAGGGTGCAACGTTTGCTCTGTCTCGCTGCAGATAATTTACAGGAGGTTTGAGTAACTGTGACGATATTTGGAAAAATACCCAGCCCCCTTTTTAAAAAACTTTTCAGGTGTAGCAGTTTTGCATTTGGGAAGAAGACAGGTTGGGAGTTGGTTGCGTGTTTTCAAACAGGAGCTGTATAGAGGTGAGGGTGAGACTCCCAGCTGTAGAGACAAGTTGCATCTCTCAGGGCTATGATTTGGTTTTCTAAACAGAGGCACCCTGTCCCATGTGGCACACTCTACAGTATCCAAGTCATCCATATATAGCTGGTGGAGATGCCACAAAGGCCCATGTGGATGGCTTGGATATCCTGAGGTGTCCCAGGGGTGCTGGACCCCCTGTTCAGGCACCTGAGTCCTGCCCCCTCTGTTGTTTCACCAGAGATGAGGTGGTACCCAGATCTACAACATCCTCGACAACAAATAGCATGCATGCAGGGATGGCACTTTTCATTAAAGAGGTCCATCAGGTGAAATTTTGGACTCTTAAGAGGGCAAAATGCCTGAAGGACTTCATTATGCCTCAATGAATCCCTCAGCAACACTAGGCTACCTGAAAAGCCTCTCACTGCATTAGATTAGCACATCCCAAGGTCATGGGAATTCACAGCTGGAAGGGACACCCTCCCAACCCTTACTGACTCATGCACTGAGACAGGGCCGAGCATTTCTGAACCACCAGTGCTGGATGTTTCCTTAATCTTCCCTTTGAAAAGTTGAACAAAACATCTCTGGGTTATGTCGTCCAGTGCTGCACGATTCCCGTCATTAGGAAGTTTTCTCTATTGCCTAGCATAAATCTTCTTTACTTCAGCTTAAGCTGATTTCTTCTTGTCCTTCTTTTGATGGGCATGATCAGCAGTTGATCATAATCCTCTTTATAACAACCTTGTACGTACTGGAAGACTGGGAGGCAGATTTTCTGAGAACTTGGTTTGGCCTTAAAATAACTCTTCCAAATTACTTTGCTTTTCTACCACTTGGCCACAAAATAGGCAGTTTTCATAAAAGAAAGAGACAGGGACGATCATTTGATAACTATCTCTATCCTTCTGCAAACACAGGTTTTAGTCCTCTGAGAGGCAACCTGTGAGACATTAAACTGATACTCGTATTTATCAGTGTCATGTGTAATCTGTAAATCCTTCTAGTGAGATAAAGGTTTGCAATTTTGTTCCAACAAAAATGTTTGGAGACTTTAACTGACTGGTGTCTCTGATCCCTTATTGAACTTGCAGTGGCCTAAGTGACTAGTTGCTGAGCCAAGGAAAGCTATATTAGGTAATCTGGATAGTAACACAATAGACTTCCCACTTATTACAAAGCTGGAGATTAAGAAAAGCAGCGCAGATAATCAACAAAACCAAAATACCCAGATTTTAGAAATCACTCAGGAGCATTTTCTCAGCAGTGTAGGACTGATGCTGCCACTTCCACTGTGCGTGTTTGGCTCCTGGTGCAAACCTTGGGCTGCGTGTGTCCACGTCTCCTTCTCTCTTCAGAAAGAAAACTCCTGCACAAAACTCGATTTGCCCTTTCTGAAAAATTCAACCTGTTTGTCAAGGAGCAGGAACCCTGTCTGAAGTCCAGAATCAGTTGGCACTGCTGCCATTCATCTGTGAGAAGGGCCGGCAGCCTTTGAAAAGCAGTGCAAAACCTGTGGGTGCCTCACACTACCGTTCCAGTTTAGATTATGGAGCTGGGGAGATCGAGTCCATCACTGCTCGTTATCTTGAAGAGGATCGGTTTGAGGAAGAAGCAAGGAGCAATTAGACTGCATGTCTCTTGATGATGAGCAGGCTGGAAGAAACTCAAACCCAAAAATGAGAATAATACATATTGCACAGGAACGGTATCACTTCTAGCTATTTGTAGAAATACTTGTGCTCAAGTGTCACTCAGAAAACACCAGTTTTACATGATATGTAGCTCTTCAGTGGTGTGGCATGATAGCAAGGAGGAGCAAAAGTGATGGGTGACAGCGGTGGGCACTGCCTTGTAACCCACAAGTCAATAGGAACTGAAGCAATGCCAATCCATTATGTGACCTGAGGAGTAAAGCACGGTTTTGAAGGCTTGGTGTTCGTTCCTGAAACACCCATACTGTAACATAGGCAGTGCAGTGCAGTACAGCCCCCTGTCTCTGTAACCTCCCCCTCGGGAGCTCGGCTGCCTCTTTATCAAGGACCCAAGGCCCAGCTCTGATACGGCACAGCTGCGTAACCTTGAATCAGGCTGCTGAGAAAGAGCCATGAGAAAGTCAGCACACAGATAAGAGAGGTAAAATTACAGTCAGAGGTAGGGATGCTGAGACAGGCTTGTTGTAGAGCACAAGAATTCAAGAGGGAAAACACCTGCAGGGAAAGATATTGAATCCTTTTAAAAAAGAAAAAAAAGTGAGGCTGTTTGGGGGCTAGTCAGAAATTAGGAGATGGTTGGGTCACGTTGTTGGGGTTACCTCTCACTGTGTGGGGATAACTGGCTTTTTGAAATGCCCTTCATCCCCTGTAGTGAGGTGCCTGAGCCTGCTTTGAGCCCCACATGTCCCTCCCAGCCTCAGGGATTCTGTTCCACGCATGGAGGGACGCTGCTGCAACAGCACCAGGGGCATCGCCGTGTCCTATCTGAGCAGCACGGCGTGGAAAAGCAGGTATTAGTTTTGACACCTCGAGGTGAAGCAAGGACGCAGGTGGGTCATGCTTGCTGGACCAGTGCATAAACCAGGAATATGGTGCCTTCCTAGATGCGCGCAGACACGCGCACGCACACAGGGTTGCCATCAGATTTCCTGGCCCTCAGCAGGCTAATTCCAGCTGGACTCAGTTGTGCCTTTGTTCTTCCCCCAACTCCTGAAATTCAGCCAAAGATGAGTTTAGACATCCAAACCCGCACAGCAGCTGCCAAGCAGAACAGAGGCTGTGTTGGAAGATGAACCGTCCGTGGGGAGCTGAGGAGGAGGGGAGCTCCTCCTCAGATGGGAGCAGGATGTGGGGACTGCCCAAGGTCGCAGCCCTGGCTGTGCCTCTGGCGTCCTGGCAAGGTTGGCCTTGGCAGCTCTTTTGCCTCTGCAGTGCAGCTGCACAGTGGTCCCATGAGGTCTCCCAGCCTTGGGCACATGGCTGAACCACACAAGAACTGCGGGTATCTAATGAGGGTCTGTTGGCCACCCTGTGGTGATGACCATGTCCCACTGACATCTCTTTAGGATTTGGGCCTGCACAAGTCCTGGAGAAGAAAACCCTCGTGGCAGGTGCTATGTGAGTGTACTGGGCAGGGTGGTCGCTGTAGTTGGGGGGGACCCTGAAGGATGCTTTTGTGTCCATAAATGCTCCTCTCATTTTCCCAGTGGTGGTTATTCTAACACAGCCTGTTGCTCCCACAGCTCTTGCCTCACTGGTTTTCTTCAGCCAGCCCAGTCAGAGCAGTGATGCTGGTGGTAGGCACCGTGGAAACACTCTGCAAAGCATCTTTGCCACCCTTCGGCTGACATCTTCTGGTAGGCGATTCCTCCTGCCAGCTGGAGATGGACTGGTTTATTCAACCGCTCTCTGCAGAGACTGCTCCCTTCAAGAGCTTCAGATTTTTCCAGCCCATTTCCTCTCCTTTTTTACCCCTCGAGCAGTGATCCCACTGGTGCTTTCTGAGGAAGGTACTACATGCAGCTCTAGGAGAAGGTATATGAAACACTCTCCAGAGCTTGTGACCTTCTTCCTACCTGGTCTCACTCCTTCGGGCCCTCTTTATATCTGGCGATGCAGGCTGATGGTTGGGTCCCTGAGGGCAGCCCCTACCTGACCCTGGAGCCGGCGCCGGGAAGAGGGCTGTGGGAGAAGGAGCTCTGGGCAGCCTCTTTGGGGAGCTACTGCCTGGTGCAGACCCTCGACCTGGTCCCCACATGAGCTGTGGTGCAGCCTTGTCTGGCCAAGGGCCTTGCTTATCCTGACCCCCACCCACAGGCCCACGTCCCCAACCCAGGGATATGCCCAATGCCCAGGGTTGGGGCTGCCCCAGTGCTGCAGCGGTGGGATGGGCCCGGGCTGCCATGCTGCCCCCACCATAGGGAGCCCCCACTGCCCCGGTCCCTGGGGATAAATGTGGGTAACAGGATCTTGCTCCCCTGGGCAACACAGGATTTAATCAGCCTGCAATACCAAGCAGAGAAGTTTGCCCACAATTTTTATTTTCTTTTTATTGGCAGCAGTTAAACTATTTCATGAAGGAATAACGTTCCTATCTAAAATAGATCAAGTAATAAAAAGGTGTGGAGACCAGACAAGGGAAGGTGTGTAGAGGTATAGTATATGGAGAATTTGTATTCCTTTACCTTCTTACTCAACCTGCTGATGATAAACTGCATAGTTCCCATATTTACAGAGCTTTGCAAAAGGTTAGCAGTTACCTCCTGATAATATATATTAATGTAGGGAAAAACAACATTTGAAACTGTAGAAACACCCGAAACCCTTTGGAAAGGTAAATCATGAGCATAACATTGCCAAGACCTCTTCTCATATTGACAAGAAAGGATTTGCACTGAGAAATCCTATTAATAGAGATTATTTGCATAAATCTTTTGTGCCACAGACTCCAAATCACTTGTATTATATGTACTACTCCCGTGGCATGTATGTTAAAACAAAATATTCATTCTGCCACTTACAAATGTACACAGCCATGACTCACCAGTATTTAGTTTCTCTTGCAGAAGTGAAGTCAAGCTTACAGATCTGTAAATGCCAGGATTGCGGCCCTCCTCCTCATTTTTCAGTGTAAACTTCTCAGTAATCCCCTTTCCAGTAAGTTATCACAACTGCTCCACAAAAGCTTTCCAGCATCTCCCTCTCCCTTTACAATTCTAGGATGTGATTTATCACTCCAGTCTGGGTGCGCTGACAACTTTTAATAGTACTAATTGCCTTATTATCCACTCCAGTGCAAGAATAAAACCTTTTGACATTTCCTTCCTTCCCTCAGGAAGTTCCTGGGATGTTGCCTTCTGCTGCCTCTGTGATTACTGGGGCGAGGAATTCCTTTAGGCCCTTTGCCTTATCAACCTCGTCTGTCACCAGCTTTCCATTCCCATCTCTCCCTCGGTGCTCCCTAATCACTTTGCATCTTCCATTATTTTGGGATACTTTTTTCCTCTTCCTTTTTCATTTGCAATGTCAATCTTCATCACATATTCCATTCCTTATTTTCTATAAATGTACTTTTTCACGTCAGGCTCTGTGATACTTACCTTGCTCCAGTTTACTATTTTTAAATTAATGTAGGAGTGCCTATTAAAAAAAAAAAAAAAAAGGC
The DNA here is from genome assembly GCF_963921805.1 of Phalacrocorax carbo. Classification (NCBI taxonomy): domain Eukaryota; kingdom Metazoa; phylum Chordata; class Aves; order Suliformes; family Phalacrocoracidae; genus Phalacrocorax; species Phalacrocorax carbo. The sequence continues at coordinate 122,248,126 of NC_087513.1, read as the reverse complement.
ATTTTTAAGGCTGTTCCATATTTGACAATTTGCTGCAATGACTCCAAGCAAATCACGTTGTACACAAATTCCTGTATGTCACCTAACAGAGGATCTTGATTTTCTAAAAGCAAATCTAATACCACAAAAAGCATTCAGCAGGTCTCTAACCTTTCCAATGCTGAAATAATAGATATTTTTTTTAAGTTAAAAACTGGAATTAATTGCAGTACCACATACTTTCAACACTATTTTCCATGTTCAGTGTGAATAATAAGAAGAGACAAGCCATAGAAGAGCACTGAAGATGTATGTTCAGATGTGCAGGAATACAAGGCTAAACCCAGGAGAATCACTAAGGGGCTGAGTGGGATAACACCCACTTTCACAGTCCCATAGATGTGCTGCTTGCATGGGACCACTGGAGACTTCTGCTCACAGCAGGATGGTTGGTCATCGACACTGGAGCAGGTCAGCTGTGGCTTTGTTCAGCCAAATCTTGTAACCCCAGAGGAAGGAGAACCTACACCCACCCTAGGTGACTTGATCCAGTGCTGCACCACCCTCCTGGTGGAAGAGCTTCTCCTAACGTCCAGTGTGACCCTCCCAAGCCACAACTTGTGGCTGCTGCCCCTTGTTGAGGAGGGTTTGGCTCCATTGTCTTTGTAACTCTCCTTCAAGTAGTTGTAGGCTGCCTTAGACTGCCCCATAGCCTCCTCTTCCTCAGGCTGAACAACCTTGGATCCCCTTGTAGGTCCTACGCGTTAGGCCCCTAATCAGCTTAATTGTTTTTCTCTGGACCCTTTCCTATTTCTCCATATCCTGCTTGATCTGGAGGGCCCAAAAGTGGTCACAGTATTCCAGGTGTGGCCTCACCAGTGCTAAGTACAGACAGACGGATCACAACTTCCCGTAACTGCTGACCATGCTCCTCCTAAGGCACCTCAGATTGTGATTTCCTTCATTTGCAGTGAAATGCAGGGTTCAGTCAAATTCAATTTGAGGTCCACCATAGCCTCCATGCCCTTTCCAGCATAGCTCCTGCTCTTCCAGTGCCTGTCTGTGGGGTTAACCTGCCCCTGGCACTGCCCTTTCTGCTTCTTGCTGAACTCTGTGAGACTGCCCATTGCACAATGCTCAGGTTCCCCAGCTTTGCCTTTGAATCGAAGCTCTACCCTTCAGTGTGCCAAATGCCTCTCCTGATTTGGTGTCACCCACAGATTTGATAAGAGGCTGCATTCTGGCCCATCACACAGGTCTTTGATGAAGATATTGAACAATATTAATGCAGCACCAACCCCTGATGTACTCCGCTTGTTACCACTGCCAGCTGCACACCAAGACACGGATCGCTGCCCTTGGGGCCTGGCAGCACAGGCAGTTTTCAGTAAGAGCCTATTCCACCAGCCTCCCCTTCTCTATATAGCCAGTCATTTCATCAGAGGAGAACAGGCCAGGCAAGCATCATTCACTGTTGGTAAACCACCTTCTCGTCCTTCATGCCCTTGGCAGTGCAAACATGTTTAATGGAATTCATCTCACCCAACCTTCAGTAGCTGCAGGTGAGCAAGCCGTGGCCTGGGCTGCCTTTAGAAACAGTGAGGAAAAGTGGGCCCTTCTAGGTCAGATTCATCTGAGCCACTGTAGATGTCAGTTTTAGAATAAGGTAATTTACCACAGAAATGCCCATTTCCTTTCATTTATATAAGCAGGCCATAGGGTACCTAGCTCGACATCCATATGCAGACAGACAAATTCCACTTCTTGTGCCTTACCTTCAACCCCTACATATTGCGCAGTCCATGGTTTTCTGATTCTCTGCAGACTACCTGAGGGTCTCAAAGCCTAACTAGAGATTCCTGTAACAATGTGAAGACAGAAAAATATGTATATATCACTTCCAATGTTTGTTCTACCTTTGCTTTCATACACAAACCAGTTAGTCATTGAAGCATATGCTTAGCTTTTCTTGCACAAGCAGCCTCAAAACAAAGCTCCTACAGGAGCCAGCATGCAATTTAGCTGGCACAAGAAGCTTTTAAGTTTGGAAACTAAGTATCATATTCGATGCCACAGAAATAGAAAAAATATTATCAGTGTTTCAAAAGGAAATTTCTCAGTATTTTGTAACAATCATACACTGTTATAGGAACATTAAAATATAGACTCCCTTACTGCTGTTCATTTTCATTCCTCGTCTTCATTGTCCCAAGTGGATTCTGAAACAATATTTGGCCAACGCTTGATTTTCATACATTCATACATCTGCAGGTTTTTCACATTTACAGAGTTGTTCAGATGTATTTTGGCTTAGATTTCTGTCTGAGCAACGTCAGCTATCAAAGCATTTCAATTTTCTCACTGGACAGGATTTGAAAACTGAAAATAAAGATCTGCATATTTGGCTGCAGTACAAGCTTGTTTTCCACTAAACACACGAGAAAACAGCATAACCCTTACTTCACAATTCATACTTCAAGAAAGTAAGATGTTTAATTAAAAATCATACTATATATGTTGGCTCTTAATTCTCTAGGTCCCATGAGTGCGTATGGGCAAGCGTATGTAGATAGCCACTTGTTGTAGTGGAAGCTCAAAGCATTATGTTAAACAGGAATTGTAAGGTTCAATACTCATTAGTTTCCTTTGTTAACATTTTCTATTAAGTATTTTTAAAATATACAGTGCATGTATGCAGAAACGGTTTTTTACAGCTTAAGGCTGTGAGCAGTTGATTTTGTGGGGGGTTTGATGAAGCCAAAAACTCTTGTGCCACGGATGAGCTCTCACATAAGCACCCTACCAAACAGGCAGCAAAATATCCTGGCTGTAACCAACCTTCCCACCCACCTACCTACCTACTTTCCTTCCTACCAACCTACTGTCCGTCCACCCATCTGTCCTTCCTTCCTTCCTGTTAGAGCATTTCCAGTTCAAGCAGCATATTTAGCAATGATTTAAGGTAAAGTTTGAGGAGATGAGACCCAAGTTTCTGTCCTCACTCCCATGACTGCTGAGACACACCCACACAATGGAACGCGTCTGCAGGGGAAGCCAAAGGTATCTCGTGCCAAAATACCTATGGTTTGGTAGGCAGGGTACTGGTCTAGGAAGCAGGAGAGGTCTCCCAGGAAGAGGTAACTGAAGGTGGTCCCCAGCTTCTGTGAGCTCTCTAACCCAGAGGCACTAGCTGGCAGATAGTCCAACAGCTGAATTGGCGTGTGGGATTTATTCCCCAACTTCACCCCATTTTCAAGCACTGAATTTCCTCTTTCACAGATCAGCAGTAGTGTATGTGGCAGTGCCCTCTTCTAGCAGCTGTGAAAAAGAAGAAGACAGGAACAAGAAAAGCAGAGGGCAGGAAGACGCAGTGCACTGAGAAACCGGGGGGGACAGAGGTCAGGGGACAAGAGTAGAGGGTGAGGGAGGCAGAGGATCGCTGGGTGCTGAACCCATGAGCCACTCAAATCCATTAATGCTGCACTGGCTTACCCAAGCTATGAACGAGAGCCAGCTTGGGTCCACCAATATTTCTTAGTTAAAGCATAGCACCACTTGCGCCCGGGTTAGCCATGCTGTTCCCAGTCCAGCCTGCGAGCACAACAGCACACGTTAAGTCTCTGCACCATGTTCCACGGCACTCCAAGATTTAGACGGCCTCTTAGCTTGCATGTGGGCCCAAACCTGATGGAGGTTTCAGGCTGTGCTGGATCAGCACTGGGTGCTTTGTGCCAACCCACCTCACAATTATCTTAATTAAAACTGGCTTCCAGTCTTACAGGTCCTGATAAATGTCAGCTGTCTCAGTTGGTCACGTGAGCAGCCTCTTTAGCATGCACACTAAAAGATGATACTCCCTTGAAATCCTTTCACAGCATTGTCTCTTTTTAAAAACACAAGTTTACAGGTCCGTGCTACTGAGGTGGGTCACTTCATTCCGAAAGCCCTTCAGAATGCCCGAATTCATTCCAGTCCGGGAGGGTGACTCACATCAGTTGGCTTCAGCAACTCTTTCGACATGCCAAAAATCCATTAGCTTCATCAGCAGGAAAGAGCTGACTGGTTACCTTCCCATTATCCTTTGGACTGAACACTAAGGCGAAGAAAATTCCACATTTTAACATTTTCAACTTTCTTAATTTTTCTTTAAATCCCCCAAATCCCACATTCCTCCTCGGGCTTCCCATTTCCGATAAACTTCAACAGTTGTGTTTATGTAGCTTTAGATATTCACCTTAAAACAAAATATTTATGATGCTAACATGTTATTTGTGGCCATTTATGCTCCTTGGGTTTGGGGGTTTGGTGCGGGGAGGCGGGGGAGGGAGGGGGTTAAGTTTTATTTTCAAAAGCGTTAAACAGGCTCTAGCCTAACTAAACCCTTAAACTCATAGATATGCACAATGTGCTTCGTGACTTACCCACCTTGGCCAGAAGCATCCATATATGAGGTCATAATACGGATCTCTGAAGTCTACAGATGCACCGATCTAAATATATGCTAGGTTACTATGGCAAACGCCTTTCACATACTGCCCAGGTGATGGATGTTCATCCCATGTCCTGCACGTCAGACATTGACATCCATCCATCTGACGCTAGTGAATCACTATTGCTGCTCAGGCAATGTGAACAAGAACCCAAGAGAACCTGCGAGAGACACTCCATTTCACATTAACTTGCTGGTACAGTAAAAAGCAGAGAAATTGGGGCAGAGCAAAGAGTCCTTCTTGGGTAGAAATTTCTAAAAGGTTGACAAGTTTGGAATGCAGAAAAATGCATCAAGCATTTGTTTGGTTTCTTAACTTCTTTAGAATAACCTAGTAACAAATTACCAAAACCACCTTAAAAACCTACTTGATGATATTAAGTTTTCCAGTCCATCCACAGTTATGCCTCCAATCTCCTTTAGAATCCTCCTTTGATCTGTCAAAGGCAGAGGCAGCAAACCCATTGAGCAGATTAAGACCCCTTTGCTTTCCCAGACTTCAGGAGAAATAGGCACTCCTCCAATAAGCCAGCTGAAGCCAATCTGTACCCTCGTTTTTCCAGAGCTGACACCCTAGACAGTTAAAGCCAAATTAAGAGGCAACTGTAAAAGAAAAATTATGTCTACATTGGGGAGAACATAATGGCAAGAGAGGTCAGTATGAAAGCGAGTATCATATCCAGTGAAAATGGACTGAGAGAGCAGCCCTCGGTACATAGGAGGCACGTTGTACTGTTGCACTATCAAGCCCTACGGAGCGCCGGCCCTCGCAAAGCGCCCAGACAGAAGCCTCCTCCCTTCACCTCACCAACTACTGACGTCTGAAATGACCTCTGTGGTTCACTGAGTGTGAAAAAACTAAGCATCAGATCCCTGTGGAGTCTGTGCTTGCAATGTTTATCTGTGTACTACAGTTTTATCAATGAGTTTATGCGCGTCTACACATCTGGGAAAAATAATGTATATACATTTACTTAGCACACAAATATCACAAGTACCTCTGCAAATATTTGGACGAGATGCCTGCAGGCTGTAGAAAATAAGAAAGTCTCATGTTTATGTACACAAAGGCCAGAGTCAAAGTTAATTTTCACCTTTAATAAGCTCATGATTCTTTGTTATTTCATACTCTGTAAAAAGGTATTACAGATTGATAGATTATTGCAGTGACTTCTAAAGAACATGGACAGCCATGAGGCTGAAACTACAATATATACATTATGTAGTCATTTATACTACCTACTACAGCATGAAGAAAAATACTTTTAAAATAAACAATATTTAACTGAAAATGTAGAAATGGAGCTTTCTTTCTTACAGTATGGTTACATATCTATATTCCAAGAATAACATTTTAAAAAATGCTAGATCTTGAAAGGTCATAGATCAAAAGAGTCGTGATGAAGATGAACCAGTTTTGCCCAGAAATGCTATAATGAGCACACTGCACAGTTTTTCAGCAAATCCTAGTTTTGCCAAGCTTCAAGAGGCAAAAGCCTGAAATGTAAAAGCTTCCAAATTGTCTAGCTAGTCCGCTTGTCCTGCTCTGGAAGGCCCAGGGACCCGCACTGCTCCGAGACAGTGCGTCACCACAACTGTTCTTTGCTGACACGAATGCCATTGGGACGAGACGATTTGGGTCCTTACGATGCCAGGCCTAACAAAAAGCCTCCAACAAATCCACTGGACACCACGATGTTCTGTTTGATAAATTCTGTTGACTGAGAAGAAAAATAATATTCGTAAAGAACTGAGTCAGTTGTGTCTGACTAACATTTAATACTTATCACAATTGCCTGGAAACGGGGATATTAAGATTATGGAAGGGGGGAAGTGACGTAAAACATACAAAGCGAGGTGGCAACCGCTGGCTCCAATGGAGTGAAAACTGACTCTTGCCTGTCTTTAACAATCTATTTAAAATACAGTTAGCATTTGAAAAATCAAAATACAGAGCAACTGTCCTAGCAATTTCATGCCAACGCCAGTCTTGTTTTGATTAAAACAAGACAGTTGTTTTACAAACTCCCTAGGCAAAAATGCATGAGCACCACCATCACTGCAGTCTTAAACACATGAAAAATGTTTTTTTAAAATCCTTTTTTTGGAAGACTGGGTCATTGAAAAAGAAATACACTGAACTCCATTATGAGCCAGTTTCCTGACAACTTAATGCTACGACGACGACTTATGTAGGATGACATTTGTATACAGTTTTTTATTAAGTGGTAGCTCAGAGTATAACAAGTTACATCAAACGTGCCATGTCATAAATCCTCCACCTCAAACACTTCAGACTGGCTACTAGTGCGCAATCTTACCAAAAAAAAAAAAAAAAAAAAAGAAACCACCAAAACCCCCAACTTCTCCCACCCATTTCTGCAGGACTATGGAAAAGGCCAGGTTAAGCTATTTGGGGTATAAAAGAAGCTAGAAAACCATCTTTCTTGAGCTTCTACTTCACAATCACAGTAAAATTTAAGCTAATTTTTATCAACCTATATGCAACTCCGTACAGGTTAAATCTGAGACGTCAAAACTCTTAATTATAGAGCGCTAGCGTGGCTGCTGTTACATTGTCTGCAACATACTCCCAAGTCAGGATTCACAGTTACTGAGAAAGAAACTTAGATCATCTGTATTAAATTTGAAAATACGTAAAACCAGACTAAACATATTTTTTTAAAAAAAAGATAAAACTATTAAAAAAAGTCTTCATATGACAGAATGGAATAGCCTCAGTGACACTGAGCAGTATCACAGGCTACCTCTTTGCCACATAGTATGTAACTGACAGATTCTGAAGACAGATATTCTTCAAACTGTATAAAAATGAGATAAAAACCACAACTCTAGTTACTAAGCGCTTATAGCTTTTCTCCAGGAAGAAAGGTCAGTCTTTTCCAACCAAGTAATTTTATTATCAGCAGACTAAGATGATTTGGGTTTTGTCTTTGTAGCTACCATGTTTTAACCACAACACCCTCAAATTTTTACCCTGTCACGACCTCACTGCTTTCTCACTAGCAAAGAATCCACACCGAGTACACGGCAAAGCCAAGGGCAGTCCCTGAGCCATATCAGCTGTAGAAATGCATTAACTTTGAAGTTTGTGTCATCTTTAAGAGTGAACAAAATAGAAAGCTAAATGAATAGAAGAGAGTACAGTCTGATAACTTTTAATAAAATACACAGCCAGACCATTTCTGATGCCTTCCAGTTTTGCACCTGCATTTCAACCTACAGTGTAAGGTAAGAAAAAGTGAATGGTAGAAAACAGTTTAGCACCTTAGACTTACCTCTTCAATTAGAGTATTGATTTCAGGTGCTGCCTTATTTGCACGCTTTTTTAACTGTTTCTTTGCTTTGTTTACATCTTTTTCAACTCTCTTCCAGTCAACTTGTACGTATCCACTATGACTAGCAATCTAGGAAAATAAAGGGGGTTTAGTACAGTTGTAGCTAGAATTTTATGAGTCAAAATACAGTATCTTAGTGCCTACACATTTTTTTAAATTTTTCTCATTTTTAATTACAGATACAGTAAAAGACATTGTGCCAAATACAGCATGTACTCTGCTTTAAACACTAGTATTTTCCACAATAACAATTCAAATTTGAACAAGCAATGACAAAGTTTAGTAGATTACTGTTGATTTTACCACTTCTCTATCCTTTAGTTATAGAAACTTGAAATAACAATATTTTTCCTTCACCATTTACTGTAGCTTTACTTGTAAGAAAAGGAAAGAGAAAAGCACATTCATAGGACAACAGCAAGAAGCCTGTCTCATTTCAGCTTCTTTCAGAACTGTGGAATTCTGATTTGTGATGGCGTATTTGGGACTAATCAGAATCATCCCTAGAACTACTGAAAATCATTATTTTATCTTACATCATTTAAACTGTCCAAGAAAAAATTATTTATTACAAGGGAATTCTCATAGTTTCTACAAAACCAATAAGTTCAAAAATAACATGGCCTGTGTACAGCACAAGTTCTATAACATCAGCAAAATGGGTATGTTTTGGGGGATTGTTCACACCAATTTACACACAAACTCCCCAAACAACATCCATGAGACCTTTAGCCCATTTAACTGTCGTCCTAACCCTTTGCCTTAGTTCTCTTCCTCAGATTTTATCCTGGAAAAAAGTAAGATGTTCTGTTACTTGAGCAACACTGACAGTCCCATCAATTTACTTAAGATATTCACAAAAGAAAAACATATTTAAATGTTTTTAAGGTCGTAGCTTAAAAAAAAACAAACCCAATTCATGCAATTACTGCATGCTCTAGAGTGTTCTAACAAACAACTCATTAGTTGGAAGAAAGAGAGGAAAAATCAAAACTAAGCATTACTCCTTTTTTTAATGGCTAAAACAAATAGATACAGACCACTAAAGGTAAATTACTGTTACACACAAACAGTTTATGAAGAATAGCATTTCTCAGGTCCTCCTTATGGTCAAGTTTGGCAAATTCATGTAACTGATGTAAGAGCTTTCTATGCGAATGGTAAAACTGGTAAATAAAATCACGGATAATGAAGTTTTGTGGAATGGATATTTAAATATACAATGGATTCGGTATGGCATAAAAAGAAATGTTTGACATTGTTTAACAGCAGTGAATTTTATTTTTCACATAGTTCTTTCTACCAAATAACTAAAATTCAACCATCTGACTCGTTTTAAAACAGCCACAATAAGTAAGCAACATATTTTGCCACCAATATGAATTTCATGATCCTGAAAAAAACCCACCCCAAAATGAAGCAAGTGTCAGATTTTGTCTAAATTAAAGTTCCTAAACAAAGCTCCTAAAAGACCACCTATGTAAGAAAGTAAACTTCAGTTTCCATCTTTGAATGAGATTTAAAAAACAATTCACTGGAGAAATGCAAAATGAACTTACTAAATATTGTACTGTCCTTTACGTCATACCTCAGAATATAACAAATTCATTGACGTTGCCTGTCTATTTTAAAACCACTTATCCACACAGGCACATGAACAAGTCACTGGATGACATGCCAGGAGAATAAATGTTGCACACTGGCTAATTTTTACAACATAAATTTTACATCACCCCAAGAATTTCAAAAAGGCCCAAGTGCTGAACTGGTGCCTTCTAACTCATAAAACTGAAAACTAAATATGGACTGACCTACCTAGTCCAACACACTGTAAGAAATGCTAATGTATTTGCTTGCCTAAAAGTTGTAAACAAATACAAATAAATGGGACTTAAAATAAACACTTCATTTAGCTCAGTTATCCATACAGTACAAGGATGAGGCAGAAGTTTTTAGTTGAGTTCTGTTTAGCTTTCCAGTAGTCACAACTTACATTTGTATCAACACTCCGGTTTACACAGTAAAAATTATACTACTTTCGTCCCTGAACTTAGTAGCAGAAATCTTAAATTCTGCTTTCCAGTTTTTGTAGACATGTATGAAATAAGCAAGAGAGGGCAATGCTTTGAACATAAAACTTATAACTGAACATAAAACTTATAACTGAGAAGGAAAAAAACCCTCCAAACTGTACTTCACTGCAGTGATAGTCAGAGCCTGTGTCACATTGACTTTGGCTGCAATCCTACCAATTACATAACTTTGTGTGTAAGCGCAGAAATAATCCCACTGAACTCAAACGTTGCTAAGACAGGCTCCAATTTTTTGGCTCTAACACATCATGAAAAACCTATTAGCTTACAACAATAAATTTACTTAAAGACAAATTCTTAAAGTTCATTAGTGTTTCTAAACCCAGCCCCTACAATAACATGGAAACTAAAATAATATATTAAAGAGTCAGAAAAGTCTATAGATAGAGAGAGATTCCTCAAAGAGCCATATGGGGTGAGTGTGCATATCTATATATATAAAAATCTCTGTACGTGTATGTATGATAACAGAATAATATATATATTATATATATCTCTCTCATATAGCACATCAATAAAATTTGGTTTTGTTCAAGATCTTCCAGAACTGTTGAAAGGATAATGGATTTTTTTCCCAAAAGGCAACTGGAAAAATACATCAGGTCAGGAATCCTAAAAATACGTGCATCTTTACACTAATCAAAGAAAACAGAGATCTAAAGGTAAGACCTCACTTTGGGGGTGATACTGGAGGGGCATGCAAGTACTTTGTTATTGTGAAACATTATTAAGAGTAACAAGCCAAAAAAAAAATTTTGGAGCAAAAAAGTTGTATGGCAAGATGGGACAGAAGAATTTTAATTTCCTCAAAGACAAAATCTCTCACACTAAAAAAGCCCAGCCAAGCCCAGAAGGTACAGGCGAGCTCCCTGTGTTCGGCTGCTTGCGCAGCATACAGAAGCCATGTATACTTCTAGGTATTGGCTGGTATTTAGATGGGTAGCAACCCTCATCACACTCAACCAGTTCCCAGAACAGATCTGACAAGTCTCTAACTTCAATATACAGGTAGGGAGGGACTGAGAAATGAGACAACATTTTTTGTAAGAGTTAAACTGCAGAGGCTGTATCTTCAGCCACCATCTGCTGGCACAGCTCCACCATAACCAGTGAAACTACTCCAATTTACAAAGGCAGAGAAACGATGCCCCTCCATTTCATGTCAAAACCTGCCAGAAATAGGGTATTTCTTTAAAAAGCTAACTTCCAACTACCATTTGCTTTGGCTGTTCTACTGAATGTTCCCTCAAAGTCTGCAGACATCAACTGTGCAGTGGGATATTCAACGCAAACCTGAATACAAGAAATACCTTGTTCTCTCCCCACTTCACTGAGATGCTACAACATCATCATGGCATGGTATCAACAATGCTCCTACAATATATAGCCAAGGATATCTTAGAGTTTATTTTGCTTCTTGTGTTGTTTTCAAAGATATACTTTTCTTAAGTTAGAAAGTAGTTTAATGAAGAAGTGAACTGAATTCATTCAAGACATGCTAATGGAATGAGGCAAAGTATATTAGTGCAAGCAAAGCCAACTGAACAAAAATACAATTTTATGATTAAATAACAGTCGAGACACGATGAAAAAACCTGCAATTTGTATGCTGACTGCAGAGCAAAAAGCAACAAAACCATTATTAAAGATTTAAGGAGTTTAAAAACACATAGACAACAGGAACTCATTAAGAACAATTGTTTTTAACTAATTCACTATAGCAGAACCACGTGAGTTCATACTTTCCTACTCTTCAGGATTTCACTAAACCCTGTGCTGTATAAACTAGAAGTTATACAAGGAAATCCCTCACTTGCTATGAGAAATTAATTACATTTTCCTTAACAGAGTGCATGGGTATTGGTCTTATACCAGCATATTTGAGGTGCTACATCTGTTTCAATAAAAAGGACAGTTAATTGGACAAATTAAGCTGTTGACATACCCAGCACACAGTTGTGATAACAGACCTTAATTTTGAAAAACTCCACAAATTCCTTAATGCCATTTTTATTTATTCTCTTCCTCAGACTACTTTTCATTTCATTTGTATTAAGACTGAAAAATTTCTAGATCACTTACAAAAATCTGAAAAATCTTTTTTGTTTCTTGTACAAACTGACCCTCCCAAAAATTGCTTTCGGCTTCCTACTAGATTTCATGACATGAAGCCATCTCATGCTGAAGAATAAATGCATTTTTTTTTAGTTTCAGGACTGAAATGTTCCACTGAATGGGCTTTAGCCAAGAATTTTGCCTTCTGCAGTTCTTCTTGGTTTAGCAGGTAATTACAACGTCAATATTGCAATCAGGAGTTGAAATGAAATCTGCAACTTCAGAGAAATTTACAGATAAAAAGGAAGTTTCTAGTCATGTGCTGAAATGCTCCTCTGCCCACTCAGGGGAAGCGCTAAACATGTATTCATAGGGAAATTAAAATCACGATGTGTGATCTTTAAATGAAAAAATTAAAGACTACAGAAATGTAATTACACTATAGAATTTATGACTCAGCTTTAAAATGCAAAACGTTTCGAATTAAAATTAAAGACCAAGGCATTTACTTCATTCCCTTCCAAGAGAATCTGATCTTACTTTAATTAAAGATATAGACAACTCAATCAAAATATGCAACTCATTTTTCCTCTTGGATAATATTCCTTTTCAGATACACTGTAAATGAGATCAGCTAAGAAATCAGACACTCAAACACATGGCTAATCTATTTTATGTACACAAAAGCTCCCCAAACTTCACAGCTCAATAAGCAAAAATACTGCACCAGTAATGTGTTTTAAGCAACTTCTATTTTCCTTTGTCCATAGGTCTTAGTTTTAACTTTTCAGCTTCCTGTAGTCAGAAGTACTAATGAAGGCACCTGTAGGCAATGTTCTGCCTGACGCCCCTGGATAATAGGCTTTTGTTCTGTAGGCTCTTTGGTCATATTTAGATAAGAATTGTCATTAAAAGAATTAAGAGCAATGGCATAGAATATGGGCAGAGAGATTCTGGACTTGAAGTCACCTAGATGAAAAGCATGACAAGTACTTCAAGATCCACTGCACACACATATATATATATATTTATATACACATATATATTTAATTCTTCCCTCATGATCCAGAAATACACATTATGGGCTGAAGAAGTCCAGAGTACTCCACCAAACTGATTCATTTGCTGGCATAGCACATTTTGCCAAAAATTTGCATCTGGATGATTCTAAACCATTTCAGATTCATCACCCTTGTAAAAGTCGTCCCTATGTTTAGGTACAAGCCCAGTAACCAGTGATTTCCAGGAGATCTGAAAAGGTCATCAATGCACAATGGTGAAGAGGAATGAATGCTGATACTATAAAGCTTCCTATCAAAACTACCTCTCTTTGACTTTTTACGTTTTTGTTGATGCTTACTTGTGAGTAATTAAAAATAAAATATACCTTATATTTGTTCAAAACAACTTAAACCAGAGAGTTCCAAGAACATACATCCTCATGTAAGTGCCACAGTTCAGTTATGTGTTCAATGAGGAGTTTGAAAAAAAAATAAAGCCCAAAACCAGCAGAGAACACGATCATGAAGGAAGTAAGAGTACTTCGCACAACTGTGACATTTTGATGCATCACACAGCAGCAGAGGTACCACCAAAGCTTTCCTCATCAATAGTTGACTGCAACAGCTGTTACAATCACAGAAATAACTAAGAGTGGGACATTCTTTTCAGAAACCCTGCAGGGTGATGTTAGAAAGAATAATTTAAAAAAAAGTATCTTTAACATCCTGCCTGAAAAAATGGTATATTATCTGCATGCACCTAAGTAGGCACCAGTCTATTTCCTCTAGAACGATTTGAGGAAAAATAACAAGCTCACAGGTAGTAAGACATAAAAATGCCACTAAAAAATTAAGAATTACATGGCTTACAGAAGGATGTATGACTTCTCCTTCACTTGAAGTTTTTTCATCTAATTTAAAGGCTTTTTGGAAATATGCCCTCCTCTAACCATAGTATCTGATGAAAAATGCAAATGGTCATGCCAGATAACATCATTAAAAATTTTTGGACTCGAAATCCACTTGAATGGAGGAATGCAATGAAGCTATCAGAAGTCAGCAAAGCTTCAGAGGTTCAACAGATATAACTAGTAAATCAGCACAGAGATAAAAGACAAAAACATGGCTTCATAATGGGACCAGAACACACCTTCCAAGCAACTGCCAAAGAAGCCTGCTTCTTCCAAAGCACTACTAAAATTCTCAAACCTATTGAAAATAAATACAGCTTAAATTCCTTGATCTCCCTAACCACAGTATACAGGCAGTTCCTCTAATCTGGCAATACTGAATCACAGACAGCATCTCAGTTTCTGCACAGAGGTTTCTTTTGGCTTACTACGAACTATTTTACATGATAGAGTAGATTCTGATTTACCACTGATTTTTAGAAATGTCTCTTTTGTACACATTATTCGAGCTGAAATGTAGTTTTTGATTGATAAGACTAAAAAGAGGAAGTAGATAAGAAGCCTTTCTAATTAAATTTTACCCAACAGCTGTGTTTTTCCTATTGTTTAGTAAATAACATTTGCCAACTTATAAAGCATGAAGTACTACGTACTTGAAGCAGAAGAAAGCCACCACCTACTGCAGTTGCTGCAAGCTTTCCGACTTTCTGGAACAAAAATCCCGCACACCTTAGGAGAACAAAACAAAAAAAAGCCCAGTTCAATGAAGTTGTCTGCTGAACAATGCCACACTTCAAAATTCCTGACTACAACTATTACTGTTTTTTCATTTAACAAAGCAAATGTATCATTTCACATTTTTAAATTCAAAATCAGAATATTTAATACAAATAACATTTAATTAATAATACCTAACACAAGACAACATGAGTAATGGTTGCTAGTTCACGGCTGTCCGATGGTCCCTTTAAAGTAAGGTTAAGATCTCTAGATCTTGTCTATATAAAAAAGCTGTATGCTGCTAATAAATGTAGCATGTTAATAAAGCACAACGTAATAATATAAAAGTGCCATTATAACTGATCCCAAATGGAAGATAAATATATTATACCATCATTTATATTAACTACACAACCCATAACTTAAATATCTCAGGTAAACATCCCTACCACAAGAGTTAAAATCAGCGGGGCCCCTCTACTGAGACATGGCCTTAGTCCATTTTTAATGGATCAAAGCAACCAGAAAATTAATATCTTGTTCGCAGCCTCCAAACACTCCCACATCAAATAGAGAACTGCACAGATATCGGTAGCATAGAGCAGTTTGGGCAGGAAGGGACCTCTGGAGGTCGTCTGGCTTGGCCACCTTCCCAAAACTGGGCCAGCTGCAAGGTCCGATCCAACCTCCAAGCTCAGTCAGGTTGCTCAGGGTCCTAACTCAGGCAGGCCTTGAATGTTTCCAAAGCTGATGGTTCCATAAATTTTCTGGGCAACTCTGCTGGTGTTTGAGCTGCCCCCCCACCAGCCCACACACAGAGGGGAATTTTTTCCTCCCTGCAGATCAACAGTGAATTCGTATTTATAAACATGGAAACACACACAGAGGTATATACATCTATAGATACTGAAATACAGTTTCCAGATCTTTCAATAAGCTGGTTTTTATGTATGCCAGATGAACTATTCCCTAGAAGCTTCAGAGTTTATGCATACTCATCTAACTTCTAAAAATAATTTTAAGGCTACTGAGGCAAATAAAAAAATCAGACTGAAAGGTAAGCCTACACTCCTCAGAGCCACATTGAGCATTTTTAGTCTATTTTATCTTCCAAATCTTGCATAGTTCTGTTGGAAAAGTTACTGTACTACCATTACATTGTTTTTCACTGAACTTAAAATTTTCACCATACCGGAATTGACAAATACCATTCAAATACCTTTGACAAATAACAAGTACCCTGACATAGCCGCTAAGACTGTGGCCACATTTCCCCATTTAAGTTCTCATCTTTACTGTCTAGCCTTCATCATGAATTATTTTAGTGTAATTATGCTGTGGTATCTCTCTTCAGTTAACACGAGAGCAGACTGTTAATTTGTTCAAAATGGCTCCACTTGCATTTAGAGGAAAAAAAGTATAAAACGGGGCTCTTAATTAAAAGTATATTCTACCACACATATTTTTGTATTTCTTTTATCTATAAAATATGTCTTAGCCATAATATCATAACTAGGTTTCTAAATCTATACTAGTAAGTACATATGCTTTCCCATACAAACAAAAATTACATGCAGTAATTTTCTATTTATTCCTTGTACTTTTACAGTTCTGACATTTCCCCAAATGCTTTTCAGAGTAACTGGTATGAGTTCCCTCAGCTAACTAGTGTTTTACCAATACTACAAAACACTTTACAACGATGAGTCAGAGTAACAAGTTAAGAAATTATTCACGCATGAATAATCTTGATCAATGATAAAGGAAATCCAGTTAGAGAGGATACATTTATCCGCTTCAAAAAGCCTTGGAAAGGGATCTTCTAAGAACAGCAAAAGGTCTAGCACATTTATGAGTAGTGATGCTCCCTCACCAGCCAGTCATGCCGCCCATCACAATCTGGGTAGCTACAGAATATTTTTCCACAATTGGTCCTGAATTCCGGCCAAACACACGATTCCACCAATGGTGACGCCGTGCATATTCTGTTAAATCCAACACTTCATAGGAATCATCATCACTTTCACGTTCTTAAATAAAAAAAAGAAAAAGGTTATTTTCTCAGTTATACAGTAAATTAACAATCCATGTAAAAACGCCAAACATTAACAGAACTGTTTTTGGTATTAACTGGCTAATCCAATGGTTTCAGTTGCAACATACAGGCTACCTATGGTCCAGCAGCTCACAGATCAATGGATTTTGAGATTGTATGCCATAATCTTCAACGTAAGGTAGAGAAGGCTTTAGGGAAGGTATAATCTATAAAATCCATGACTGGCATAGAAAAGGTGAACAGGAATCTCCGACCTGTTCAAGTACAGAAACCGAGAGAAATCAGGTGAAACTAGAAGTTAGCTGGTTCAGCACAAAAAAAAGGAAGTCTTCCTCTCCTCTCCTTCACCCCCACCCCCTGCAAGCTCTGCTTAACCTATGTAACAGCTCGCTGCAGGATGCTGTGGATACCAAAAGCTGATGTGGACTCCAAATAACAACAGAACAAAGTTGGAGGCGCGGGGAAGCCAACCCACCAAGGGCTGTCAGAGACAAAGACAGCAACCATGCTTAACGATGCCCTGAGCTGAAAATCATTAAAAACATTCTGAGAAGGTATCACTACATGCTCATGCTGTTAAATCTTTCTTAGCTCTTCCTGATGGCTTTCATCTGACCTACTACAATTCCTTTTATGATCTTAAGCAATGTGAAACATGTCTAACGTAAGAGAAAGCACACATATTTTCTGGATAGAACAAAACTTTGAAAGATTGATAACTTCCAGCCTAAGTGTTTTCCTCAGGGGGCTAGACATTAGCATATGCTAATAAGCCAAGAGCAGAAACTTCTGTTCCTTTTCCACAACACATGAAATGGATGAAGCTTCAATTAAGTTCCATACTTGCAGTACAATTCCATCAACATTTTCAAAACAGACCTCCTGTGACTTCAAATTAGAGGTCCTAAATACCATGTATACTCAAACATCAAAGGGAAGAGATGGCTAAAACTCTTTAAAAAAAAAAAAGTTTTAAAATAGTATCATAGTTTATGGACATACATACATGAATTAAGGTCCACTTCAGTTAGATATATTTAAGGTGAAGTACAAGTTCAGCAATGATGCTGGGACATTCCAAAGAGGAAGAGAAGTTAAATTACTACCTAGAATTACAAAGAAAGACTGTAGATATAAACATTCTACTAAGAATGTCAGCAACTCTTTTTAACTCTTACTACAAGTATGGGTAATAGGATCGAGAATGCAAGAAACACACATGTAGGTATTCATTCCTTCCCTTTATTATCACATAAGTGTTCTTGAGTACTAAAACATAAATAGCAACACCCATAACGCTAGAAAGTCATTACTGAATCTCCTTTCTTTCCAACTTTGAGGTATTGACAGCAAACTGTTTAACCTCTAAATGGCAACAAAACAAAAAAACGCTGTCATAGACTGCTAGTTCCATTAATTCTGCCCCTAAATTAATATTATTCAAATAAAAAAATCATTGAAGTATAACACATTGTGTGGAAAATAAAAATGCTGGAGCATTTTCTATCAATAAAAAAATATTCCTTTCCTTGCAGGATAATATTACACATACTCTTCAGGCACCTAAAACTCTGCCTATGCAAAAAGGCGTTACACCATAAGGCTATACCGATACACTGAAAGATCAGTACGTTAAAAGATGCAGAGATGATGGAGGCTAGGGAAACCGCTCATTTCCCCAGTGTGCTCTGCAGGTTCGGTTCAGCAGTCTGGAGAAAAGGAAGGTCACGGGAGACCTTTTTGCTCTCTACAACTACCTGACAGGAGGTTGTAGCGGGGTCAAGTGTTGGTCTCTTCTCCCATGTAACAAGCAATAGGATGAGAAGAAACAGTCACACCAGGGCAGGTTTAGACTGGATATTAGGAAAAATTTATTTACTAAAATGGTTGTCGGGGATTGGAACAGGCTGCCCAGAGAGGTGGTGGAGTCACCATCCCTGGAGGTATTTAGGAGACACGTAGATGTGGTGCTTAGGGACATGGCTTCGTGATGGACGTGGCAGTGCAAGGTTAATGGTTGGACTCGATGATCTTCAAGGTCTCTTCCAACCCCAACGACGCTGTGATCCCGTGATTCCTCCGGCGAGGCCCCGCCGGCGCCGGGGCCCGCCGCCCGTCACTTCAGCCCCCCGCGCTCTGCCAGGGCTCCGCCGGCCCTCCCGCCTCAGGGCTGCCGCCTCCTCCCCGCTCCTGCCGCACCGCTCCCGCCCGGCGGCTATTTCGGCAGTTTAACCGCCGGACACCACCACCAGGCCCGGGAACTGACGGACGGGGGACGGACGGACGGACGGACGGACGGGGGAGGGGCAGAGCCCGGGCCATCCCTCCCCCGTCCCCGGGCGCCGGCAGGGCCGCCAGGCTGCCCCCCGCTCCCAAGATGACGGGCGGCCGCCACGCCCGCTCCTCGCCTTTCCCGTAAGGGGACCGGAGGGGACGGGACGCATCGCCGCGGAGGCGCCCGAGCCCACGCGGGGAGCCCACTGACCTGAGGCGGTGCGGGGCCTCCGCGCCGCCATCTTGGCTGCTGTTGACAGCGGAGCCTGGCGGCAGGGCCGCCTCGCTCCGCCCCCGGAGGGCCGCGGGGCGGCAGCGCGCATGCGCCCGCCGCCCTCCCTCAGTGCCCGCCCTCTCACGTGGGGACCCACCCCCGGCGCCGCGGAGGATTGTGGGGGCTGTAGTTCCCGGAGGGGAAGCCCGGGGAGGGGCGGCCATTTGTGGGGGGCAGCCCGGTCGCCTCTCCTAGCGCCGGGCCGGCGCTGCCGGGTTTGGTTTCCCGTCGTCGGTGCCTGAGCGAGGAGGGTCCGTCCCGTCTGCCCTGGAAGGGCTAAGGCTGCAGGCCCGAGGGGCGCCTCTCCTCCCCCGACCACTGTGGCGGTGACCCCGCCAGTTGGCCGCCTGGGGCTGCTTGCCAGTACGGCGGGAGGCTTATCCACCCCGGTGCTACGGGGGTGCGGTCCTCAAAAAGCCTCAGAATGTCTCTTTTTGTGGATGAAAAGTAAAGGGGCGGCAGCGGGCGTAGTGCAGGCAGCGGGGCCGTCGGGAGACGCACGTCGCGTTGTCACGGGCATTAAGTGCCCCATAAAAATTAATAACCGGGAAAGAAAACAAAATGCAAGACAAAGAACAAAGGGTAAAGTCAGTGGGAGCCGTGAAACAAACAAACAAACAAAAAGTGACATTTGGAATTGCTCGACCCCAGTTTACTCCCTCTGATGCAAAGGTGGGTGCTGTTGGTGGGCTGGAAGGCACACAATTTTATTTCGCTGCATTTATTTTGTTTTTGTTGTGTCCAGCTCCGTACAACCTTTATAGTCATAGTGTAGAGGTAGCTGACGCAGTACATGCAGCTTCACGAATGTTGTGGCAATACTAACATCAAGAAAGCAAGAGAGTTCAATTATTATAAATAATAAAAGAAAATTGGAAACGGATTGTTTAAAAATGTTTACAGTCTGTCATTTGGACTCTTATGCTGCCAATATACAAGACATGCAATTATAATTTAAAAACCCTCACTTTTTCCCATGTCATAAAGCTATTTTTATGGAGTGAGATGTATCTTGCAACATGCGCACTAAGCATTTAAGATTCTAATTAACCCTTTAATAACCCCAGCCTTAACAGACATGCCAAAAAAAAACAAAAAAAAAGGGAAAACATACTCTACATGATGGTACTTCTTAGATCAGCTCTGAGATTGAAGTTAGCCTATAAAATTTGAAGCTAGTGTATATAATAGTGGCTTGCTTATTAACTCATTTTTATTACAAATATTTGCCAATGTGATAATCAGGTGATAGCAGAACTAGGTAAGATATTGTTTTCCTGAAGATTTTCAAGAAATCTCTTTCTGTATGGAACACAAATTTGTCTCTTACTATTTGTTTTGACAGACACCTAACATCTTTGGACTTCTCATGTATAAGCATATTTTTTTAATGGATTTCCCAAGTAGTAACAAAAAGCTTGTTGACTTTTATTGCTGAATGAATTGCAGTCTTTTTTCTAACACTAGCAGTTTGTCAAAAAAAAAAAAAAGAGTTTGGAGTGTGTTATGCAGTCCTTGTAATTAACAGCGGAAGGCAGGACGCTAACAAAACTAAAGACGCTGCTTTCCTGGTTTCCTTCATGATGCTGAGACTGCACAAAAAGCAACCCAGCTACCTCGTCCGTGGTACTTCTAGGAAAGGTTCCCACTATCTAGGTATTTTGGGTCTTCATGATTGTTGTCAGTCTGGGTTTATCCCTGAGCATATGCACGCACAATATTGGTTGCTGTAGCAGATGATCTGGCCAGAACAGGGAAGGTGCTTCGTCTAACGCAGACAGACCTGTTGGCTCTTTTCAGTTTCACGACTGCTGATGGAATTGCAAATACTTCAGCAGTTGGTATGGCTGGCTTTCACCTCTATTTCTATCTCTCGGGGAGATCCCAGAAGATAATTTTTTACTACTGTTTACTCTTCTGGCTGAGTGCATCCCTGTGGAGATCCTGCAACCATTCACTTCTCTTGTTCATTGTGTAGGAAAGACTGCTGAATAGATAATAGAGAGAAAGGCTTTTCAGGATGGTCATTATAGCCACCTTGTTTCGTATCATCTCTGTCACTGCTTTGAAATTTCTTATCCCAAGCTTGACAGTCTTAAGTCTGTGCAAGATTTGGAGGTCAGACGCCAATAAGGTAAGGGAGGCAACCAGAAAGTTGTGCTTGGATTGTATGAGCCTGCTGGCTGAGATGTTTTTCTACTTTCTGTTGCCCAATTTCTTGGTATTTGGTTTCACTATTTTAATCTGATCGTGCAGCAGCACTTCTCAGATGACTCTTCTCATGTCTGTACAAACAATTATATTAATTTTCCTTCAGAATGGAGGGATTTATGTGACCAATACTTTTTAAAGATTAATATTAGAAACTGCATTATATTCTACATCCAACTTCTTTTTGCATCAACTTGGGGACTGGAACTAGAAAGCGGTGGTGTGTGTGTTGAATGGAGTTTGTCTTAAATACTGAAGTGTGTGTTGACAAAATGCTGGGTGCTGAATTTGGTCTGAAGTTTAAGTGTTGTGACTTACCTGTTAGGCTGTGTCTGCCTCTCACTTGCAATTAGCGGTCCAACTACTACTCCAAACTTAATGCCACTGTCTTGAGGTCCCTCTGATCTTTGGGCTCACTCTCCTCGTTGGTTCAAATGACTACGTCTGCACCCTTCTCTCGGCCATGCCCCAGGGTGCTGCGCTCTCAGGGTACCCACATGTCTCATCAAGTGCATTCACACTACACGTCACCTGGTCCATGTGCCTTTGCATCATTTTTGGCAAGACCGTCCTTGCGCTTGTTTTGGATCCTACCTGGGTGTACCACACAAGTACACCAGGCAGCCCTGCCTCCTTTTGCACCCCTCTTGCAGAGTCAGGGCAGTGTGACAAGCTGAAAGGAAGACCTTTCAGCAGGTTGTGGGACTGTGGTATCTTTCTTCTAGGATCAGGATGCACCCACTTCCTAACACAAGG
Source organism: Phalacrocorax carbo (assembly GCF_963921805.1). Taxonomy (NCBI): domain Eukaryota; kingdom Metazoa; phylum Chordata; class Aves; order Suliformes; family Phalacrocoracidae; genus Phalacrocorax; species Phalacrocorax carbo. The sequence goes on along the minus strand of NC_087513.1, from coordinate 122,225,948 downwards.
CATTTCCCATTGGGGTACCTGTTGTGTAGGGTGCAGTATGTCTCTGGAAACCACAGCCATGGTGGGTAGCTCAGCCATGTCCTCAGCGGCTCCTGGGCAGCTGCTGAGCGCGCCCGACGGCTGCACGGGATCTGCAGGCACTGCCTGCAGCATTGGTTTGATGCCAGCACAGAAAATGCCATCAGGATTGCTCTTGCTTTCTGCAAACTTCACAACCTGTGCAGAGGCAGCAAACCTAGTGGCTCCAGAGACCCAGAATATTTTGGAGGGCTTTTGAACAGCCCCACCATGATCTTTGGCATAATTGTGTTAGACATTACTGAGGAGACCACATGTTATTCCTGAGGAGACCCCATGTTACTCGAGCTCTGCAGCTGTACAAAAAACCCCAGGCCTGTTCAAATTAAGTGCACACAGGTGCCTTCTTCAAGCTATCCACGGGGACAACTTTTTCAAGGAAAGATTAGGCAATTTAAACTCAGGCCACGTTTTGGCTTCACCCTTAAAGGCTCTTTAGAAACAAGGAGTTTCACTGTAGCATCAGAAGTACTGTACAGAAAAGTTGCTGTCTGTGCTCTGTATTCCCTGGCTACAAGTTCAGGCTGTGTACGCACCATCTGACCATGTACCTGTGACAAGCAAGTTCACTACCACAGCTTGCAAGAGAAGATACATGGCATGCTTACCTTGCAGATACTAAAAAAACCCCACAATAAACAACCCAAACCCCAAAAAGCAGAGGAGAGCCCCCTAACCTTCAAACACCTGCATGACTCCAATCCTAACAGCTCCTTTGTGCTGCTGACCAGACTTCCAACCTGGGACACACACGCTTGAATTTTTAACCATCTTGCATGGTTAATTGTAAAAGCTAAAGACAACACACACTGCAGGCCATCTTCACCAGGCCATATATGTAACTGAAACTTACATTCTCAGCAAATTTAACCTAATAAATACAGTTTGAATAATCTGGCAATGAATGTATTGGAAGGGGTAGATGATTCCTTTTCAAAAAACCAGAGTGGACATGCTGTTATTCAAAGCTTAATAGGCCGGCAAATGGCAGAGAAATGTCGTCTCAGATATGGCAAGGGATTTGGGTTCTCAGTCCATCAAGATCCTGGGCAAGGGCTGAAGGCAGCAGACTCTGACTCTTGGAGGTTATGTCCCTTCTGCAACAGCTGCCAGATTGTTTTTGGAGCAGGAGCGAAAGCTTGCACCAGGAGTTATCTCAGCTCTTTCTTGTTTGCCTGGCAGAGAGCGGCCATAATCCAAACTGTGATGCACTAGGAAGATGTGAAACTGAAGATCCTCCTCGCTGCAGTTATTACGCTAAGAGATACATATCCTTCTGTTCTGTGCTGTCTCCAGATGAGACTTTTGGTGGCTTGCTTGTACTGGTTGCCTTCAACCTTCCTTTGTTGCTTTTCTTAACTTTGTAAACTGTTACATAGTTATGAGAATTTTTTCCTCGTTTGTGATCATCATATGAATTCTGCTTTTCCATTTTGTAGTCCTCTAATCCTATAACAATCTCTTTCATCTTAATTTGTTTATCCTAATGAGATTTCGGTTAGAAATTCCCACCACAATCCATGCATGAGGAAAGGAGGAATGGGCAGAGAAAGGGAGTCTGTTGTCTGGAATTGTCCCTTGCCAAAGGATTAAACTAATAGCTACAAAAAGAAAAACCTTAAGTGTAGTGTGCTGTGAGAGGTTTTTAAACAGGCAAGAACCAAAGGCATCTCCAAAGCAAGATGCACTCAATCCACAGCACCTGCATTTTAATTATTAAACAAAAACAACAGTTAGCATCAGGTAAGGCTGCGGTGGGATACATTCCCATGACCCTAACCTGGAATCATGAGGAAATAAAAATCCAACGTTAAGGGGGAAGATTGATCATTCCACTTCATTTTATTTACAGCATTGTTAATAATGCAAGCTTTTGATCTCACCTCTGACCTGTTACTAGACCTGGACTAAAAGACAAAGCTTTGACCATGACCTCACGCTATTGTATAAATCCCATCAATGTGTTTGGACGGCCTGTATGGCATGCGTGTTGTAAGTGCTGAGACCGTGGCGAGAGGAGAGCTAGGTTTTGCGGTAGAGCGCACGTCTGGGGAAGTTGAGCCCATTATTGCTTTAGGATCTCTCCGGGATGTAGCCAGTACTTAGGCGGTGGGAGCAGACTGCAGAAGGAGATGATTACTGTGACTCATGAAGGTTAATCTTGCACAGTCAAAATGCTTAATAAAGACTGGAGTGTTGAGCTAAATTTGAGGCTTCATGTGAATACCTAGACAAATAGAGGGCGGCGAGGGGAATTGAGAGTCTTAAAAAAGCAGAAAGTCTTGCAAGGCACTGGAAGGTTGTCTCTAATGTGATACAGGTCTCAATGAGATGCAGCTCCTGTCAGGTTCTTGTTAAAAACTTTACTTATGTATATGTGAAGTGACTTCTGTTTTTTTCTTTTTTTTTTTTTTTAAGGTTTCTGCAAAGTTTGTGTTCCTAAGTTTTTAGTTTTGTTATAAGTAAAAAACCAAAAGGTCTTTAACTTTCTGGAGGTAACTTTTTGTCTACTGTATATCCATATTACACAATTTCAGAAAAGGGTACTGACTGTAGTACTGTATTTAGAGAAATTCTTTAAACAGCACTTAGCCCTGATCATGAATATAGTGATATATTTTATTTTTAAGTTGTCCTTCAGAGACAAATATCGGACTCCCTTGTTATATCCTGTAGGTATTCAGGAGTTCCCTGCCGCTGTCACTCAAATACTCGGACAAACCAGTAGAGAGACTGAGAATGTAGACTGACAGAGGACCTTCTGGCCGTGTGTATCACAAGGAAAATGTAAGGAATTACTTTTTTTCGAGAAGCTATGATGATGAATCAATCACACATACCACTTCCACAGATAACAGATGTTCCTATTAAGTTTCTGCAGTGTAAGTGCACATAACCAATTAAGAGAAAAATAAAACTCTTTTGCATAGCTTTTTACAAAGCTAACAGTAATTTGATAACAACTGGGCAGGGCAGATTTAGAAACAATCCGCACTGAAAAAGATGGAAATGCCATCTGAGCAGCAAGGAGCCCAAAGAATTTCAGACTTCTCCATTTGTGAAGCTCTGCACCAAGAAAAGGTTAAAAATCCTAAACTGAAGGGAAGTGTGGCAATAATGTTTTTGATTTTCTTGCAAAGAATGGAAAACAATACACAACTGTAAGGAGTAAACACTAGGCAGTATACAAAGAGAAAAGATAATTCATGTGAGTCATCACTGCTGGCAAGGAAAAACCTTCCATCGGATATTGCTCTGCTAGTTATAGGTAACATTCACTGAAACACCTGGCTGCTCTCAGCTCACCTCAGCTTATGAAGTGCTTATGAAGACCCCTCTTAAAGCTTCTTCAGCGCTTCCTACTTTTGGCTGAAATAAAACTAAGTAAGTTTCCCCAGATTACTGAAAACATGCACATGGCCAACATAGTCAAACATGAGACTCTCAGAGTACAGGACTGCTGCCAACTGCCCCAGTCCCTGTGGCTGTATCCCCTTCCTAGATGCAGATCTCAAAATAACATTTCTTTGCCCAAAGGACTAGCTTACTTTAGTGGCCCTGAGATAAGGTGAGCTGGATTTGGTTTTCAAGGGTAATTTTCCTGCAAAGATTGAGGCCCCTGGCAACCGGGGAGACAGACTGACAAATTAGAGAAGCATTCCATATTGCACTCGTACAGAGTCACGGTACTTCGTCACCAAGATTTTTCCTAACATCACAACAGCAATGTCAAATAAAATTTAAATAATTTCTTTATAACAAAGATTAAGTATTGAGAAATTCCCCAAAGGATCAGACTGTCATTTAGTTACATTTCAAAGCCCAGTAATAATAGACTATATCACAGCATTGTTTCCAGTAGCACTGTTGATTTTTGCATTTTTAAATACTCAAATCTCTGTTAAAATAGTAACACAGTTTGACAAAAATTGAAAGCATGCATAGCCTCTGATAAAACTGTTCAAAGACAGATAATGTTCACCTTTTCCACCTGATTTTCATTAATATTTGTTTCCGAGGAACTATTCCACCCATCGTGACTCATCACCACTGATCATCTTCAGCACTTACAGTCTCTCCAAGGACTCGACAATGATTTTTGCAAGTGAGAGCTACACCCCCCTAAAGAAGACCAAGCACTGCTATGCAGAGCTTTCAGCACATGGCAGGACAGAGGCAGTGCCATCTCCTGAAGCTATTTGGGACATAATTCTGAGCTAAACGTTGTAGCAACAGCAATCCTGAGTTTGACTGAACCTGAAAATGGCATGGGTAGGGGATTAGAGGACAAAACCTAGTTTCTCTCCCTGTCATTAACTCATTGTATTGACAACAAGGAAGACACTCTGACTCTATCTACAGAAGTGTTGGTTGCCATGTACTTCCTGGCAGTGATACCATCTGCCCAGTCCCACAGGCTGCAGCAGCAGTGAGAGCGTGGTAGCAAGGACTCCAGCCATCAGTGTTTTAATGCTGTTCTCATTCAGTTTTGTGTGGAGTTACGCAGAGTAGGATGAAAAGTGTGAGACATTTGCTTGGTCCACTTTCCAACTGGAATCAAAACTAGCACATAGAGTTTTCTAGTCTGTTCTTCTGTTCACAAAACACATACTCACTTGGAAGAGGTCAAGCAAGAAGAGACCTACGCGCAGGCGGGATCGCTTCTTGGAGGAATCTGCTTGTGTTCATTTTTTAAATTCTGTTTCATACTGATGCCTTTGGGTATTTGTCAGATGGCAAATCCCATTTTGAATGTGGAGCTTGTTTACTCCCTTTTTCTTGTATACTGATGTTCAGCTGAAGTTTTCACAGGGAGTTGCGTGGAAGCTGCACTGGCCGCTGCTGGCAGCCAAGTTGTTTCTTAGTGCTCCACTCCGGGAAGCCGTACGTGTACTGCATGGGCGTAGGTCATGTGGGAGGACTGCTCTGTAGGTCACCTGGTGGAGGAAGAGGTTGTGGAGAAGCAGCTGTTGGGCACTGTCTCCAGCATATGCGTAAAAAGATGCAGTAGCAGAGAGACAGATGTTGTGATCCAAAGGAGAGTCCTTCCAGGTTCTGTAAGAATCTGACTGGTACCTAAAAGGTGCTCAAAAGTGGTGAGAAAATTAAAGCTACGAAAAGGTACAGGCCTTCTGTATCTGTGTGTGCATGTACACACATTACATGAAGTAAGATCAGGAGTGACCCATAGTTCGAAACCTTTCTGTGTCCATTTACCCCAACTTCCACATTTCTAAAGACGTGGATTCTTTCAGGACTGCCTCAAGACTGGGCTCCTAGAAAGCATGGATGCTTATATTTTCTGTGTTAGCTGAAGCTCCAGAGGCCTAGATAGATGTGCTTTGGGACTCCGCTGCTCTGAAGTGATACTAACTCATCAGTACGCACCACAGGGCTACGCCAAGGTGACAGGGTTCTGTGAATCTCAAAACAATTAACACCCGTGTAGTCACCACGCGGCAGCATCTACCAGTGGGAACCACAGCAGGGATGCACATCACCCACCAGCTCTTGTTCAGCTGGGACCTCACCCTGGAGTTACCAGGAAGGTGGTGAAACCAGGGAGGATGTTCTGATAATGATCACTAGTGTAGACACACTTTATCTCTTTCTTGCTTACTCATGACCTATCACCAAAGTTAAAAAGTAAACTAGTGAGTGGATCAGAAAGCTGGGCATCAGCAGCTCAGTATTTTTGAAATACAACTTTGCAGCATATTACCTATAAACTGCTTTACAGTGTTTGGTGGTATATGTTTTTGCTTACTTGTATTTTGCATATTTTATGTGTCTTCTGTATCCCATAGGCAATTCCTGAATTCAGTTTAGGGTTGGGTTTTTATTTTTTTCTGATTGATGAGGACCCGTAAGTAGTCTTCAGAAAATTTGTTTGTTCTGTTTGTTCCTGTCTTCTTCCTAAATGTGTTTGATGAGTGGGTGATTTGTTTGTGCTGTCGTTAGGAAAACCATATGTTGATGTGGTCTTATGGAGGAGTGTTTTTATTATTTTAAGAGTTCAGCTAAGGATGTTTCCAAAGGAGTCATAATTGCTCTTCTAAGTACAAAGGCTGAACAATGACTGGCTTACAAATAATGCCAAAAATCTGTTTAGCTCAGTCTAATTATTTCAAAGGCTAAAATCTGTTTCTCAGAAATGTCTTCCTTCCACAGTCTGAACTTTTTAACATACTAAGAAAGTTACGTTTACTCAAGTTCTCTATGGATTTATAGTCCTAGTGCCTGGAACGAGGAAAAGTATCCACTTTTTCATGTATATGTCAACATAGCCAAAACCTTAAGGCTGCTCCTATCTTCATGTGAAATGTGCCACAGCATAGCAGAGGACAGATCCTACAAGGACTTCTGAACACAGGTAGATTTCCCGGGTGAACAGGCTGAGGAAAGTGTCGCTGCTTAGATGGCTGAATCGCCTAGGGGGGTGTGCAGGAACCAGATCAGTGCTGGGTTTTGTGCAGGATACTTGTGACCTCCACAAATAAAGGAACCGGCACAGTTTGAAGCAGACAAGGGTTTTCATTTGTGGGCCATTTGGCTCCCATCCGTTAGGAGCGTAGGATCAAACTCCTGGACACCAACCCGGTGAAACACCTACTTTACAACATTTGGTGAAAAAGGTTGTCTCTAAGTCAACATCTAGTGCTTTTTTCTCTGCAGAGACAGCCGAGTGTAAGACCCCATGCAGACTACGGGTGCTGGGGCGTTTGGTTGGCCTTTCCCTGGCCGTGGTCGAAACTGGTGGGAATTTCCTGCGGGGGGACTGGCAGCTATACTGATGCTGGCTGGTCAGTATTCCTGGAAATACCTTGTGAGACTGTTTGGCATTGCAGGTGAGCAAGAGACAACTGCTGAAGACAAGGTTTTGACGTAGATGGTATCAATTTACTCCATAAATATGAGAGACCTGTTGACATCTGGGGGACTACATGCAATAGAAGGAATGCAGGATGAGTGTAATGGTGGCAAAACTGGTCCCTAAAGTGGCTGGTCTCTAAGGGACTGAACACTACGCTGGCAAAAGGAGAAGCGCTGAAAATGCCTCAGTGCTCAGTAAAAGCTGCTAAAGAGGGAAGTATATGGTAGAGATTCAACTATACATTTTATATATGAATATTAGATAGGGACTATTATTCAGTGCTGCAGAAGTCAAGAAAATGAAAAGAAGAAAATAGTTGTGCAGCTGGCCAAGACCTTGAAAAGGACAGACTTTCCAGGATAATGTTCAGAAAAACAATTTCAAACCTCCCTGCTGCAAAGCCTCCTACGCAGCCCTTGCAGAGAGCCTTTTAGAGAACTTTAAACAAAGGACTGCAATAGCATGGCAACATTTTTGTGAGCAGCAATATGGCAAATAAATGCTACACACTTATAGGTGCACGTCAGCCTAAATAAGTTACTGATGAAGCTGCTTTCTTGTGGGTTGCAATAAGAAATGAACAGGGCGGGGGAAAGTTGAAAATACTAATTCTGCAGTGAGAGACAACATGTCATACTAAATGCCATACTAATGCACTTTGAAAACATATGCATATATATCATTTAAGTGTTATATAAATCATGCATATGTTATACAAATATTACTAGGTTATAAATACTACCTGAAATAAATGTGCATGCATTTCTATTTTGTTTGTGTCTGTGTATATATAAAAATATAGTTAGCGTAAAATCCATATTATTACATGATTAGTGAAATGAACTGTTTATTTTTCTCCATAATCCAGCAAGATTGTAGAGGAAGTTGGCCCGGTGGTCAAAGCCACAGCCTGCGATCTGAGTTCAGGTGTTATTTTGTCTCAGACCTCCTACGTCATGTTAGGTGGGGGTCTCTATGCCTTAGCTTTAACATATCTCACAAAGAATTTAAGAGAATAAATAAAGAATGAAAACCTCAAATCCATAGTGATCAGGGCTAGCTAGATACCTTAGATGAACAAAATAATAATGGGCAATTTTTTCTGAAGGATTCCTTTGTGGGAATTCCTGCTCCATGCTTCCTGGCCTGCAGAAGTATCTTTTGCTGGTCATTGACTTTTGGGCTGATATGATTGCAACATGGGGTTCGAAAGGCTGTGTGAAGGAAGGACTCTGTCATGGCCGTTGACTGAGGAAAGGGAAGCTGTATTCCTGGCTTTGCATTGGTTTTCATCCAGATTCATCATGGTAAAGCACAATAGACTTAAAAAACGAGTCAGGCCATGTTGGAGTGTTCCCACACCGCCACCGCTGGGCACTGCAGACATCTAACTGGAAACCTCTGTCTCCAGAGGGCCAAAGTCACGGGTCTCTGTGCTCCCAGGGGGATGAGGCCAGGAACCTGGGACACAGCCTCGCAAGTGCTTCCAGCAGGGAAGCCAGCCTGTGTGGTGCCTGCCCCCCTGGAGCAGCTGCCTGCTCCCGACCCTTCGCTGGAGCTTCCCAGCCCTTCCTCACGCCAGCGCTGCAGCCTGCAATGCCACACTGCTCACAGGTCGCAGAAGGGATTGGAGCTGAAAGCCATTCTGCCCCAAAAACGAGTTTAGTGCAGGGAAATGCATCAAGAAAAGACACAGCAGTTTTCCTCGTTCTTTTTTTCAACACCAGACATATCTCATAGCCCTTCTTGCTGTTCATATTTGTTAATCAAGCCAAAGAACAGAAACCTCTCTTACCAAAATGACAGGCAACTTTAAAAAAAAAAAAAAAAAAAAAAAAAAAAAAGCAACGCTGAGCTTCTGAGCTTGTTGCAGGGTATCTTCATGTTGAATATTCCCCATTTCCTTTTGGGTTCTGCTAGCCAGAGCAGCCAACTGGACACACCGCTGAGCATTGTTAGTCTAAAGCAGTGGATCACTCCTTTATGAAAACAAAGTTGTGTTTGCTGTAGACCATGTTTCTAGCATGATCAGTGGGACAGCAGGCATTGTAGCAACTCTGGTATAACGTTATCCCTATGCCTGCTACATGGCACCGTGTGTCTGCTCTTGGTGGAAGGCAGCAGGACGGACAGGATTGTGGCTTCCCCAAAGCTGAACTGCAGCTCAGCCCTACGGCAAATGTCTGGTTTAGCTCCTAGACAGAAACCCACCCGCTATATTTCTTTGGGAAGAACAAGAATTCAAATATTGGTTTGGCCTGAAAATTGTTCTGGCTACCCCGAAAGCAAAAGGAAGGTGATTCTGCAAAGCCACAAGAAGAAAGTATTTTAATTCACAAATCCTTTCCCTGATTTAAAATGTTATTTTTAATCTAACATTTTCCTTACTCCAAAACCACATTGGGTTTCAGTTATGTTTCCTTTAACACCAGAAAGTGGTCATACTGAAATGAAATAAAAGGAACTAAGAATATGGGGTTTTTTTCTTCCCTCTTTGTACCTCCCCAAATGGATGCTACCGTTGTGTCCATTTGGGGGCAGGAGCAAATGGTGCAAGAAGCCATCAGGGAATCAGTATATTTAGCACAGGAGTATTTCAGAAGAACAACTTAGCTGGAGCTGCATGCAGACGGGCTGTGGCTCTGGTGGAATAGCTGGCAGGTGCTTCTGTGTTTAACTGAGCTAACCGAACAAGGAGCAGATAAAGCCCTCTAACTGTGTGTGCTCTGTGCAGTTACATACCTTGCATCAGATGGATTAAACCCCCCTGAAATGCACAGGGTAACAAAGGGAAAGGAAAATACGTACATGCAGGCAGTGGTAGAGAGAAGGCAGCAGCTGCTCAGGGTTCCTTGGGTGAAGGCAGGGCTGGGACCTGCCAAGAGGCTAAGCGATGGTTTCACAACCTATTTGTCAAGAAGGATAATTCTGAAGTAATCCATATCTGAGATGCTGCCTTCATGCCACTAGCAAGAAGATAACATCCCTCTGCCACTATAGTGTCTGTTTTGAAGGAAAGGAGAGAAAAGCAAGTTTCTCTCTATCTCAGAAACAGAAGAAATGCCATTATCCTACACAGAGGCAGAAGTGTATGTAAGACTTAAAAGATCTGCTGGTATTCTGATGCTGAACGTTCTTACAGCTTGCACTGTCGCTTTCACATGTGCAACGCAGATATGAAATACTGCCAAATCATCCTGTTAGCATTTGCCCATTCTTTGCAAAGTTTTATGTGGCTACAGATTATGGAGAATAGAGGAGATACGTGCCTCCTGCTAGCAAGATCCATTCATTGCCCTGTAATGGATTTTTATTAGTTTGTAATGAAACATGAGGAATTAATCACAGCTCAATTACACTTATAAATACATTGCTGTATTTTAACGCGTGCGTGCGTGTTTGTCTGGTTTTAATTGCCTGGCAAATATGAAGTTAGGATATTAAGATCAAAGAATTCAAATTTGTTCCTCAGTGAACAATGTCACTGCCTCACCACACAAAGCCAGGCTGGGAATGAGCATAAAGGAGTGGGGAGAAGGGGACTTCCCCTGTTGGCAAGCAGAAGGACTGGCAAATCCACAAGGTCAGAAAATCTGATGAAAAACCAATCCCCATTCTCCCTCCTGGTTTTTCACTCCCACGCCTCCCTTTCTCATCCTGAAATTGACTGTGCTCATTTCCAGCCTTGACCACTCCGTCATACTTTTGGGGTGGGGTAGGCAATCCTGCGCTGCATCCTCGCCAGCCGGGGAATGCTGCTTAGGGTTCAGGCATTTCCCTGTCCTCTCAACTGGCTCAGACTTATCCCAGAGTTCTCCTTTTTTAAATCTGGATTGGTAATGCTGGCTAGCCCAGGTTACTTTTGGCGTTGCCTACTGGGAACATCAAATGAGGATAAAATTAAACCGTGGGTAGACAAAATGTAAGGATGTTTCTACAGTGGAATGTGATACATATTAAAATCAATTCATTCATTAGCACTTGCATTGTGAACTTGTTGAACCCTCTTAGTTAACAGCTAGAGATCCTGGTTTAATGCCTAGTGCTGCAAACAGCTGCTTTCTGTTTACAAAGAATATGGCATCTTCCACAGCATAAAGAAAAAATGAGATATGAATTTTCATTTCTTCCAAACAAACTTTGTTAAAAAGTCCTTTGGTACCTTACACATACAGCAGCGACAGTCTGCTCTGAGTAACTGTGTTCGCTAAAGGGCAGGCTGGTACAAGCCCTGTTTACATATAGTATCATGCCTTTTCACTTCTGCATGTTCATTTATGGTGACATTGCAAGAATTTTAATAGTGTTTTGTAAAATCTCTTTAAATTCTTAACCGAGATTCCTGTGCAGTGCTGAGGTCTGTATCTAGTGCTAGGCTGTGACCAAAGTTGCTCAAGCAATAACAATATTGAAATAAGGAATGGAAGCCCATCATTGAACTTCAGGGATAAGCCAAGGGTCATCATTTCACAATTGGGATCATGTGGACGTAGGTAAAACCCACAAACACCTTCCATGCAGGGGACTGCCCAAAGCAGGTGGTAGAAGCAGCACAGTTTGAACAGATTGCAGGTTGTCCATTGTAGCTACGTAAATAAAGGTCTGCCATGGAGAAACTGAAGGGTGTGAATGTACTCAGGAGTGCCTCCAGCAGCCTGAGATGGCTCTTAAGTCCTCTTTTCTCTCTTTTACCATATGAGATATCCAAAGCGCTTAGAGAAAGACACCCCAAACACCCACAAAAACCACACACGCCTGTGAGGTCTTGCCTAGCCCCTTTCTCCAATGCAAGTCATTGTACCTGCTCACGTTGCTGTCTCCCAGAAGTCTCTACCTTCTCCTTTACCCACAAGCCCCAAGGCCCACTTTTTCAGAGGCCTCTAGGATTCTCTCTCTAGTGAGTTGCCCTCCCTCTGTGTCTGGCAGCCTGGTGTGCCTCTTCCCCCTTTGATGGGTGACACAGATTCAGTCCCACTCCCCCTCCTCGCTCACAGATTTGCACAGCTCCCCAAGGCACAGCTCCTGCCAGCTACTCCGGACAGGCCAAAACCACCTTCTGGCCTGGTTTCGAACGGACACTTAGAAGTATTCAGCCACAAAGAGAAATATGACGAATTCTTTAAAAAAGTAGTTGTTAAAAAGCTAAATTGCTTCTGCTTTTCAGGCGAAAAAAAAAACAACAACCAGGCAGCAAAGTACGGTAGAGGAGCAAAAAAGGGGATGTAGCGGGAGCGTGATGTGATCCAGGGAGGCAAGTGCATTCAAGGGCTTCAGGTGGGCACCCCCAAAAGGTGCGCGCTGGAAGGCGCTCATCCATTACGCAAACTGGCACCACGTAAGTCAGTAGAAAGGCAAAAAGCTGTAAACACCTACGCTGAGCTGGAAGATTTCTGCAGTTTCTTATTCATCATTATAAAAGATACACTGTTGTTTTTCTAAATATAGAAAAAACGTACTGTAGAAATTACTACAAAGTGCTCTCGATTACTTGGGTATAAATAAGGACAAATTATGTTCCACTTTTTATTGCAAATACTATTTACTGCATCATACCCTGCACTAATTTTCATAGTTACACAATACGTTACTGTTACATCAAGCCAGTAGGACTTTGGAAGTGTAAATGAGGAAAGATCTCAATCACAGTGACAAATTAAACAACCTCAGGCAATTATTGTGAAATCAGAAAAAGCGTATTTACACCACACATAAAATTGAGCTAGTCTATATTTTATGATGGTAGTCAAAGAAAGTAAGTGCAAACAGGTCCCTTAGAAGACAGGGTAATAATTACCGATTACTCTGTAGTTAGGCTGTTTAGGTCTGAAGTATTAAGTACAGTTCTACAAGGTCTTAAGCCATGTTTTGTGGCGGCTTTTGATTGATGTTGTTACTGTAAAACATTGTGGTTTCTAAGTTACCAAACACCACATTTTTTTTCCTGTGTTAACTTCCATTTATTTTTATTTGGAAAAGAAACATTTTTTCAGCACCGTGGGCATTATATCAATTTCTTTCACAGTGATCCTAGAGTAACCCCTGCACTAATGGCATCTGAATTAAGAACAGAGCAAAAGATTTTTCACTCACAACCTCCCAGCAGACAAATAGATCAATAATCCAGAATTATATGGCTCTTTCCTAATTCCCCATATAAAATAACTACTTTATGCTTGATGTAAGAATAAGATGACTAATCCTGGCTGTTGTGGAAAGCAGCTGTTTGCTAAACCCCTCTTCAACTTACTGCAGATGAAAATGTCATCTGTAAAGGTCCGTGATTTTTTAGGACAATTCATCGCAGTGATTAGGCATCTCCTGGAGCAAGACGTTACAGACTCCTGGTTTGGAAGAGTTAATTCACTCTGCTGCAAACTGATGTGAAATGGAGGAAGGGAAAGGAAGTTTTAGCTTTGATATGAAAAATGAGCAGAATGAAACTGAGAGAGACATCAAAAGGGAGCTTTTTATAGAAAACACACTCTAAAGCTGAAATTCTGCTCCGGTCTGCCTATTCACTCCCAGCACTCCGGTCAGCAGAAATACCAACCGATGACTGGTTGTGTGTGCTTCTGTGCCCCTTCTTACAAGAGGGTAACCTCCAACCAAGCAACCCACCTCCGCAGCACCAAAACTGCATAAAATGCTGCTACTGGCCTGTTATTTGCTTTCCTTCCAGTGAATCCTCAGATGACACATTTATACAAAGGTAGAGCTATATCCCATAGACCCAAATTAATTAACAGAATGCAGTTTTTGATTGGGACATTGCCTAATTAGAAGTGCTGCCACTTCTTCCTGTAGGTAAAAGGGTAAGCTTGGCCTCCAGAAATTTTCTTCTGGCAGATTTGGATTTCCAGAGATCGAAAATCTTGTAGTCAGTCTGTCCACATGTACAGCCTTTAAGCTGAACTCAAAGAGATGGCAGATCTGAAAAATAAGACTGACACAATAAATTACAATGATTTATAAGCATTTAGGAATACGGGAAAATTTACTCTTTCCCATTTATGTAAAAATAAATACGTTACTTATTTAGAGTCTTCATTCTCATGCAGCATAGAATACTTTGGGATTGTCTTGCCAAACTGAAGTAATTGGATTTTACCAATTACAGGGTCAAATTCGGGTATCCCTTGCATGCATGTATATGCAGTTGCAATTTGCTGGACGCGGTACAGATTTTAGATATTAAAACGCTATTTTACTAGTCATCCTAATACATCTGACCAATGCAGAATGAATCACTACATGATTTTTCCATGTCTTTTCCTATTTAGTTTTAAATGTTCAAAGCGCTGATTTATGCTGCCATGTAGACATCCGTAACTAAACATTTGCTAATAATTAGCCTGAATCTTATATTTTAAAATTTCATCTATTTTCTTTTTGTTTTATTTAATGACTTGCACTCTAGCTCCCTTCTTGGTGCTATAGGGCTTCAGTTGTGTATCAATCCTGAATATTTAAACCTGTTTCAGAAGAACACACAAGCACCTGGCAAATTTTGGGAATGGAACAACAAGGAAGCACAATAAACATGGTCAATATTCCCTTTTTTGCTGACAATTTTAGTCTCTGAAACTATAAAACCATAACATCAAACCTTAGGGAGCTTGCTAACTCCACTCCAGTCTCTACTCAAGAGATTGCTACTTAGGATAATCAGTAACAGTTTCATCTGTTTGGGTTTTTTTACATCTTGCTCTTTAAATCATAACTTTAATCTCCCTGTCAGTTTTCTGTTCTTTTGTAAATCCCCTAGTTGTTTTTCTGCTGTCAAGACAAAATTGAAATCAGTATTTCAAAAATGTGATCACAAAAGCCTTGTGAAAAGAAGGCCATACACATTGGTCTCTTGGGTCATACCTCTGCTATTCAAAATTGCATTGGCCTTTTGCTGGATGCTCGCCCGACACCGCTTCGAGGTTCCATTTGGCATTTCTGTCGTCCAGGCCCGTCCCTCCCCTGGAACGGCGTTGTTCTTGACCCCATTGCCTCAGCAGCACTAAGTTGCGCTTGGCCAAGACTTCTGTCATGTTTTTTCCAGTCTGGCGTTTGCGTTATTGCATTCCTCTCTGGTGTTTGCATGTTGGGATCCACGCTAGCTGATAACGATCAACTTCCTTCCTTCTTTTCTGAATGACTTATCAAGATACCAAATAGGACATAACAGTGCTCCATGCCTCCCAGCTTTCCTTCCAGCCTGAGACATTTATCCTCATCCTCGGTTTAGGAGAGCGCTTGCATGCTGCATAACCTTTACTTAATCCATGTAAAACTGAACAACACATTGTGAAATGCTCCACTGAAGTCCCAGTTATATTTTACTTGCCATGTTCGCTTCACTGACTAATCCTGTGTTTCTCTATTTGGTAGTCACGTAACTGGATAGGTTTACTGAGTTTTTCAAGCTTGTTTTTCTTCTTTCGAAACAATTACAAAACTAGCTATGCAAAGGATGCATAACTGGGAATACAAAATTGTATGCAAAACTATTTATCAATTAAATAAGTCTGAGCTACAAAAAGTCCTCAGAAAGACACTAGGAAGATAATCAGACTTTAAAAAGCGGCAAAAGAACATTTCACCTACAAAAAAAAACCCCAAAACCAAAACTTTGATAGAAACATGATTTGGGATTCCGGATGCCTACTATAAAGAGAAAACACCAAAGAGTGTGTTAATACAGTAAGACAAAAACAATAAAGAATTTAGTAAAATTCTTGAAATACAGATGTTTTAGGAACATCAGAATCTGGAGTCTGGCATTCACCCTCCAAAGTCTGTTTTTTATCACTTAGTTGAAACAGCAGAAAGAACTTATTCTGTTTTAATTAAATAAGATATAAGCATTTGGAACCATAATTAGTTTATGTTTGGCTGAAAGTAACAGAGAGATTTGGAAACCTATGAAAGCAAATGAAGGAGATAAGGTTCAGATACTTCCATGATTACTTTGATTTACGGGAATATCTGGAGAATAAATCCAGCTTTTTTCCCCTCTGGTCACCACTCTAGGAAGCTACTTACCTTTTGCACTGTTCATCAGTGGTATTTTTCTTAGTTGGTATTTCCTGATTTCACAAAAATGAATGTGGCGCAAAAAATAATGACACACAAACATAAACGCGAGATTATTTTACTAGATGCAGTTGCAAAAGAACAAGAAGAAATAATTTTCTAGAGGATCTTATAAATGTTTAGTATATTTGCAGGCTTGACAACAAACAAAAAATGGATAAAATGTTAAAAGGATCTACATCATTGTCTAAGTAATAATAAAAATGCTTGGGGTTTTTAAATTACTTTTATGCACTGTACTTTATGATGTACTAATGTGTTAGGCCAGTTGATCCTCAACCCTGCTTGAAAGCTTCTGCGCTGCAATGCTTACTTAAATAGCCACTCAGTCAGGTAACAACTACTTTTTGTTATTTCTAGTTCTCTTCTATAGCCTGCTCACCCTTTTGTGCTTTAAACATTATTTTCTTTAGCGTTTTCCAGCTTCAATTCTATTGGAAAAATGTAATAATGTGCCTGTACGTCTTCTCCACAAGACTCGGCCTGTTTGTTTTGGTTTTCGTGAAATAAATACCTTGGCAGCAGTGCATTTTGTGTTCTCAGTTCTTCTCGTACTGAATTTAAATATTTCATGGATGTTGATTCACAGCTCAGAATCTGTACTACGTGAACAATAGCTGGCACTGTTTGCCCTAGCAATTATCACAAGATAATTTTTTTTTGTTTCCTGGGATACTTTTCAGGTGGATCAGCAACACGATCTTCCTTTTTGCACAGCCACATGATCGCTAAGCCTGCATGAAAGATGCAACCAGAAATATGGCCATCGGTGGAAACAAGAACACGACTTCCCCTTTCCGCAAGAGCATGGTTTTAGATCAGCTTCAGCAGGTAGCAGTATTCTTCCCCTGTCCTCTGACAGCTGATTCCTGAAGCTAGTGGAAAATGTTTCACTGATTTAAGTACAACTGGAATTTGACTCTGATTGAAACGCAATTACTATGGAGGGGAAAAAAAAATTTCCAGGTAGCTTAAAGGTAAATGCACAAAACACCGTGTCAGTTTTGATGTATCACTCTGATGCAAAGATAGGTCACTGATAAAACACTTAACCTCTTGGTACACCTATTTTGAAAAAACAACAGTACCACCTGAACTGGGAAAGTTCCACCACTGAACCGTGACACAGCAATGTAAGCATGATTTATCATTTTATTTTCATTGTAGGGGAACAGGATACCTCCAAATAACTGGTGCCTGCACATTCCATTACATGTCATGTCACAAACTCGCAGTCTTCAAATATTTTTGTTTACAAGCTGCCACATAGAGAAGCCAACTGGCATGTTGTTTAGATACTAATTTCGGACATGTCCTTTATATACAGGAGAATTTGATTTACGAAATGCGAGATAGAAACTTGGTGGTTTTTTTCAATATACAGAATTATAATTTATACAAAACATTTTAATATGCTGGATGCTTTATTGACAAAAAAGGGCTGATAATGTAAGTCTGGTGGAGTAAGACTGTGAGTGAAATATGACAGTGAGGAGACAGAGAGGAAGGCTAAAGGCTACAGCTCTTCAGTCTGGTAACTCAGATACCATATGCACATCTTGTCAACTTGGATGAAGTATTTTAAAACATATTAAGTATGGGCTAATACAGTGACTAAAGTTTGCGTAACTTGTCCTCAACTGACCTGGCTGGAGCTATGCTGATTTACATTAGAAACGGTAGAGAACTTTTTTTAAAAAAGACAAAACTACTGTTATTCCATATGAAATAACTGTAAACCCTTTAAATAGGATATTTTTTCAAGTTAGAAGCTTCCATGAAAAAGTATCAAAACTCTTTTTATTCTCTCCTTGGTTTTATTTTTCTTCTACCCTTTCCTTTCCTCCTCTTACCCTCTGCCTTCTCTTTCCCCCTCTTCTGTTCTGCCTCAGAAAAAGAAGAAGCAATACAGAAGAACAAATAAGGAGGACAAATAAAGATGAATATGGCAACAGGTTTTCATTTTTTAGTTTCACTGAAGACAAATGAAAATATAAGACAAGAAGTTCCACAATAATTTGTTAGGTTGTCTTTCCAGTAAAAATGACAAGAGAATAAAAGGTTGACGTAGATGTGGTAAGATGTAACAATCTAAGATCATGTCTTACATATTTTGTAACTCCTAACAAGTGACTCAGAACACCTGAAGCTCAGAGCAAATGTCATCAACAGAATCTAACAGCTTAGCCTATCTGAAAATGGAAAACATCTCCTGCATCAGGAAAAGGACTGAAAAAAAGACTCTGGAAGAAGCAGCTTAATGGAGCACTGCTAGTGATGTTAACCATCAAGAGAAAGGTAAGTTCCAATGAGCCTTGGTTGATGAATTAGACAGGGCAGAGTTAAGAAGAGTTTGAAAGCTGAGACTGTCTAAGTTACAAACACCTTTCTTCAAGTGTTGAATAATCTTTAAAGTTGCCAATCTCCTTGTATGACCTGGTCTTGCTTATCCTTGCAAAATCGTGGCTTTTATTGCCATCATTGCCAAGAATAGCTATAACTTGGATAACAAATTTGCTAATTGTTAATTACATGATAAAATGCATGAAAAAAACTTATTTTCTTTCCAAAAAGCCTCAATTATTACTTAAATTTTATGTGTAAATCAGTATAGGACACAAATTATGCCAGATTAAAAGCAGACATGCTATGTAGCCTCAGACTGATACCGTCTAACAGCAATATGCAAGCTGACAAAACCTGGGCTTTAGTCCTCTGAGCACTTTGGAAATGATTACTACTGTCATTACACATAATGCTCAGACATTTCTCTACAGAAACAAGACTACTTTTTAACAGACAAAGGAAAATGAAAAACGTCAGTGACGCAAAATTGGAAGATGTAAAACCAACAGCTGTGAAAGCCCTACAGAGCAGTCACTGCATTGTGCCAGGAAACACCTCTGCCCAAAGACAGCACCGTTTTTCCAGCCATAGCAAAACAGTGCAAAGAACTTCTCTAGCTTTTAAAAATTATTCCAAGTAAAGCAGTTGGTGTATGACCCTTTGTGCCCCGCCAGCCTTGTCTATAAGGACAACGCTGAGCACTCCTTCCCTTTTCTCCATGCATTACATCCTTCAGCAAGAGATTCCTAATGCTTCCTAAACATATGTGAACGCACTGCTGTCAGCAGGTACGTGCTCTTCACTGATGATTTCTGGCCAGTAGTTCTTTTTCTGTGTTTTTGTCACAAAGGAATAACCCATGTTCTGAAGCCGACGACTTCCCCTGCAAAAATGCTAAGTAACTTTTCTAGCATCCAGTAGGGTACCTCACTGCCATAATGTATTATTTCTCCCAATAAATTCCTCTGGAACATATAATTTCTCTCCCTGAATGATATAACTGTTACTGACAGATTATTTGACAGCCTAGGTGTCAAAATATTTTTTTCCAGTGTGTACTTGCAAATGTTAGAACTGACTGTCAGGATTTTGAGCTTGGATGAAGTTCACTTGATTTCAAACTGATTTTTAAATACTATATTCAGTTGCTTTGTTACTGAAAGATGAATTGAAGTAGACCAGGGGCAAAAACCCACACTAAAAACACAGAGGCATTATCTGTCTTCTTCTAGACCACTTTTCATTAAGATTACCTACGGATAGGACTTCAGAACAGTGGATAGTAGACAGGTCAAGTGGCAATGAGGCATCTGTTCTGGAGAGATTATACAATTTCTCCCTCTGCTTAGAAAAATGGCAGGACATGCTTTGCATCAATTTTACAGTGTGACACAGAGGAAGCCTGGAAAAACATACTTGTGGAGCACACACATTTCCCCCCCCCCCAAAGTGATAAATTTGAGTTAGAAATCCAAAGGCTGAGCCATGATTTCCATTAGAAGGCTGTGGAGGAAGGCCAAAAAAGGACAAAAGAACAAGCGCCACCTGAGAGCATGAGAATAGGTTCCACTGAAAAGTTGTTTTTAAAATACTGATATCTATGTGTAAAAATAAACAATGATACCTTTAGGCCTCAGTCTGGGATGCAGAATAATTACCTCTATTCCCCGCCAGACTTTGTTCAACTGTAAAAAGAGTTGCTGTTGCTTTGCTTAAGGATTGTGCCCCAGACTACGAGGACACTATCACAAGCCAAATCATATGAAAGAAGGTGTTGACAGAAGGACTTCGAGAAACTTCTCGTATGATGCCAGCCCTTCTTCGCCCCACATTACCTGTTACAGATAATTTCTATCTTTTCCTCGAGAATTTGAGACTTTGCTGTGCCAGCAGTATCCAAGCTTGCTGCTATGACAAAACTCACAGCTCAGCTTTGTGCTGCGATGACATCCCTGACACGTTCAGAAGTTTGTCTGCACATGTGCAACAGATTTGATTGGATCAAAATTTGGAACCTATGTTGTATAGCATAATGAGGAAGATGAGGAAAGGTAACAATCAGAGCAGACTGCTGTTGATTCATGCAGGCTATTATTATTCCCCAGCTGTATCTCAGAAGACGGGGTTGCTGAGAGTAAACCAAATGAATTGTCCTGGTAGGTCTCAAACTCCTCCTGAGGAGAGGGTAATAGATTCTCCTGCAAAGAAGTCATGAAGAAATATAACAGGAGGCCTTTAATGATCTGCTTAAGAGATAAGACAAAACATTGCTGGGTATCTCTTCACAACTAAGTATCTTTTGTAATTGTTGGACTCTGTCCTAATTAGCTTTGATGTACCAGAGGACTGCTTTGTGAGCTGGTTGGTTAAAACATGTTGTTCTGTTCTACTTCCTTTCAGATATTCTATGGATAACATTATTAGGCTTATGTTTTTATTCATTCATTATACCATTTCTGTGCTAGTAGAACATACACCCAGGCTCTTAATTTGATTCAATCTCTGAATAAACCGTCCAACTTTAAAAATTAGATTTATCTCATTCTGTTTTAGCACTCATGCATCAACTGATTGCCTGAAAGTTGTATCTGGTTCATTAAAGCATGGGTGTATTTGAATCTGCATCTCTCTATTTTTAACACTTTTCAAGTGTCCAGTATTTTACTGTAAGTTCTCCAATTAATTCTATTAATTAACAAATAAATTCTATTATAATCTTTTCAGATTCCATATCTTCACTAGGAAGTCCAAAATACTGATCCTATTTTCATCTTGAACCTCTCGGTTCCTTGCAAGTAATATCAAGATCCAAAATGCTCTCTCTTTCACAGCAAGAAGTTAGTTGTAGCACCCGGCAGCTTAGATTAACCAAAACTTTCCTGAAATTGGAGGATGCCCTTACATCACATATTAAAGATAGAAGTGAGAAGCAGTTGTACTTCTTGGAGTAATTAAAACAAAACCTATGATACAAATCATACCTCACACGGCAAGCCAGGTGGTGAACACAAATGAATTTTGCCAGGGCCTGAACGCTAGAGCCTACTGGCATTACCCAGCGTAATGAGCTGGGTATTCTTCAGAGCAGGTGCGTGTATCTTTGAGCAGAAGAGGATGCTACAAAGTTGAACACAGGCAGAAAAGTGATGGAGCATTTCTCTAGAAAACTCTCAGAACTTTGAACAGGAACTCTTCTGGTTTCCTTCTGTATTTCAAAATGACACCATTCTTTCTGCAAAGAAATATGCCTCTGTGTACTCCTGGTAAAGAAACATGGTTTTTTTGCGAAGGAAACAGCAGGTTCCATAAATTTAATTTACTAAAGAAGCCCATCTGTAAGACCATATAACTGTTTACGTCAAAAGAAGTAACAATGTTTTGGAAAAATAATCAGAAATGTCCATAAAGCAGAACTTCGTTTCCCTCCAAAATAAAAAGTTAACCAATTTCCACACATTGCAACAAATAAGCCTGTACACTTTCATTTCCTCAATATATGCTTGGTTTCATTAGATTTTACTGAGCTAAATCTCATATATTTCTCATCAATATAAATTTGGCCAATCTGCGAAATCTAAAATACTCTCCCTGATGTAATTTTACTAGTTACACTGAAGTCATTAGCTGGTATTATTCTTCCGTTTTAAATACCCATAGGCATGATTCTCACTTCGCATACAACAGTTAAGCTTCTAACACAAACGATTACATGTCCATGGTGAAAAACTTTCTGAATGTTAATGCAGAGCAGGAATTGTAGCTCACATATTAAGGTTGCAAAGCAAGCAGATAGTAGCTAAAAGTTTAATTTTTAATCTTTAACCTTTATGTTATTTACCATTCCTTTAAACACTTTGCAAATATGACATCTTCGATATGATTCCTACACTTCTGAATAGGCATAATGGAAACATTTCAAAGCTGGACTTAAGAGGGAGTGATTAGTTCAATAAGATAATCTTTATATTTCTTAACTTAGGAATTAAAATATAAGACACAAGTTCTTTCCTAAAAGTTTCTGTAAATAATGACATGATTTGTAAAACATGGTACATTTTAAAAAAAAGTGTATGAACAGTAATCCAATGAGGAAATCCAGGTAAGAGTTTTCTTTAGAATGAAAGAAGTGTGTGGGTCGCTCTCCAATATAGTCTACAGTTGTATCATTTCGTAGATGCCGTTTCCTTTCTAGCCTTGACAACTGTTCAGAATCGTGCTCCTTTGTGACCTTGCTCCATTAGGAGAGAGATGTGCGCACAGGTAACACAGCATTCAAAAGCGTTATCTTGAAAAGAGTTATTTCTCATTGTATGCAGATCAGGGGTTTTGATTCCCAGCAACAGCTGCCACATCAGTACAGGAACAGTACAAAAAGAGAGCTCATGATAAAGACCAACAGCAATTTGTCCAACTCTCCCAACTTAAAATCCAACTAACTGGCAACCAAATTAATAATGACTTAGAGGTAATAAGGAGTTAGTAGGTAATTTCCATGGCTCCTAAGCTTTTAGAGGTGCCAGGTTTGTGTAATTTTTAACTTGGGTTTTTATTCCTGTGACAGCAATCACCAGTCAACCTCATAAGATGCGATCATTTTACTGTGTTGTGCATCAGTCAACCAGCTGCCGCAGCACTGTTATGAACAGGCTGGACCTCCTTACAAGGATTCTTCACAGCAGCAGCCAGCAATGATGTTAGATTTATTAACAAGAAAAGCTTTAATTGAATTCAGTATGCTACCCAATAATACAGTCACTGTATCATCTGTTCTGGCATTTAATTTCATACTAAAATGATGTTAGTCTTTAATTTTTTTAGTGTAATACACAATATTGCAAGTGAATAATTACCATAAAAGTTGTCCGGAAGTTGCTTTCACCTCCCTCTGGGAGGTGTTTTTTTGTTGGTTTTTGTTTGTTTGTGGTTTTTTATTGGTTTTTTGTTGTGGTTGGGTTTTTTGTGTTTGTGTGGGAGGGTAGGAGCTGGTTTGTTGTTTTATTTTTTTTAACTGAGGTTACTTCGCTGACTTCACCTCAGTTTCCAGCATGGCACTGTAAACAGTTAAACCAGTATGATGGCGGGGTGGCTGGGGCAGGGCTGGGTAACAGCGACTGGGAAGGGACCTTCAGAGGCAGGGGCCGCTGTTAAGGAACAAACATCACGTGATGACATTCTGAGGCACCTTCGTGTTGGTTACACGGCTGAGTAATTTTTGACAAAGTGCTTCATAGTCTCTGGTTTGACTAAGACAGGGGGAAAAAGAAACCCCAGACAAAAAAAAACAACCCATCTGATCATTTCTGTTTGTTGCCTGTCACCTTGTAATTTTAACAGAATATTGAGGTTTTACACAACTAGTGGAAAACTATGACAGCAACAGAAAGGCGAGTTGGAGTAAGTGACTAGTCATGAATACTGCCACAGAAGAAGCCTCTCCAAATCCAGCAGCCCACCAGTGGTCAAATCCACCTCTCTGTATGCTTGGCTCCCTCCTCACTTGCTTGTTCGTGACCCTCCAGCTGCTGCCATGAACTCCATTTCTTGTACGCTGTGAAACCACCCACACGCATGGCAGTATTCGAAACCAAACCTCTCCAACCAGGAGACAGAAACTGTAATCATCCCACTTGTCTTTGCCCTGTATTTTTTGCAGACCACTGACAGCATTTACATTGCAAAATTAATAACCCTAAATAGGAATACACTTGAAAAAAACCCAGTTGATTCATAAAAAGAGGCTTAACAGTAGATATGGAAGAGTTGTTCTTCACTAATGTTGCACATTGCATTAAATTATGTTTTCAGAGAGAACAGAAGCATAAAGAGTGCAGGACATCTCCTTTAGCATGCACTCACAGAAACTAGGAACAAAAATGAATATGCCATAAAACCTGTTTCTCACCCAATTTCCAGAATAAAGGAGTTCTGATAAGCATTCAAACTTTAAAAGTTTATCTGAACTCATCCATTAAAAATGGGACTTGATCCTGCCAAGTACTGAACAGAAAGTCTCTCCAGATGGCGTTCTGTAACTTGCAGGTTCAGGTCCTTAGCAAGGTGGGATTATTCATTAGAAATGTGCCTGCACTGAAGGGATGTGTAATAAAAGCAAAAACATTCACTTATTAAAAGAACCAATTATATGATTGGCAACAATAGTATTTAGATTTTATAATAAATCATTAGTCCTCCTGTATGTACAGGAAACAACTATAACCTGAGCAGAACCAATGTAAATTTCTTAAGATTATGCCCCGGTCATTTTTATATAGGCTATGCTTGAGAAGAAAAGAAGAAATATATCCACATGCTTACAAAAACCTGATGTCTTTAAAATAGTGCTAATTGCATTGATATTGTCATGCTACTGAGACTATAGTAAAGCAGTAAACTTGGATGCTTACAGGTAAGCATGTGAATTCAAGAGGGGAAGCGGATTTTTTTTAACTGGTGGAAGAGCACTAAAGGGACTTTGCAGAAGCCACTGGACAAACACTGATTCTGTTGTATGAAGATTTAAATCACAACTTACAGTAAAATGCTGTGAATCCACTATTGGTAGAAAAAAGTACCAATTTAAACATAACAAGACGTTGGAAAATATTGCCCACTCTTAGCGAAGCTGCCTTTTGCTGCTCCCTTTCCCAAGAGGTTATTCTCCCATTGAGACCAATGGCAGCTTTCATTCCTCTCTCACCTAGCTTTCAGTTTGGGACTGTATATCCAAGTAGAGAAATGCAATACTCCTCACAAGAGTAAACCACCACAGGGCTCATTTACAGACCAAAAAATAAAAATCTCACTAGAAGAGAACTGCTCACAAACTGACTTTAGTAGTAGTGAGTATATTTATACAAACACAAAACTACAAACATTTAAACAGAGACCAAATCATACCCTGAGAAAGTTTAAGATGGGAAAATCACCAAACCATGCCTAAACTAGCAATTTCCTGTTTCACAGGTTCTCAAGTAAAATGCAGCTGATGGGACAGGGAAGCAAGGGAAAAATACATGCTTAAAGACAGGGTTAGCTTTTGTTTTTAAGGTGTCAAGCTTATAGCAGAAACTACTTGTCTTCCTCATGCCCTCCTGACACTCTCAGCTCTGTTAGAGGCCTGATCCAGCTCTTATGGACATGCAGAATACAGTGGAGCACAAACCACTAGAGAGCTTCCAATTAGGATCTACCTCTTGAGAGTAGCAATTTTATGGAAAAAAAAAATCCTATTTCAGTTTGGTGTTTTAGTACAGGATTTGTTTTATCTTCCAGCCACATGTGATGAACAGGTTTAAATGCTTTGGCCACAACCCTTTTCCTTATTCATTGAGTCCTATGCATAAAATTGATGGGATACCACCTTATTTTGATGAAATGCTAAGATGTAAGAGAAGAAATAGAGTTGCATGCCCTACAGCAACAGTCTTCAAATTTAAGCATCATGTTTGATTTTATTTGAAATGGCCCGACTCACCAATTGCTCTACGGGAATCCTGAACTGTGTTCATTCAAGGATAGAGAATTGTCATTGTCTGTATCTATCAAGTATATGATGGAGCTTCCTGAGCCACTGCCTTAACTCTGGACAAGACATACCCAATGGCACAGAGCCCCCTCTGCGATTCGTACCTTTAGAACTTTCATCTGTACATGATGACAAGATTGAATATATACCATTACTTGTGGAAACTACCGGATTTTAAAAGTTGCTGTATAGGCAGATGTAGTAGGAAATGGATAGGAAAGACTGGGAGACAACAACCAAAACGGTTTTTCAGATTGGCTATTGAAGGTTCTATCATTTTAGACATCCACAAGAAATATTAACAAAAAGCAATATACACAACAGTTGAGGCTTTAAAAAGAAATAGTTCTCGGCTACTTTCTTGAAAAGATTTGTCTACAAAGCTCTACATTAAATCCAGTAAGAGCATGTGACTTCCTCTGCTTTAAGAGAAAAACAAAAATATCAGATAAGAATGTATATTGCATAATATTGCATTCTGTTCCAATATTTACTAAAGGAAACAAGATATCCATTCATCTGGTTTGCTGAGCATCGTGAACAGATCCTTTCAAATGTTTATACAAAACGCCCCGACTTTGCTTCAGAGCTATTTTAGAAATGTTATTTACTTGTTTTTACCTACAAGCTAGAAAACCAGCAGGCTACAAAGGTATTAGCCTAGCATCTTATGTGAAGTCAGCACATATATAAATACCTAGCCATAGAAACAAAGCTACTTTCCCCCCCTCCCCCCCCGACAACATTTCCTAAATTCACAGGGGTGAATTTAGCTAAGTCACAGGGGTGCTACAGTTATCTTCATCTTCAGATTGACAAGTTAATATAAACACAATATCTTTATTATCAACTTCTGAACAGTTGCATTAAATTCCTGCATAGTCAAAGGCAAGAAATCTTACTTTCTTTGAACTGTTTTTGAAGAACAGAGATGTTCATTATAATTTTCTGTCAAACAGGTGACTTCTTTGGAAGGTGGTATGTCGTAAGCTGCCACATCCATTTCCTAGAGGGAGGGTGGACGCTTACCTACTTACCTTCTGAAACTCTTAACATAAATGAAAGCATGACCACATCTGGAACACACACTAATGGACACAGCCCAAGATGCCGGGGGGGCACACACGACACGGGACAAGGGGAAAGAACTGGCACAATTAAAAAAAAAAAATCTAATGGAAGCACTGTAAAGGAATAACTTCGTGGACAAATTTAATTTTTGTATTATTTATTTCTCCAACTCTGCAAAAATTGTCAGTTAGTTCAATACTAGAGATCTTTAGAGTACAAAAAATATGATACAGTGGTAGCTCTTCTACTGATAGAACTTAAGCAAACAGGTATGTGTGTTCACGCTAGCATGCAGAGAATTAGTCTGACACAGAAAATCTACAGAGTATCTGGAAAAAACCCTGATTTCTGAATTTCATGAAACAGCTCAAAATACAGTTAAGGTTAAGTGTACAAATTAATGGCTTTCCATGTTTAGATTAAATTCTTATGTTGTTTATTATTTTAAAATAAGTAACAATTCCTTTGCAGTTTTAGTTGCTCAAGAGAAGTGTTATGATTTCTGCTGACATGCTGCACAGTGATGGATATTACTGCTTAACTGATAACCATGTGTACTTCTTGTGACTATGAATTACTACTTGAATTCCAGATGAATTCAAGCATTAAGCCTTTCGGATACAATCCAGGTTTTAAAATCAAGCTGACCAAGGGGAGGAGAGGGCAAGAGACAAAAATGACTATATGATTAAAGCAAGACAAAGAAATATTAAGTAAGGTCTATAACTATTTTTCTAACACTTCCATTTTAAAAAATCTTCATGATAATAACTTCCTAGTTTAGCTCACTGTTATTCCCCTCACCACTCAAAGTTAGTAAGGTATTTGAGGTTGAAGAGCAATTTTTTCATCAACATAATGAAGAAGAATATGGGAAAGACATTTTTCAAACATTTTCTAGTTTCAATAATTATCTCTACACATGTATTTTCTTATAGCTACCAGCAGACATTTGTCTTTTTTTGTGCATTTTGGAGGAAAAAACCAAACCCTTGGGATTTAAATCAGTTCCCCCTTTCTTGACCACCATCCACTATCAAAATGTAAATTGATCATTGCACAACACTCATCAGAACTTTAATGTGGGTAGTACAGGGAACATGCAAATTGCAGATCATTTTATTTTGAACTCTTGGACAATATAGAAGCTACTGCTAAAAAGCAAAAACAAAGTACTGCAGGGTTTTTTGTTCCCAACTTCAAGGACAACGTAATTTAGTAACTTCAGCCTTTCTGCTTTTACCTTGGAGTAAATGAAGAAAAGAGCAGTAAGAAAAAAGATGCAGGAAAAAAACCCATGTTAATTAATATGGGAGGTTAAACAAAGGGGCTACTTTCTCCCTGACTAACCTATTGCCAGGTTGTGTTAATTTATGCTGCTTTCCCTTATATGCCCAATAGTCACATATTTCAGGCAGCTAGACTAAAATCTGGCAAGGTGGCAGTAATGCAATGGTAAATTTATATTTTGTAAGACACAAAATGGCATCCTGTGGGTTCTTTTAGTTAGCTTGCCTTTTTTCCTGTTTTTCCAGCATGTATACCTTGTCACACACATCCAAGACTGTTGTCTTGTCACGTTTCTCCTGGGCTACCGCAAAAGGATTTGCCTTACAGTTAGAGGTCCTCTGAGCTATTAAAAGCATAATGTTGACTCCACACTTTTTTTTAAAACAGCAGCATCAGTGGAGATCACATGTGCATCCTGAGCTGCTTCATACTCCTGTGCCACACTAAGGAGGTGACTGTCACCCTCACTCCCCTAACAGCTCCCAGAACTTAGCCAGCTCTTTGCCAGCACAGCTGCAAAGAACTTCAAAAAGCAGGAATGAAAGACCAATTTGAACTGATATGCCTAACTGCACACAACATAGTTTTTCCAGGGGCTGAAATAATAAATCATGATGTAGGTGACTAGTGAGTATGTTTTGGACTACAGAAGACCATGAGATTTCAGTTGCATCCAGCAGGGACTGATCTATGGCTCAAATTGCTACCTGACTTGGAAGTCACATCATATATGGTAATAATAACCAATAGGTTCTGTTAATCGCTGTTCTTGACAATAAGCACGTATCCGAGAATGGATCTGACAAAGAGGTCAGATAGATAGTAAGAGAACAGTAGTTGTCTGCATAAATGCACTGTGACCCAGAAAGTCTCAAGGAGCAAGTCTGGCTTTTCAATACACTTGATCACAGAAGTGCTGCACAGAACCTCTGCCCTTGCCCTACAGCAAGAGCTAGAGACACAGAAAATAAAACTGTATTTGTCCAGCACAGATGTGGTTTTGAGAAACTGAGTTGGTGTTAGCTGCCTTGTCCAAGAAGGGTTCTATATCAAAGGAAAACAGGGAGAGTGGTTCCTCCACCAGCTTGTCCATGCTGAAAGATGTATAAGGAAGTTCAGCCTACAGACGACATACTGAAGTAACTGCCTTCAGGAAAGAAAAAGTTCTTTTGGTATGGTACTGTACAGAATATTTTGAGAGTTCAAGCAAAAGCTCTCTTCATTTTAAGTCCAAAAGCAAGTACAAAGAAGGGATGCGGACAGCTCCACATCCTGAGCTGTGATAAGATTTGGTATAGCTAAAATGAACCAGTGTGGTACACTCCCACCAGGTAACCCTTCTGAGTTTAAATCCACAGTTGTCTTTTTAAAGAGATGTACACATTAAAACTCTAATATTTATGAGTCCATTTGCTCCTCTTATTTTACATATAAGCAATGCAAAACAGTTTACATTTTGGAAGACCAAATCTTTTTCGAAGGTATAATTCTTTCCAGAAAAAAAAACAACTACTCAATTTGCCGGCCACTTCATCTCATCCCAGACAATGACATAGAAAAAAAAAGATCAAACCTCATGCATTTGTCATTCGGAAGACTCACAGCAAGGAGTTTCATGCTTTGCAAGAAGCAGCATTCCTGATGCTAGACAGTATTTATTGTAGCAAACCAGCCTCCAGTCAGGACTTCCCATCAAGAGATTTCCAGTGAATTTGTGGTGAACATTTGTGACGGAATTCCCTACTCTTACTAATAAAAAAAATGGTAGGATCACCACCATCTCCAAAGAGGTCCTCCCTTAATTGGCAATGGCAAGCTAAGCACTCAACTGCTGGAGTTGATGGCAGTGAAAAGTAATATTGAAGTGAGTAAAAAGGAAGAGTGGATCTGGAGCAGGTCACCCTTCCCCTATGCCATGTTACATGAAGCTAGTCTCCTGAGACTAAGTTCCTATGTATGTGCTCAGGCTTGTCCTATTGGCCAGTGAACCTGGATGCTCAAGATACCACAACTACTGTTGACATCAAGTGAGATGACAGCTTGAATCCCAGTGTTGAAGCTGAATCTCTCTTCCATACCAGCTTCTTTTGCACTGATTTCAGGAGTTGTGTTTCAGCTTAACAAGGTGTCAGGTGATGTGTGTGTATTCATACAGAGAACTCTAGAATTAACTTTTGCTGTTTCTAACATTACTTTTCAAGAAGCAGTGGATTAACTTTGCATCTCAATTTCAAGCTGCAGAGAGTGGCCAGCATGCCAACACCTACCTGGAACTGAGTTCTCACTGGCATGAACTACTCCACAGCTGTACACATACTAACAGCATTCAGCCTCTTCACAGTTTGGGCAAGTCTTGCAGCATGACAAGGGAACACCTGACACTGTCTAGGAATACACAAATAAACTCCACATGGAAAATTAATAGGGGTGAAAACACATGGGAAAGAGGGATCCAAAGAGTATTGTTCAGTCGAAGAGTTTCATTGGTCCACAACATTCATGCAGAAGGCTGCAAAGTGGCTCTGGAGACTCACAGGTGACTTTGGAATTTAAAATAAGCTAAAACCTAACAAGTTAGGTAATACTTGACCGATGCAGAACACTGCCATTTCCTTCTTTCTTAAAAATTGAAGGACATGCTCCCTCTGGGGTCAGCTTCCAGGGCATTCTCAGAGTGCGAGGTCAGCATCACACTTGTCTGAAACAGACTCTCTCTCCTCATACAGGTGATAGTGATCAATGTTAGCTCCCCAAATTCTTATCTGCTTGCAAGCACAGAGTGTCAGTTTCAGTAAGCATTTTCAAGCTTTTCATAGAATTGTTAAGGTTGGAAAAGACCCTTTAGATCAAGTCCAACCGCTAACCTATCACTGACAAGTCCACCACTAAACCACATCCTTAAGCGCCATATCTATGCATTTTTTTAACACCTCCAGGGATGGTGACTCAACCACCTCCCTGGGCAGCCTGTTCCAATGCCTGACCACTCTTTCAGCAGTGACATTTTTCCTAATACCCAACCTAAACCTCCCCTGGCACACAGCTTGAGGCCATTTCCTCTCATCCTATTGCTTGTTACTTGTGAGAAGAGTCCCACCCCCACCTCGCTACAACCTCCTTTCAGGTAGCTGTAGAGAGCAATAAGGTCTCCCCTCAGCCTCCTCTTCTCCAGACTAAACAACCCCAGCTCCCTCAGCTGCTCCTCATAAGACTTGTTCTCTAGACCCTTCACCAGCTTTGTTGCCCTTCACTTGACACACTCTGCCAACTCAATGTCATTCCTGTAGTGAGGGGCCCAAAACTGAACACAGTATTTGAGGTGTGGCCTCACCAGTGCCGAGTACAGGGGCACGATCATCTCCCTGCTTCTGCTGGCCACGCTATTCCTGATACAAGCCAGGATGCTCTTGGCCTTCTTGGCCACCTGAGCACACTGCTGGCTCATGTTCAGGTGGCTGTCAGCCAGCACTCCCAGGTCCTTCTCTGCCAGGCAGCTCTCCAGCCATTCCTTCCCAAGCCTGTAACGTTGCATGGGGTTGTTGTGATCCAAGTGCAGGACCCATCACTTGGCCTTGTTGAATCTAATGCCTTTGGCTCCGGCCCAACAATCCAGCCTGTCCAGGTCCCTCTGTAGGACCTTCCTGCCCTCCAGCATATCGACACTTCCACCCAGCTTGGTGTCATCTGCAAACCTACTGAGGGTACTTACTTTTCTTGCCATTGAAGCAGCTGAGCTTTGAATACATCTTGAAGAATTGAAACAATAAATAGGCCTTTATAGGACCTCTTTAAGTCTTCCAAACAGTAGGTCAAACACACAAAAAAGCACATCTGGAAATTCAATTCAAGCAACATGGGCAGGATGGAGGGAGTAAGAGTGGCATAGACAGTGCTAGAGGAGTAACTCAGGTGTTGAGACTTCAGGTGCACGGAAGTTCAACTCAAAGTGTAATGAGCAACTAAGACATCTATATGCTTCTATGAAGTCTCCTGAATTGCTTTGTAATTTAGAAGTTAACTTCTTTGTACTAAGAAATAGTTTTGTCTACTGCCCCTTACGTTGATTTATACTTGGGATACGGCAAAGTGGAAACATTAAGAACTCACAGTTGAGATCCTCAGAAACAATCTCTGCTGAAATACCTTATTTTTGGCACATTACCAGTCAGTAGAGTCCTTGGCCCTGAGTTAGGCACCTAAGGAACCACTGCTGAGAAAATATGTGACTAAGAAGCCATGTAAAATACAGATTAAGATAGATGTTTCGTCATAGGTGTTTTCACCATTAATAGACTATGGCCCATTCCCAGAAACAAAAGCAACTAAATTTTTATCTGGACTCCAAACTCAAAATTAAACACAAATACCTGCCTCTTATACCAATACTCTAACCAACTGGCTGCTGCTTTTTTATAAAGATATGCAACGTTAGTAACCTCAGGTACTTTATTCTAACTGCATCAGAAAGTGTGGCTACTTGACAACATTCTGCTTCTAAAAGTAGGAAGGACATACTAGTTTGAGTCTTCTTTTGCATTATTCAAGACTTAATCTTGACCAGATCTCCAGTTGGTAGGGTGGAAAGCAGCACAGGCCTGCACACTTCTGCCACCATCTCTGCTCTGTGCTACAGACACCATAGGACCAGAAAATATTTGAGGATCCACTTGGAAAACTTCACTGGCACGTAAACATTAGCTGTAACACCTACAAAGGCAGAAACATGCTTCAATTTCATGAATACATGATTTGATGGTGGCAGTTAAAAAACAGGGGCTAGCACCAGGAAGCAGCAGCACTGTGACTCAACCTCCCTTGTGTAGCTTGGCCTTTGACTTTATTAATCTAATTCCCAAAGGCAGTTAATAGGCTCACTAGATGCTTCAGAGCACCTGGCAGTTGTAAAATAGACCCCTCTCTGAGGGGAGGGGATTCAGCTGGCAGAGAGAGTCTGCCCACTCATGGGGCTTTGACTATATGTTGGAGAAGTGATACAGTAACATCCCAGAAGATTGTTGCCAATCGATTTTGAGCAAAATGGGTATGAGCAGTGAGCTGTGCCACCACACACCTGCAGAAGACTGATCTCATAGAATCATTAAGGTTGGAAAAGGCCTCTAGGATCATCAAGTCCAACCATCAACCCAACACCACCATGCCTCCTAAACCATGTTCCAAAGTGCCATGTCTATACATTTTTTTAACACCTCCAGGGATGGTGACTCAACCACCTCCCTGGGCAGCCTGTTCCAATGCCTGACCACTCTTTCAGCAGTGACATTTTTCCTAATACCCAACCTAAACCTCCCCTGGCACACAGCTTGAGGCTATTTCCTCTCATCCTATCGCTTGTTACTTGTGAGAAGAGACCAACACCCACCTCGCTACAACCTCCTTTCAGGTAGTTGTAGAGAGCAATAAGGTCTCCCCTCAGCCTCTTCTCCAGACTAAACAACCCCAGCTCCCTCAGCTGCTCCTCATAAGACTTGTTCTCTAGACCCTTCACCAGCTTTGTTGCCCTTCACTTGACACACTCTGCCAACTCAATGTCATTCCTGTAGTGAGGGGCCCAAAACTGAACACAGTATTTGAGGTGCGGCCTCACCAGTGCTGAGTACAGGGGCACAACCACACCCCTACTCCTGCTGCCCACACTGTTCCTAATACAAGCCAGGATGCTATTGGCCTTCTCACCTCCTCATAAGCATCACAGCAGAGACAAGAGCTAATGATTTGCAAAATATCTCTGAGAAAACCCTACAGCTCCCTGGCTCTATGGGCAAATTAACGGGACTGTGAAGAGAAACCAGGATCCTCGAGTTCCTGGGTAAGCTGGGAAGGGCAGGGGAACCACAGACGCCCAGGTAACGTTTAAGCCACAAGGAGGACTGTGGGTAGGCTTGGCCTAACAAAGAAAGGCGAGCATGCAGAGCCCGCAATGCCCCTTTCCCCCCCCGGCGTCCAAAGAAATGCAGAGATGTACTCACGCGTGAGACGCTCTCTGAAGCCGCACTTCGGTCCTTCGCGCTTTCCTACGAACCAGCCCCTCTGCAGCCTGCCGCTCCGCGCCCGAGCCGCTAGCGGGCAACGCCCGCCCGGCGGGAGGCAGCGGGCGGAGGGAGCCGCCGGCCCCGCAGGCGTGAGGGCGGGGAGGCGGCCGGGGCCTCGCCTCAACGCTCTCGCGCCGCGCCCGCCGCGCCCGCCCCGCCCCCGCCCCACGTGACGGCCGCGGGGCTCGCGCTGCCGGGCGCCGCTCCACCTGTCACTGGCTCGCGGGGAGGGGAGGTTCTCCCCCGGGCGCCCCTCCCCTCCCTTCCCCCCCCCCAATCCGCGCGCCTCGATCCTCGCCACGCGCCCATACGTTGGCGGCTGGGGGAGGGGGTGAGCGGCCGGCATGGGCGGGCCAACGGCCGCTCCCCCGTGGCCGACGAAAAGGGCCTGCCCCGCCGCTGGGCGGACGGGCGACGAGAGGCGCAGGCCGGACAGTGACGCAGCTGCACCTTCCCCTCCGCCTTCCCTGGGCGGGGAAGTAAACCGCCGTGCCACGGGGGCTGCCCAGCTTCGGCCACCGCCGCCCTTCTGCGCGGGCGTTACCCGCCACCCAGCCACCCCCTCGGGTGCCGGCTTCTCCTCCTCCCTGCGGCCCAACCGCACGGAGCCCGAACCGGCGCCGTCCCTTCTCCCCGCTCGGGGAAGCCATTATTTTCCGGTAATGCCAAGAGCGCCACGCCCCACGCCCAAGCCAGGGCAGAGCAGAGCGGGCGGGCGAGTGCAGCTTTCCCCCAGCCAGTGCGGTAAGGCCCCCACCCACGAGGCGTCAGCGAGGCCCACTTCCTCAGCGACGTTCACTCCCCCAGCCCGGAGCCCCCGTTACGCAACTCCGCCCGTGAGCGGGAGCCCGCCCTTCATCACCATCATCCTCCTCCCCCCCAAGACCCACCACTCCCGAAAACTCCCCCTCCCCTCCCCCGCCCAGCTCGTCCTCCGGTTTTTAAAGGCGGACACTAAACTGCTGGCGCTGCGTAATCGAAAAGCTGCTCTGACTGACGGCCCGCCTGCCCTCTCGTAAGGCGAGACTCCCCGAAACCCCGCCCCGTACTTCAAACCCCAGCCAATGGAGTGAGGCCGGTGAGGGAGGCGGGCGCCGAAGGCCAACCAAGCTTAAGCTCGGCGGTGGAAGAGCGCTATGACTGACGTAAGTCAACAAAGGTCACGTGCGGCGCCACGGAGGCGGCGATTGGCTGCGTGGGCCCGGGCGGGCGGGCGGGCGGGGAGGGGGGGGGGGTCACGGTGGCGGCGTGGGGTTCGCCGTGTGACACAATTACAACAACTTTGGGCAGCTGCCGGGGAAGTTTGTAGGGGCGGCAAACACACCCCGCGCGGCAGGGCGGGTGGGGCCCCTGTCACCCCGGCTCCGCGCACCCCTCGCCGCCGGGGCGAGCGGCACCGCCGCGATGTAAACACCGCTCCGCCGCCATCCGCCGCCGCAGCCGCCGCCGCCGCCTCCTCCCCCCCCCCCCCGAGTCTCCAGCGCTGGGGCTCCCTCCCTCCCTCCCCCCTCCCTCCTCCTCCTCCTCCTCCGAGCAGCGGGGCTTCCCCCCGCCTCCCTCCCTCTCCCCTCCCTCCCTCCCTCCCCCTCCCTGCCGGCTGTTGTTGTTGTAATAAAAGTTGTGGTGTGTGTGTGTGTCGGGCACCCCGCCCCGCCCGGCGCTGGGGGGTGTTGGGGGCGCGCAGGGGGGGGGGTTGCGATCGTGAGTTAATTACGCTGCGTTTCCATGAAATCGTGCGGAGTGTCGCTCGCCGCTGCCGCCGCCTCTGCTGCTCCTTTCGGTGATGAGGAAAAGAAAATGGCGGCGGGGAAAGCGAGCGGCCAGAGCGAGGAGGACTTCGCCAGCTTGACAGCCGAGGAGAGAGAAGCCCTATCCGGCCTCGACAGGTACCCGCTCCCTACTCCGCCCCGGCCGCCTCCGTGTCCCGGCTCGGCCCGCGCTCCCTCCGTGTCCCCCCCCTCCCCTGCCCGCGGCTCCCCGCTCGGGAGTGCGTGTGTGCCCGTCTGCGGGCTCCCGGCCCCCGCCGCCGCCGCGCTCTGCCCTTGCCCGCCGGGAGCGAGCCCGCCCGCCCGCCTGCCTGCCCGTGCGGGGGGCTGACTCTCGCTAACGCTGGTGCCTCTCTCCCCTCCCTCCCGCCCGCTCCCCTTCTGCAGCCGACTCTTCGGATTTCTGAGGCTTCATGAAGATGGCGCCAGAACGAAGGCCTTGCTGTTAAAGGTAAGCGCGAGGGTGGATGTGGAGCGGGGCTTGAGGGGGGGAAGGGGGGGAGGGGAGGGAGCCGGCCCGGCCCAGCCGCCCCCTCCCTCCGGTCCCCCGGGTCCACACGGTGAGTGTGTGCCTGTGACTGTGCGTGTGCGTGCGGGACACCGCCACATCGGCGGGCGCATGGCCCCGCGGGCGGTAGGGCGCTCCGCCTCGCCCCCCGCCGCGGTCTCCCCACGCGTCGCTGCCGCTTTTGCCCCTTCCCCCCCTCCCCACTCCGCGCAGTCAGCGTGGCCCCCCACGCGGGAGGGAACTGAGTGGGGCCGGGGGTGCGTGGGACGAAGGGAGCGCGGCCTTGCGGGCTCCGCTCCGGACACTTTGCGGATGTCCGTCCGGCCCTGGGACGGAAAGTGCCCGCGCGGCGGGGCCGGAGCCCCGGGCCGGGAGCGAACACCGAGCGGCGGGGCGGGGGAGGGGGCGCAGGGGCGGGCGGGAGGGGGAAGGAGGAGGAGGCGGTGGCGGGGGGGGGGGGGGGGAGGGTGCGCGCGAGTCGCTGCTGACGTTGGCCTCTCCCCGGACCCTCCCTCGTGATTTTCGCCCCGCGCGGCGGGGGCTGGCGGCTGCGCGCGCCCTGCCCGGCGGGTGCGCCTGGCGGGGGGGAGCTGCCCCGGGGGGAGCGGGGGAGTGGGGGGGCCCGGCCGGTCCGGCCCGGTC
The DNA here is from genome assembly GCF_963921805.1 of Phalacrocorax carbo. Classification (NCBI taxonomy): domain Eukaryota; kingdom Metazoa; phylum Chordata; class Aves; order Suliformes; family Phalacrocoracidae; genus Phalacrocorax; species Phalacrocorax carbo. Next base: position 122,188,714 of record NC_087513.1, on the reverse strand, counting down.
CGGTCCGCGGCGCTGAGCGGCTCTCGGAGCCGTTCGCCGCGAGTGAGTTATTTACTGCCTGGGCCCGGCTGCCTCCGGCGTGCAGGGTCGTCGCCGAGCGCCCCCGTCCCGCCCGCCGGGCCCCCCGCCGTCCCCGCCGCCGAGAGGCTTGACAGGGAGCGGGACGGCCCGCAGGTTGCCGGAGCCTTCCCGGTGTTTCGAGAGAGATGTTTGTTTTCTGTGAAAAGTTGTTGGCCCTGTCATTTAGTTAAGTAATGGCTGCTCCTGTCGGCCCAAGATGGCCGGACAGGGAGGAGAAAGAGAAGGGGGGGGGGGGGAGGTAAACACGAAACAAACACCGGGAACGAATATGCATGTCGCCTGGAGCGTGAAGCCCCCGGTGAACGTTGAGGGAAACTCTCCTGCGCATTGCAAGTTCTTTCTGGGTGCTTTTCCTGCTGCAGGCAGGGCGTTTGCAGCGCCGGTGTCCTTCTTATCAACCTGTAGCACATTCTGCTGCCCATCCGTGAGCTTTTGACAAAGGCTGTGCAGGCTGAGCGTCTGCCGGTTGTATTTAAAGACTGAACGCGAAGAAAACGTTTGGGTAACAGAATTAAGTCGAACTGTTTCCGAAATACCACACGGTTGATGCAGGGGACTGTGTTCTGGTTCCTGCTTCCTGACTTGTTCCTGTCAGTAGCGTTGAATTTGACACTTTGTTCATCCTATTGTTGTGCCCGTGCTGTAAGCTGGTATTTTCACGTGAAGAATTTTTTTGTCTGTTGCTGGTCTTGGTTGATCTGAAGACCTAACTCTGAAGAGTGTTGAATTCGGTAGCCTAGGCCCTTACTTGTGTTTGGGTGTTTATTTCTGGCACGATTGGAAAAGCTCAATGTCAGGACGTGGGGGGAGGGGGGAGGTGGGAGGGATGGAAGGAAAGGCAAGTACACTTTTCTTTGTGCTTATATTTTAAAAAATCTCGTGGTTATCTTTTGATTTTCAGAGTTATTTATAAAAGTACTTCTTCCCATAAATCAAAAAGGTAGGGAGCGGCATGTCAGACCAGTTAAATAATGTACGTTAACTATTAGCGGACCAGAATTAACGTCTGCTCTGTGAATGCTCTTGAGGCTCTTGGAAATATTAGAGAGGATCATATATGGGGTAGAGCTTAAGGATGTCAGGTAGAAAATAAAAGCTTCATATATAATGGAGCATTTGCCACATAACATCGCTACGTTAAGTTTTATTTTGTGTCCTGTAAAATTAAGTAATGTAGGCAGCAATTCAGCACATTAGTTGAGTTTTGAGTCCTTTCTCGCGCATAATGCGTGTTCTTTTTTATAGCAGTCAATTAAAGTTTTAGAATATACAGACAGTCTGTATGAGATGGCTGAAGTTGTGGGGCATTTTGATAGTTTTCAAGTATATTTCTAGAAATATCACCGTATGTTCTCCTACTGTATCAATGTATGAATCCATGCAGGGAATACTACACACCCCTCCCCCTCCCCCCAATATTTTGCTATTTCATCTCAGTTTTCTGAAGGTATTTTGTACATCTGTGAATTGCACACTAACTCATGAAGCATGTTCTTAGTAAAACTTGTCTCTGAGAAAAGTAGCTTGTTAAGGAAGTAGGAAGATTAAAATGTTACTGTTCAGTGCGAAGATATTTGAGAGCAATTTCTTGGCCTCAACCAGCTTCAGTTTTATTTGTGCTTTTCACTTTCAGGGGATGTGCACATTTCAGTTACTGTAATAGATAAATAAGTTGTTATTTTAAAAGTGTATTTTACTTAATTCTTTTCTGTGTATGTGAAGCTTCATACAGTCTGCACTGTACAGGAAGGTTAGAGGAATTTAATCTAGCAGATCACTTTAATTCCATGTAACAGTTATTTTTACTGTAGCAAGTGTGGCCATATATGTATGTATATGTGCATTTAATTAATAGGTTTTGCAGCGACAGTAACAAAATCTTCCCTTTTGTGCATGGAGCAACAACAGCTAACAAAGACCCTAGGCTCCATAATTATGAAATCCTAACTGAGTGATTGAAGAGTCTGCAAGCCAGTGCATTATAAAGTAATGTGAGATTTATGTACAAGCATAGTAGGTGAGGAAAACCATTGAGTCATGTTTCCAGAGGAATCCTTCACAAAGGTGAAAATTTATCGGTACTTTCCTTGATGGGAGAATAGTAGACCTGCTGTTGAACCTTTCAGAAAGGCAGGCTGTAGCAGTGGCTCCTCTGAGAGCACCTGACAGTGTTCCCTGGTTACCTGTGGCCAAGGTGGTAGGAGCCGTGTACGTTGTACGTGCCTGGTGAGGCTGTTGGTGGAGGGGCGAGGTGAGGTCCTGGGCCGCAAGCACTGAGGGAGCTGCTCTGTTATCCACACAGGCACTTGTGCAGCAGGACGATTCCGATTTGGATTTAAAATTCGGTGCCTCATTACAAAGAGGTGCTACTCTCATTTTTGCCAGGGTTCACTCGGCAGGAGGCAGTACGTTGGCTCAAGCCACTTGCAGGCCGACCAGGAGGTTTTGTGAGGCCTTTGCAGTAGGAGATCTGGTTTAATGAAGCCACACCCTGACAGAGTTTAACAAGAAGAAATCTGGGATCTCCTTCAGGGATGAAGGAAGCTTTGTGTCCGGAGCTTTAATAGAGTTGTGGGTTTTATTCATGCCCTGGGTCTGGACTGCAATCCCCCTTTTTTGGTAGTTTTGCTTTGTAGGATGTATGGCTGTAGGATCATGAACTAAACTGAGTCCTGCTGCTGGGTGTAGCAAATCAAAAGACCAGAGAAGACATCAGATCTATACAGTTTTATGAATTATTGACGATATAGAGTAAAGGTCAGGAATATTGTATTGTTGATCCATGTATTGGATTGGATATGTGATAAGCCAGAAAAAAAATCAAACTTTTCTGTAATGGTGTACATGCTGTTAGTATGTGTGACAGCAGAAAAGAATTTTCTGTTGCCCAAAATTTTGTATTTATTTTACAGAAAAGGAGCTCAAAAATCATAGTTTGCAGCTAGTGTGGTTTTGGGGGAGAAGAGAGAGAAATTGAGAGAGAGGTCACCTTTCAAACTGGTTGAAAAGCTGAAAATCCAATGTAGCCAGCCTTGTATAGGAGAAAGTGCTCACTGTGATGCTTCTGTAGTTGACAAGAACATCAATGTGAAGGAGCAAAAAACCCCCAAACAAAAAAAAAAAAACCCTGCTGTTATCTTGATGTCTCTTTCTCCCAGGAAGACCTTCTCCCAGGAGGGGAAGCTTAAAGATTACTTTGGGGGGCGGGGGGAGGGAGGAGGAGGACATCCATTGTATTGGAAGTGAACTGCAAAGCATTTCCTTTTTCTTTCTTCTTATTTTCTAATGGCACTTCCAGTGTTTAGCCACAGTTGCCTTTCTTTCAGCGATAGACCTTCGTTTCATAAGCTATAATTATTTGGTTTCTTTACAGATTTAGGTTGATGTAGCTCTTCTAATGCATCGGGTATAAGATGCTTGTTAATTCCTATTCATTGAGTTTAATCAGTTCGTCATATCTTGCAGACAAAATCTGAAGCATGTTTCCATTTAAAAGTGTTGATGTTGAAGTTGATTTAAAGAGGGATGAAGTAGTTCCATGCAATATGCCGGTTTTTGGTATCTCTGTTACCTCTTGTGGTTTTGCAGCCCTTTTGTTTTCCAGCTGATTTAAAAAATGGTATTTCCTTTGTGTAAAGGCCACGTGTTGACAAAATTAATGAAGTGATTATCTGTGCTTTTATTAAGCATACAAAATAAATGCACAGTGACAATATTCTTTCATCTTTCTTAAAATTGTCAGTGTTGCTTGTTTAAAAATAGGTCTGGACAGTGCAAATTAGTATATATTGGCTTTGTCACTTTAGTGTTGCCATTAACATTAATTTTCTACTAATGTGTAATTAAATACCACCAGTTTTAATTCTAATAGACTGCTTGAAAAATAATTATGCAGGAAAACATTTTAGCCCATTAGTCTAGGTGTAGTAAAGTTACGTTTTCAATAACTTTGGAAACATTTTGGCTTAATTTACTCTCATCAAAACAAAGAAATATTGCTGTAAAAAGAATTATAGTGTTTGCCTTATGTAATGGCAGTGTTGGGAATTGAGAAACTGGGAATTGGTACCATGAGACATTTGTAAAGCATTCCAGGAAGTGGGCAGCCTCTCCAATTTCTGTAAGTTTATATCTGAGCTGTTCCTTTATGTTTTGGTTTTTAAAAAATACTTTCTGTATTTCTTATTATTTGTTTATTATCTAGCATACTGTCTGTTAATGTGGAACAAGTTAAAGTTGGTTAAAAATTTGTAAATTGGGTTATGGGTGGAACTGGTTTTCTAGCCTTTTTTGAAGCTGTCTGGAAGTGGAATGATTTGAAGTTAAGCATGTTTATTAAATAGTTGGGGCTGACATATAGATTTTAAGATCAGTATTTTTCTGTTTGCAATTTGGGCTTTATGTTAATAGGGTAGGGTTTTTTAGGATCCAGTTAAGGTGTAATGGATGACACATTCTATAGTTCACGGATGTACCACGTTCATACTTCAAAATTACAATTACAGTCTATGCGATATTTATGTGTCCTAGTACTTAAAGACTTAGTTATAGGTTTGCAATATTTGTACTTCATCTGGTATTAAAAACAACCTTTTTTTTTTGTTTAATGGACATTGCACAGTACTTTTTAAGTATGAGATACTTGGCATGTTTTGATACTTTCAAAACTAGTGTTCAAGGCATATTTCTTTAAAATAGTGGGGTTTATTGCTCAGAACATACATTCTTGAATGGTTTGGATGTTTAAGTTTAAAGTGAAGTCTTGTTACTACCTCCTGAAGGCAAGGAAATCAAGAAAGTTACAAAAATTACAGTTGTCATTTTAATACGTTAAGGAAAAGGCAAGGACAGACCTCATCTCTACCAACAGTGGTGCTTTTGTAGAAATGTAGTGATGATTGCAGGACAGCTAGCATATTGGTACTTGCATTTCAGTCAGCTTTATCTTCACCGTCAGGAGACTATTAATAGGGAATACAATATAAGATTTTTCTTCGTTACAGCAGCTTTTTGTGTTTCTTATGGAATAAATGTTACATATTGTAGCATATTGTAGTACTGGTCTACTGAGTCTGGAGGCTGCAGCGGTCCATTTCTTTAAGTGATACAAGGGCATAGACTTAAGATAATTCACGCCCAACTGACTTAATAATCAAACAGACTAGGCGGGCAACAGTTCGTGATGAAGAAGAGAGAGAAATATTGTTGTGTTTTAGCAGCTGAGGAATAGAAGTTCTGATAAATTATTTAATTTTTGAAACGGTAAAGGAAAACCTGTGGCAAGGACGGGACAAAATTGTTTTCCTTCAATTCCATTCCAATAATTTAACCACTGAAATCCTTCCACTGATCCATTTGCGTGTCACGGTACTCGTGGACTTTAGCTTTCAAATTTCTATACAGGTAATCTCAGGGTACCATATGTGAAGAAGAAACAGCCAATCTAAAGCTTTTGTCTATACATGGTATTCAGGTGTGCTTTCTGCTCATGAAAAAGCATGGCGCTCTGCCTCTTGCCAGCCTTTATAGCTGTTTGTTCACTGTAGTGGGTTGAGTGGACTTGATAATTATAGAGGTAAGGCTCTCTGCAAATGTTGATACCATCTGAAGTAAGTGTTGAAAGCATCATCTAAAAGCTATACCATATGTTTGTTATACCATTTTAGAAAAGAGTAGATGTTTCATACTTGGATAACTCTGTGCATGTAGAACCATTTGTTTTCATTATATTAGTAAGATGATACAAAATTAAGCAGAGTCATGGAAAACGTTTATTGCTATGAAGTGATTTTAGACTGACTGACATTTGTCACGAGACTTTCTAGCACCAGAATTATATGCCATAGCCCACTGTTGTTCTTTATTCCACTGAGAATTAGGCAAATTTACATTCTGAGGGGAAATTAAGTTTTGGTTTCCAGCCCTACAGATTAGTGAGTTAAACTTCAGGTTCATCTCTGGTTAGTGAACAAATATCGTTGTTCTTGGTCCTCAACTGATACGATTTTTGGGTAATGGGAGGGATTTTGCAGTATTTTCAACAGACTGAAAGGGAAGGAAATGCGTGTATCTGTAGTTTGAGAATACTAAAATAGTTGTGTAAAAACTAGCTATTGATATAAAGGGCTTCGATCAGCTTCTGCAGATGTGAATTAAGCAGAATGACTGTGAGTCTGAGGTAAATATATATCTGAGCTAGGTGGCAGGTTTTAGTATTCAGATAATTCCAGAAGCTGAGCCGTTACTGTGCTCACGCTGAATGCCTATAGGTATATGTATACAACTTCCAGCCCTTTAGTTTCACACCTATCTTGTAATTTACGTGTACAACTCATGTAAGTTACTTTTTTTTCTGCATCTATGGTGTTTGAAGTGTATCTTTTGGATAATATATCTTCACAGTTAACGTGATATTCATTAAACTTCACATGTCATTATAGAGACCAGTTGACTGTCTTTGTTACAGTTGTTAATGATGTTAATATAGTTCACTAGCAGAATACTTCTTTGTAGTTAAAAAGAGACAAAATTGAACTAAGTGGTCCTGTATGGAACCCCACAGAAGGCTGCCAGGGTTTGTAGAGGTGTATCTGAGAGGGTAATCTTGGTACCTTACAGAACATTTTTGTTAGAGGAGAGAGAGAAACTGTGTTTGATATAGTCTGAGCTGAGTTTATTGGATCAGGGAAGTTCTGTAAAGCAAGAGAAAGTAATTATTTTATTATGTTTCTGATTTACAGATAGGCACATTAAAGAAATAGCCATAGTGGTTATAACTCCTCTTGTGGAAAGGCTGTTTTCAAGACTTGCCTGTTTCAAGACTAATCTGTTCAAAGCTTGCTTTCAAGACTAGTTCTATGGATACTGTCAAAGCTAGAGTGGGCCATTTCATAGTTTGCCTGTGGACCTAATAAAGTTTGTTAAATGGTACATTTTTAAAATGACCTTCTGTTTGTCAATATTTTGCAGTGGATCAGGTATTATTCTTGATACTGAATACTATTTTATATATCTAAAGAATGCTAGAAAAGTGTTCCTTATGTAAATAAAATACTGTGTTAATGAACAAAATGCCCCTTCAGCATGTTTGGGGGTTGAAGGATATTCTTTCTCAGATACTTTAGAATATGAGAGTACACATGGATTACCATCAGGGCTGTTTTGACAAAATAGCTTCCTTGATGGTTCTTGTTTTTCCTACGTAGTGTTCACGGAAGAAGCTTGTTTAATTAAGATGTAGAATCAAGAGCTCATTTATAGTTTTGTAAAGGGAGTGACTAAAAGTGTGTTATGAATTACAACCAGAATGCTGTATGTCTACATATGAATTTCCTTTGTGGTGAGTTGTTAAATTAATTGTTGTTTGTTAAAATGGCTTTAAGTCATTTCCTTTTCTTGCAGTGGCGTTTTGAGGATTATGATTCACTTGTCAATATAGATTAGTTATTAAAATCTAAAGCAGATTGAATTGTGAGTGTGCTTTCCATTAAATTTCTGCTTGCATTTTGAGAACTTAAAATTTTTGAACAATTTCAGCATTGGCCAAAAGAGCCAGTGCAACAGCTTTTAAAATAGAGCCAATAAGTCTCTTTTTTTTTTTTTTTTCTGTAGAATTACATTACTTCCATTGCAGTTGGCATTTTAACTTTTTATTTAAGCACAGTTTTCATTATCTTATGATTTGAAAACTTCCTTGCACAAGAATCTAGAGTAGAATAATGAATTGAAGTTAAGGCTTTAGTTTTATGTATATTTTTTCTCCAGGTAACAGAATTTTAATAACTTCCTGTTGCTTCTCATTCATGCTAGTGAAACCAATTTTGGGCCTTTTTGACGAATCAGGCTGAAGAACTGAATCAGACCAAAAATAACCTAGTAAAAATGGAAAACTCATCAGTTTTAAATAACCAATACTGAAGGTTAGTACTAAGACAAAGGTTTTGGATTTTAGAAGAGCAAACTTCAGCTTGCTCAGAGCTCAGTTGGGAAGGATTCTGTTGGGAGCTTCCATGGATGATAAAGGAGCTAGTGAGGGTTGGGAGTTTTTCAAGAATGCTCTCCTTGAAGCGCAAAAACAGTTCATCTTCCCTAAAGGTAAGGGAAGTAGGTGGAGCAAGAGGCCCCCTTGGCTTAACTGTGAGCTTCTGAGTCTGCTCAAAACCAGAAGAGAAGTGTACCAGAGGTGGAAAAGCAGATGAATACCCGTTGAGAACTACAAGGGCATTACCAGGAAGTGCAGAGATGCAGTTAGAAAAGCAAAAGCTTGGCTCAAATTGAAATTGGCCAGACATGTCAAAAATGACAGGAAAGGCTTTTTCAGGTATGGAAACAATATGCAGAAACAGAAGGGAAATATTGGCCCACTGTTAAACAGGAGAGGTGAATTTATCACCAACAACGCTGAAAAGGCAGAGTTTCTCAACACTCAGCACTGTTGGGCCCTAGGCCTTGAGAACAAAAATCCAGGTTGATGCAAACGTAGACCCACCACCAGCTGTTACAGCAGCTTGACCCCTACAAATTGATGGGCCTTGACAAAATCCACCTGAGGGTGCAATGCTGGCATCACTGCAAGGCCAGCAATAATCTCTGAGAAGGTGTGGAGATTGGGGGACATCCCAGAAGACTGGAAGAAGGCTAATGTCACCCCCATCTACAAGATGGGATTAAAGGAGGATCCAGGAAATTATAGGCCCACACGACAGTGTTAAGAGAGCAGCTGGTGTCATTGCGAGGCTGCTCTCCATAATCTTTGAGAAGTCGTGGAGATTGGGGGACATCCCAGAAGACTGGAGGAAGGCTAATGTCACCCCCATCTACAAAATGGGCTTAAATTATAGGCCCTTCAGTCTTACATTGGTTCCTGGGCCAGTTATGGAATGAATCCTCCTGGGGGGTCAAATGAAGCATGTGATTGGGAAAAGCCAGCACAGTTTCACCAAGGGGAAATCGTGCTTGACAAACCTGATCGCCTTCTACAGCAAAGTAACCTCCTCAGCCGATGTGGGTCGAGTGGTGGACATGGTCTACTTGGATTTCTTCAAGGCTTCTGATACGGTTTCCCACAGCCTCCTCCTAGAGAAACTGATGCGTTACAGTTCTAGACAAGTGGTCTGTGCTCTGGGTTGGGTGCGGTCCGTCAGCCAGTTCCCCGAGGGTGGTGGTAAATAGCTCCTTTTCAAATGGGCAGTCTGCCGCAGGTGGGGTCCCCCAGAAATCGACATGGGGCTCAGTGCTGTTTAATATCTTCCTAAGCGATCTGGATGACGGGCTCAATGTGCGCTGATGAGGTTTGCCAATGGTAGCAAGCTGAGTGGGGCAGTGGACACTTGGGAAGGGCGAGCCACCCTACAGGAAGACCTGGATAGGCTGGAAGAGTGGGCTAGCAAGAACCTTATGAAGTTCAACAAGGACAAGTGTAAGGTCTTGTACCTGGGAAAACATAATCCAGGAGTGCTGCACTGGCTGGGATCCTCCCGGCTGGAGAGCAGCGCTGTGGGAAGGGGCCTGGGGGTCCTGGTGGGCAGCGAACTCGATGTGAGGGAACAGTGTGCTGCTGCGGCAAAGCAAGCCGACTGGATGCTGGGTGACATCAACAAGGGCATCAGAGATCAGAGATTAAGGAAGTCATTATCCCACTCTACTCAGCTCTTGCCAGGCCACCTCTGGAGTACTGTGTCCAGTTCTGGTCCCTGCTATACAACAAAGATGCGGACAGGCTGGAGAGGGTCCAGAGAAGGGCCACAAAGATGATCAAAGGACTGGGAAGCCTGCCATGGGAGGAAAGGCTGCAAGAACTGTTTTTTTTCAGCCTTGAGAAAAGAAGGCTTAGGGGAGACCTTATCACCATGTTCCAGTATTCAAAGGGTGGCTACAAAGAAGATGGAGACTCTCTTTTTGCAAGGAGTCACATGGCAAAAAGGAGGGGTGGTGGGTACAAGTTACTCCTGGGGAGATTCCGACCGGACAGGAGAGGATGATTTTTCACAATGAGAACTGAGCCATTGGAATAATCTCCCTGGGAAAGCGGTGGATTCTCCAACATGGGACACTCTTACAATTCGGCTAGACACAGTGCTAGACCATCCTGTCTAGACCGTGCTTTTGCCAAGAAAGGTTGGACCAGATGATCCTTGAGGTCCCTTCCAACCTGGTATTCTATGATTCTATTAATACAGTTCATTGAGCAGACTGAAAAAAGGCTGTACAGGTGCTTGAAGAGAGAGGCTTGGGAGGCTAGGGTGGGTCCTGCTTAGAGTGTTGCTGTTTCTGCTGTGCAGCAGCAGAGAATGCAAGAATATATGTAGAAGAAAACTAAGTCTTGTTCATGAAGCTGTTTTATGTCATTGCAGACGTGGCTCTGAATGAAGGAAAGACTCTGAGGGATCTAGGCTGAGTACTTAATGAATTATGTTAGAACCTACACCTGCTGGAAATCAGTCCTCCATTTGATTTTTGGGGAAGAGGAGAAATGAAACAGTCTTCTGGGAAGATTTTTCAGAATGTAGTGTCATAAGAAAAGGAAGAGATTTTCAGTTAAAGGAAGCGGAGGAAAAGCTGAAAAAGGATACTTAAAATATTAGATGTGAGGAAGAGTGAGAAACCATCGGCATAAAGGGGTGATATAGTGACGCAGACAAAATGCTGAGGGCAGGCAGCAGTGTAAATCATAGCGTATTTATTCTTTCCAGTTCAGACCTGAATCTTGTTCCTGGATGTCATCTAACTTACTGCTAACTTAGAGTAGCATTTAAGCTCTTGATGTTGTTGGTCCCTGCCTCAAAAGGTTTAAAAAAATGTAAACAGGAACAAAATAGAGATAACAAAACTGAGGAGGGTTTGTGAAGGGTTTGAAAAAGCTTAGTAAGAGTTATATGCTGTAAGTTTTGCTCTCTCCCATTTTTGAAAGAAAAGTAAGGCACGGTAGAGGAAGCTGCTCTTTTAACAGTGTTGGCTGCGTTGTCTACGTCTTTATCTTCTGCTGCTGCTTCCCTTTTCCCGCCTTACACCCAAGGAGGGAAAGAGTAAAGAAACCTACTGCTTTTGCTCTTTCCTTGAGGTGAAAATGAAGGCCAAGAACTGTTATGTGTCTGTTCTTATGTCGCGTTTCGCTGCCTTTAGATTTGAAGGCTAAACAAAGCTGATCAAGTATGGAAGATGTAGGTGGATATGTTAAAAGGGCAAGAAGTCATTTAAAATATGAGATTGAAAGCCTGTATAAGGGAGAATGATGTTGAGCTAGAGAATGTAATGGTATAGTTTAATGCAACAGTGTGTAGAAAGAGTGTAAGACAAAGTGGAAGGATAAGAAAAATGGAGAACATTTGTTATATAACATCATAAAGCATGTCATAAGCAATCTCTGGTAGGAAGGAAAAAGTGGAATGATATTGGGAAGAATAAAGAAATATAAAAATTGTGTACATTGGTTGGTAAAGTTTAATGGAGCTTCTGGGCATGTTAGAAATATATAGTAACTAAAGGTATATTATACGTGCCATGGTTCTTAAAACTTTATGCTTCTTAGTCTTTGGTGTGGTACACAGAAATGTGTTGTTTTCTGAGTATTTTTAATCTCTCCTGGATTTTAATGGTTAGAAGGGCACAGCCTCTGAATTTGTGATTTCATTAACACTTGAACATTATAAATTTTCAATGATGGCAGACTACAAAATTCATTGAAGGACTATCTGATTTCAAGTGTTACCTGTTAAAAAGATCAACAAATTAGGCTTAAGGGTCTTTTTTGCTTCTTAATGAATTTTTTTTTAAAGAAGAAATGAGTTTATTTGTTCCTTTCTTAATTAAAATTAAAGGGTAAGTATAGCTTTTACTTTTTATAATTTCTGAAAAAGATTCCCTAGCTAGAAACTGTTCAGCTAATTTTGAACCAGAACAGTACCTATTCCTCTATTCATTGTGTAAGAGGTCAGGAAATGAATAAAAACTTTGTGCATGAACACTAAGCATTAGGCGGTATGAGAGATGTGCACGTCTGAGCCAGCCTCTTCTGGCGTCTTTATGAAAATACTCAAATATACCTTTAGCATAGGAGCACGCATAATTTAATTAGCACATTAAGTTTTTGTAGTGGAGGGCTTATTTAACTGTAGTTACTATGTGGAGGAAGTGGCTGAAATGGCTTTAATGCCTCTTCTGGTTATATGTGGGGAGGATTTAGAGGTGTTTATGCTTCTAGCAGAGTTCATTTTTGTTGCCTAAGTAAGATGAGAGCACAGAGATCATCAGAGCCCATTTTAACTAATGAACAGAATAAGGTCTCATTTTCAACCTTGAAAGGGCTCTGCTAACTTACAAGTTAATGTGTTAAGAAAACATTAGTTTTGACAGTTTTCTGGGTTTAGTTATACACTGTCCATCTTTGCTGTCTTGGTGGGAATTTTTTCTATGAGTAGTCTCAACACAAGACATTTTTAAAAGCTTATTTGATATAAATAATGTGAAAAAGTATTAATGGTTGAATGGAACCTGGAAATGAGACATCTGTTTTGCTAAGAAAAGAATGGAAAGCACAGCAAAAGCTGTATTGTAGTATGGAAATCTGTTCTAGGGGAGGTGGATGTGTTTGGGACAGTTGGAAGAATCGTGGAAGGTTGTGTAAGGATTCCTTAGATAATAGTGTGTGGTAGGGATATGATTGTTGCGTAGCACTGTGTGCCTAATCTTGAAGATTGTCTTCAGTTAATCTGGGAATGTGGATGTGTTCCAAACTGTATGAGGAAAAAGCTGGAATTGGAATATCACAATATTTTTATTCCCTGCCAGTAAAAATGCTGTCATCTTAAGTTGTATTTTTTTTAATTAGTTGATTTTCTTCCCCCGTGGCAGCTTGTTTTTCACTTTTGAATGGTAGGATGTTTTCTTGTAGTGCCAGTTACAAACTTTGAGCTTGCTTGCATTGTGGCCAGAAATCTGAGAACAATGACGACTCCATTATATCCAATGAGAAAGGAATCTTTTGTACTACTCACTTTTAATTGCTAATTAAGCTAAGTCCTTGGTAGTTTGAAAGAATGCAATAGTTTATGCCCTCTACTTTAGACCAGTATTTGCTACTGGGTTGTGGAGAATGATGGAAAGGGTGATTTTTGTTACGTTTTCTAGATGAAAGTGACCTTCTTGAGAAAGTGAAAATGGGTAAGAGCACTCACTCTGCACAAGAAGCTCTCGGGGTTCAGGGAACATGTGGTGCCTGTGGAACTGAGGAGCAGCTTAGGACTTCCGTGCTGCTTGAGAAGGCCTAACACCACCACCTGCCCCCTCCCAAGCTCTTTACAGGTTTTGCCTGACTGGTCCGCTTCAGTTTCTGTATTTAGGATTAAAGGTATTTTAGATTGTCCAGATAAGAACAAAGCAGCAGGGGTCTTCTAGAGAAAGCTTGTGGATGTTTGGAGATTATTTTAATTTGTTCTTGACTTTTTAATTTTATTTAAAGCAATGAGGTTGGAGTGGAGCTTCCTTAATAGCACAGCACTGGTTTCAGTGCATTAGAACTCACTTATTTTAAAGGTTCTTCATCACAGATAGGTGGCAATTTTTGAACACCAGGAAACTGTGCCTCAAGAGGAGTAGGTAAAGCAGATACACAGATTTACCAAGTGAAACAGGAAAACAAGTTCCAACTACAGGTCATTTCACAACTTCTTCCTTAGGGCTTTCTCACTTCCACAATCAGAACTCAGAAATGGAACAAACTGATTCAAAGCAATTCATTGATGACTACCTTAAGGTCTGTCAGGCATCAGACAGCTGGAAAGGACCACACTTCTGCTCTGACTTAATTTTCATTATTTTTCTGTAGTATTTGAGAACCTTTCCAGATTTTTGTCATGTCAGTGCTGAAATTGACTAACTCATATGTTCTTATAAGCAGATTACCTGTTTCACTTAGCGCCTTGTTTGCCAGTGGTTCCCTTTTCTAAATAAATAAATAAAATAATTACTGAGGAGTAGTAGTTATCGGCACATGTACGTATTGGTACCTGGGTTTAAGAATGAGTGTGCGGTTGAGTTTAGGTAACCTCTTTGTTTTTATGTTCACGCTTGGATCTCAGTTGGACAGTAGTCTCTGCTGCTATAGCTGTGCTGGCATTTTCTCTACCTTGGCAATCCCTACACAGCGTATGCTGACAGAAGTCATTCTTTTAGCATCATTGCACAGTTATGTGCAATGTCAGAATCAAAACCCGTTAAGAGCTCTCTACTGTTACTGTAGTTGGAAGGTTGAACCAAGGTGTGTGATTTTTTTTCTTACCCTAGTGTATGAGCAGACAGGACGTGGTAGAGCTGATTTTTGTAAAATGTCAATGCTGTCTGTAGCTGGGGCTTTCATGTGCTGTTGTGATGCTGCTTGTATTAATTTCAGCTTTCAGTATCTTCCAGGCTTTCTAAAGAATGAAAAATTCAAATCAGCCTTAAATCTTGTTGCAAGTAATGTAATTTAGAGCCCAAGTCATTGGGATCTTGCTATATGTTATCTCCAATGACCAGAAAAACTATGTAATGTTGTACTGCTTGCTCAGGATTTGACTCTGGTTAGGACAGAATATTCTCTACAGGAAAACTATTCTGAAGTGATAGCTTTTAAGGAAGGAATCATTTTTCAGAGCCATTTCTTTTTGTCCTTAATTAAAGGTATATCACAAGTTTTGTAAATTCTTTACTCTGTTGTAACTGCTGTATCAACTTACATTTTAATTCTAAGCTACTATGTTTTTCCTTGTTTTTAACTTGGTTTGGGCAAAACATTGGAAAATATACTTTGCAGATTAAATCTGCAATGTAGGAGGAATGACTAGTGTTACTTAGATGGCAGGTAGAAGAATATTATTAAACAGATATATTCTTAAGATGATGCAACATTTATGTAACTTCATATTGCTTGTTAAATGGGTAATTAATTTAAGTAGAACAAATTCACGTTTTGTTTAGAAATTAAAGAACAGACACTAAATGAGTAGGGCAGGTACTGTGGTACTGCCTCTCCTTCCACAGCTAGAGAAGGGAATTAAATTAAATTGCTACTTCTGAATAATTTTGGCTCTTTGTGTAAAGGTATTACTCCTTAAAATGCATGTTAAAAATGAATCATTTGGGTTTTTTCCCTTCACGTATATCAAAATCGTGGCATTTGATTAATCCTGTGGTTGGATCTCTTGCTTTGCATGCCCATCTTAAAGGAAAATTCTCTTAGCTTTGGAGAAGGGATACCTCTTGGGAGACACTATTGCACAGCATTTGGTCAGGGGATTGAGCTGAAATGAGAGGTGAAGTTTCTATTGCTAAGCAGCATTTACTGCAGAAAAGTGCCTATGAAGTTGGACTTACATGTCTGTATGAAGCTGTAGATTTTATTAAGTTGTCTTTTCTTTGGCTGGTTAGAAACAGTTAAAGCTTAAAGCTCCATTGCTGTGTAATGTTGGTCTCCTAACCTCTCCAGCAAGGTTAACTGATTAATTTTTTTTTTATGTGTGTGTCCCTGTTGTTCCACACCCCACACGCCTACCCCAGCATTTCTAGCTCTGCTTATCCTAAACTCTGCATAGACCTAGCCCCTTGTCATGTGAGTGTTGTGATGTGTGAGGTGTCCATCATAAGTTTGCATGTAGTGATATGAAAGGGTGTGGGTGAGGGTGAGGCACATACTCATTAATTTTAGAAAATTAGTTTCAAACAATGTTTATTTTCAGTATTACTAATCAAATTCTCCACCTTCCCTTAAGTCTACTGCTATGCTTTTCAACTAATATACAAATAAATATGCAAAAAGAACCTAATTAATTCTGGTAATAGCACTTTTTAATATACACATATATTTTAGAATTATCTTCAATAGTTTTCTCATGGCTGCTATCATGCAAGTATTAAGTGTTTTATGTCTATGCATGTACCCTGCGTTATCTGTGGGGAGACATCTTTAATTTAGTATCAGCTACTTTTATGCAGTCAGTATGTAAAAGCCTTCAGTTTTTGACTAGTGTTATGCCTGAATTCTTAGAGGTCTGAGTCGTGTTCTGTGGTCTCAGTGAATGAAATGTTGAGACCTCATACCCTATAAGCATATCTGAACCACTACAAAAGCTTTGTAGATACGATTACCTAGAACTTTCTCTGGTGAGCTGAGTTCAGCTGTCTTGTGAGACTTTGCCATTATGTAACAGGTGGAGGCCTTGGAAGTAGTTTTCTTTCTGAAAGGAAAAATAATAAAAAGACTGTGATGGGAATGGGAGAAGGGAAGAAAGGGCAGATGGATAACAGCAGACTGTGGCTAGTGGGAAGATTTCTAATGCAGGAAAGAGTAAGTAGCCAAATAGTGTTTCTGGAGGGGTCTCAACAAGGTAGGGAAGACAGCCCAGGTATGTCGCAGAGTCGGAGGTAGCATATACCTTGGGCCATGTAATTAAATGGGAAAGTTACATGGTTACCTTCTGTCACGTTTAAAACTGCTGTAACCGATGGATGGAGGATCTCCCTAGGTTTTGGCAAGTAGGCCCCATTCAGGACAGAAATGTCCCCATTAAGTGTGTACTCTCTAGGCCTCTGAAATATGAAAGGTTTTGCTTCCATCAGGCTGTATGGTACGTGAGGGAAAGGAAATTGTAGGCTGGAGAAGCCTTGCAATGCTCAACTTGGGTTAAGAAGTACACCTTGTAGTGGCATTGGTTTTTTGGTTTTAAGGCAGCACTAAGTTGGAAACCTCCTGTTGTAGCAGAGCTGTATGTGATAATTTGCCTTGCCTGCAAACCTGTACATCAGACACAAACTGACCAGTGGTTTTATCTTGCACATGAGGCCATGGAGTAGGTGAGTGCCAGTTGTTGTAAATGAGTCCTGGAAATGAATGAGAGACAAGTCCATCTTGTTTTGGGGGAGTTTTGAATGCATAACCCAGAAGTCCTTTTAAACTGTAGCAGAGTTTTCAGGAGGGGGGAAGGATATTTGAGACTGGCACAGTATCCTTTAGCTAGTGATGGCTTTGCTATATGCAGTCCCACTGGAATACAACTGCTCAGACTGTTGTAGTAAGAGAATTACTTCTTTTGTCATTCCCCTCCCCTGCAAATTCAATGTTAACAGCACAAAATTTTGGTTTATGCAGTGAGCTTTGTCTGGTGGTATCTTGTGTCCTTCCAGACTGGTCTAGCAAGACTTCTAAAACCAGGGAATGAAATTATGCCTATGGACATAACTGTAACTCTGACTTCTATGAGTGGCAATCCCTCTTTTCACGTCTGTAATGTGCATGTGCTCATTTTGCCACTGTCTGCAACTGAAGAGGAGCTGCCCATGGCATTCCTACAGCTCAGTCCTTAGGCTGCTTTCCAGGAAGACTCAGCTGTGCTTTTTTCTAAACTTGGTTTTTCTCCGCATACCTGATGATCTGCCTCTGTACACTAAGTTTGAGATTTGCATGTCATCTTTGTCTTATGCAACTGCTGATGGTCATGGTGGCTTAGGTGTCCCTGAGCCTTCCTCCTGCCTATACGAGGCAGCGCTAAGTAAATCATAGTGGTTTTCTTGAGGCACAGAAGTGTTATTTCATTTGGTCACGTTAGCAGGCAGGCTCACGGCATTTCTCAAGGGAAAGTCTGTCTGCATTGCATCACTACTAACACAACAAGTAATACTTTTTTGCTTAATACCTTGGCTATAGAGTACAGCTAGCCCTTATGCAGTGAGAGTACTAACAGCTGCTTCCCAGTGACTGTTGTCAGATCTTTGTGGACAGAACTGTGGTTACATGTATTTCCTGTTTTCAGGACATTATTTAGTTGCTCTAAGCCTTCTGGAAGGCCTCACACAAGATTCCACTTGCTAACAAACTGTGTTAAATTTTATTGACAAGGGTCTTTTCACTTAGTATTTTTAATACTTGGCATGTCACTCTGAAAACCTGTTTTACCAACCCAGAGCTACAGTTTCTGTATGGAGGTATATTACCTTTTCAGATAAGCTTTACAAAAATAGTGATAGTGATACCATTCTCCCTAGTTTTCACTATAGTCATACAGCTGTAGCTTTAGACAATGGTAGCTTTCTGATAGTGAAAGTAAATAGTAGCCTTAGGATATCAATACTGAAAATAGCACTTTTCATATTTTAAAATACCATGCCAGATTGAGACTTGGGTTGATGAAAATGGGTAATAAGTTCGTTATTTGATTCTTGAATCCTGACAAGAAATGACAGCAGAATCCAATGGTACTGCTGCATTTTGCTGGATCTGTTTCTTTTGTCATTTGCTTCTGATCTTGTTGATAACATTTCTGTTTTGGAGAGAAAAATTGTCACTCATGGGCTTTATGAGAACTAGGAACACTTCAAAATAATAAGTGACAGTGGCTGTTTATATGCCTTTTGGAAAAAAGAGCAAGTCTGAGTTAGAAGCCTATCAACTAGATAAATGACGCAGCAGAAAGCAAATTGCATGCCTCTACCCATTTGAATGTGGGTGGGGGAAACATCTTTGGAAAAAAAAATATGCTGTGAACAATTACTTGGAACATACTGCTTTTAGAGAACTTGAGATGGTAGCTTAGCATTATAAAAAATTTTAAAATACCCTTTCTAATGTACCTGCCATGATTTCTGAATGCATGTTTTTCTTGTAGCATATTACTGCTAGCTCTTGAGGTCAGAGAGGTGTCATTCTTTTGGTACTATGCTATGGGTGGCAATGAATGTCGGATATGAGACATTGGAAGTTATTTAAAAAGTTATATCCAGTCTCATTTCTGTTGATGCTTGGGTTTGGTGGGGGGTGGGGTGCTTTTTTGTTGTGTTTTGTTGCCTCTTTAAGGCATGTTTTGTTACAAATAAGCCATCTAATTTTCTACATCAAGTTTTGCAAGAACATGTAATGCTGCTGACTTTTTTTTGGTGAATATTCTTACTCTTTTACTCTTTCATTTTCTTTTATGAGGAGTTGCTAAAATAAAACTTCAAATTTAGGAGAAAACTATTTCACAAGTGAGTTTTGAAAAGCACTTACCTTTGCGTAACGGAAAGCTAGTTTGTATGAGGGCAGGAAGCTTCAGCTGTAACATTAGGTGATACTGACATACCTGCAGACATAACCTGAAGTTAGTACTTGTCTTGTTAGAGTAATGCTGAAATTAAAGCCAAAATATAATCTGAAAGACCATAATAGGTGGGTTTGGTTCTTAATACATTAAATGTATCTGCTAAAAAATTGCATTCCTTCATTAATTAAAATTTAAAATTGAGATTCCTTAGAGAGAACCCAAGCACTTGAATCCCACATGTATTTATGTTGTTGAAACTGGCCAGATTCCAAATATTGTCTGTGGATTTTGGGTCTGCAGTTGCACTGTCCATGTACCGACAGTGTGTTTACCTCCTGTCTGGACAGTAGGGATGCCATAGTTCAAAGCCTTAAGAAGCTGGTTCAATCTTTTGCCCAAGCTTTCCCAAATACTTTTATCCAGAAGTACCTCAAGGGCATAAACCCTTTGTTTCACAATTTAGCTCTTTACAGTAAGTAATTGGTATTGGTCTGCTGCACTCAGATAGAAATTGCTTTCAGAAATCCTGTGCAGAGTCTTTTAGAGGGAACACAAAATAATACATAGGTTTATGTGATGGTTTCCAGCTGTTTTTGAAGCCTGTCCCTTCACATTGCAGGCGGTTATGTCACAGATACATAGATACATGTAATGTCATCACATTTATGAAAATTGCTGTCTTAAAAGTGGTAAAAAAGAGTATTTGAGTGCTCTTTTGCCTCCACTGTTTCCGTTTAAATACTATGCAAGGTCCTAATTTTCTCATTCTTCAAATCCTTTTTTAAAGTTTCAGTCTAAATTTCTACACATTCGTTTGTCAACATTATTGTTAGGCTGAAATAGCTCTTCTCTTTCCCTGGTGTTTGTCCTGTTGGTACTTGCAGAAAATAGTCATACTAGCTTTTGATGTTTGCTAAGCTAAATAATTTCAGCTGGTTTGACTTCCTTTTGCAAGAGAGACTCTTCTTCTTTCCTCTTATCCCTGCAGTTCTCTTCCGAATTTATTTGTTTCTTTTTTTCTGAACACAGGGAAGTTTTATAGAATGCTGCAGATAAAATCTGCTGAGATGGTATTAATATTTCTGCTTTTAGAACAGGTTGCTCCCTGTCTCTTCTACTGCAGGAGCTTGGGAGCATCAACTGACACTACCAGGAAGCAAATTCAGAACAAGCAGAAGATGGTTCCTTGCAGTTAATCTGCAGATGCTGCACTAGGCTGACTATTGGTCTGACTTATCATGGTCATCTTATTTTATCCTTGTTGGAAATTTATCCTCCGTTGAACTCCAGAATCGTGTATGCTTTCTTTCATCTACTTTTTGTTGGCAGCATATACTCATCTTGGTTTGTTGCCTCATAATCTAATAATTAATGTACTTGAGGGTTTTTTGAATAGTTTTAGTAAGCCTGTTGCAGAGTTCAGGATCTTACATAGTTGTATAATGTTTCAGTACTACATGCCTCCTAGATTTACCTTTGAAAAATCCATCTGTGGCATGCTGATTGGGTGTGTTTTCAAGTTGTAATGTTCTCACCTCATTTATAGTTGATAGGCCTAAAATAATACTTTAAATTCAGTCAAAGGCCAATATCATATCACTGCAAATTACAGAGATAATGATAGGCTACCACCAGTAAGTGTACTTAACAAGTGAACTACTGTAATATTATGTTGAATTTTGTGCTGCTTGGACACTATTAAATACCTGTGAAAATGGATTTTAGGTAGAGCTTGGTCTGACTCGTAGGAAGAATGAAAGCATGTTGAACTGTATGTGGAACAAGCGCAGGAGACTATGATCCAGAGTTTCAAATCTCATTCCATTACTACACAGAAGGAATCAATTTTGACAAATTGTATTTATGCCTGCTGCATGTTGTGCGGTGTAACTGTACTGTTAAGCGTTACAGCAGTAAGGAGGACGGAGTTCTGCTCTTTTAAGTCTGCCTGGGTGTGAGAGGGACTAGCATAAAGTTGGCAGCCAAGTCTTTACATCTGGAGAGGCAGGGAAACAAAATTAACAGGAGCTGCAAACTTGATATTAATATTCCACAATGACTTTCAGTTTATCAAGTTATCTTACATCAAAAAAAAGTTTCAAACTTATTTTCAGTATACTCTATTTTTTTTCATCTTAGCATAAATTTATGAGTCAGGTCTGTGTGGTTTGTCCTAGTACCCTGCAAATAGATCAACTAAAAATTTAAATCTTATGCCTTTGACTTGTAACACATACTTCAAATATGCTTTCCCCTGTCTCTGCTCTGATTCTAGGACTCCTTGTCATCTCCTTGGCTTACTTGCATGCTTCCTGGTTCTACTTTTTCTGCCGGGCTGGGCCTTCCTGTCTCCAGCTGTCAAAGGCTTCACTTAAGGAGCTCTTCACCTGCTCAGCAGGTGGAGGGGAAGGAACAACAGATGAGAGGAACTCCCCACCCCACCCCCCGTGCTGTGCTCCCCCAGTCAGTGCTGCCTGGCCCTGACTCTGCTGGCTGGGGGAGCTGGTTCTGCCGTAGCTATTTGGTGCTAATTGGCCAAGAAGTTGAAAGCAGTTGCAGCCTTTCCATGCACTGAACAGCAGTAGCACAGTCCTTGCTAGTTAGGAGTTTTTTCCTGTAAGCCACATGCACCTCATAAAATGCCAGTTCTTAATCTGTGGCCTGAAAACAACATAAATAATCTCTCTTGCAAGTGTTATTCACATTTCCAAGTTTAAGCATACAGCTTGCACACCTCCTGTTGCTTGCACAGGACGGACCACAGGTGATCCAGAATGATGGGTGTTGCTTTTACTGCAGAAAGCTATGAAAAATGAACCTTTTGTACTACAGTTGGCACTTCAAAGGGATTAAAAAGATTGGCATTTGGGAATGACTTGCATACTACCCTTTGCCTTTTATGATTACTTGAAAATGGCTTTAATTTAAATCTGATACATTTTAAAATGTTCTTAAACTCTCAGTGTTTTTTCATCCTCCCCAAACATTCTCTACAGAGGACTAATGACTTGTTCTCTGAGTGACTGGCATGATTGAAGTGATTATTATGTGGAGATGCTATGTATTGGATGAGTAATAATGGGGAAGCTGTTGTGCTGCCAGATGGAGTAGGGATGGAATGATAACACAGTGAAGAGGGTGCACTCATTCAGGGCTTGAGTAAATTGTGATCTGTCTACTTTCCTTCTCTGCCATTCCCCCGACGAAGGTTTCATCTCTCACTTGCGTGTCCCCTCTCACTTGCTCCTTTATTCTCTGTGAGCTTTTATTTGCCGATTCTGTGGTTGTGCCCAGTGTGCTCTTTAGAACTTCATTCAGTGTCTGACTCTATCGTGCTTGGTTCATAGATTTTTGTTTTGTTTTGCTGTTTTCCTTGTTTCCTCTCTAGGGGAATTGTTTGTTCATGGTGACATACTGTTTTGACAGGGATTTTTTCTACAGTGTACAGTGGGGTTTTATGTATATTAATGAAGGTGAACGTAAGAGTGTGTGCACCTTTCCACATACCCTCTGTTGGTGGCATACTTTTTCTAACAATGATGAGTTCTGCTGTTTGGGACCAGTACTTGAAAAAATCCAGTCTTCTGTGGAAATAAGCTTTTCTTACAATGCGGAGTGTTCTTGTTGACTGTAGTTCTCACACTGGTGTATTCTGGCAGTGTAAAGATCTATGATCAGGCCATTGAGTGCTTTAAGGTGAATTTAACCTTACAGCAAAGGTAGAATACATTACTGACAGTGAAATGGGAGACATGGATGTGCCCTATTCATCCAAAACCTTAAAAAGGAGGACAGTCAACTTTTTAGTGTGAAGGAACTGCCTTTTTAATGAAGAACTCTTGAGTGACTATGCCCTGCACTATGTTGGTGCATTTTTGCAGCCTAAAGTTTGTTGCATTTTGGAAATTATATTGCCTGTAAAACCATTGAAGTTCCTTCTAAGGTTTTGCATTAATGTAGACTTGAATTTGATGATGTCTGCCACTGTAAACAATACAGGAATTGATCACCTAAAGGCCTGAGCCATTACAGCTTCAGTTGAAGAGTCAGATACTTCACTTAGCAAAACCCCTCACCTTCTGTGGAGTGAGTCCTGTGGAGTACAGCATGTTCATCAAAAATAAAAGCTTCTCAACAAACGTCTAAAATGTTTATCATTCAGTTATTTCTATCATTATTTCATTTTAAATGCAGACCCTACAGTAATCCATCATAAGAAGGTCTTCAAAGGTATTTGGTGTCTGAATCACATACACGTGCTAGTTTATGAATGGTGCCAGTACTTCCTAATGTCAAATGCCATACTGCACATCTGTTCTTTTGGAATACTTTGTCCCATTTCAGATCTCTGGTGATGGAGTTCGCACCTCAGTGGGTTTATAAAATGCATTCTAACAGTTTGATTGTTTAAAGATGCTTGAGTTTTCTATCTGGTTCTGAGAGACAAGCAGCAGCTTTAGAGCTTGGAGGTACTAATTTAGTCACTCTGAAAGGCAGTATGGGTGCAACACAAGATAAATGCCAGGTTAAAGATTTGGGTTCCATAAACCGGAATTCCACTTATATTGTGCAATTTTAAAATTTTTAGTCTACAAATAGATATTTTCTAAGAAATAAGATGGCCGTTAGCTATTATCTGTGAGGTTTGGGACTGGCAAATGTAATCAACAGTGTAAGGATAGTGAATTGCACATAAGCTTTCCTTGCCCCCTTTTTTTTTTTTTTTTTTTTTTTAAGCTGAGAAGTTTAGCTAGTTTAGAGGATTGGCCTTTGGCCATAGATACGATGGGGATGTGTGTTACTTTTCCTAAAGTGTAGTTACTCATTTTTGAGGCAGTTTTGTGATAAACTCATAAAATTCTATATTTAATCATGGTTTGAAGATGACGATACTACTTTTGGATTTTCAGTTATTTCATAATTTTAACCTATGCTGTTAAAATTGAAACCTAATGCAACTTTAACCATTGTTGTTTTTTTTTAAAATCAGAGTTATATATTAAGGAGTTGGGCATGACTGGTTGTATAACCCATTTCTTCTGTCCAGCTCCCATGTTGTTGAGTTGGTGGCTTCGTGTCCACAAGTATCGGAGTATTGTGCATCAAGTAGTCAGGGTATGTGGTAATGGAAAGTTAGGTCCAACGGAAGAGGATATTGTACCTTTTCCAGCTAGGCATGGTAGAAAAGAGTATTTGCAAATCCTTCTGTTGGAAGTAATAGCAGCATCATGGGATTGAGAAGAACTCATCATTTAAGCTATGTTTGTTAGTGTTCAACCAGGACAGATGATTGTGTGGCCCCAAAGTCCTCAGTACCTTCCTCTAATGGATTGCATTCTTCTTTATCCAGTTGTTTATTTATTTTAAATCACTAAATCCACCTTGTCTGCACAGGGTCATTCTGTAGTTGTGGGTGGGGAAGGGACAGGTGGAGCTCTGTTCTCCACATACAGGTGCAAGCTTAGTCTCTGTCATTCTGCCTCTGTCCTGCTGTGAATCATCATGGGGACGTTTGGCTTAAAAGTGAGGTTGACTCTGGAATATGATCTTTAAGGCACTTGCTATGAGTATGGACAACTCAGATTTAAATCGTTGTGTCAAATTAGGCAAACGCCTGAATCCTGGTCTTTCATATCCTAGATGACTATCCTTATTAGATGGGTTTAATGTTTTTTTGTGAATCTTTTGTGCATTTTTTTTTCGCCCTCCCTGATAGTAGAATTGGTTTCTGACCTGCTGTACTTACGAGGCACTGTGTCCTTCGAAGAAGGCTTTGTCTTCTAGTTCAGTAGTGTCCCTGACAGCACATAGAGATACATGAAGAATTGGTATTAAGCTTGATACATGCATGTTTTTCCACTTGGTATTCGTTAATGTTCTTCTCTGTATAGGATATCAAAATTGGTAGGGCTTGGGAATCATTATTCAAGAAGGAGGTCTTCTGTCCAGCTCCCCGGGAATGTTAATGAAAACAGTCTGACAACCTGCATGGCTATTTACCCTGCAGCTATGGGATTCTTCAGGACGTGTGCATGTGACAATTCAGGGTGAAGTTTTACTTATCAGAAGACTCTGTTGTCAAGTTCCTGAGCAATGTTTGAGTGTATTGTAATTTTACTTGGTGTTCAATGCCTGTTATGATGCAAGTGCATGCTAGTAGCTAAAATAATTGGGATTTGCACTTCGTAGTGCATAAATACGAATTCTGAATTCTATGTGAATGTACCCCCTGTACCTGTTATTGCTACGTGGCGCAAGTAGACACTGTTTCTTTCCTGGAATGAGGTACACCAGCTCTTCCATTCAGAAGTGGTACTGATTGTTAGTAGTAAGACTGTTTCCAGAAGACTGTATTCCTCTTACTTCCTCATTGCTTTTTTTTTTTTTTTTCGCTCCGACTGCTACATGAGGTAGGCAGGGTGAGGGATAAGGCTGGGTGTTTGCAGGCATAAGCAGAGAAGAGCTACAGCTCTTGATGAAAATTATTGTTGCACTTTTCAAGGTGTTTACCGGGCATAGAGTTCTTCTCCAAAATATTTTTCTGTGCAAGCAGGTTTCCATGTGCATTGGTTATGTTCTGGTGTTGCTCACTTTTATAAATGAGCAGCATCCTCATTGTCCGAGCATATTTAAGCAGCCACAAGAGAAGTATATGTGAATGACAATGGAAAAAGGAGCATGATAGGTGGAGTGGTACCTCATGTGAGACTTTGGTGATGTGATGGGAAATCTTTGTGGGGCACACTTCCTGGTATACTGGCTGTGCTAACTTCAGAAGTACCAGCATTCTGAGACTCTTTGAGATAATTGTATTTCAGTATTTCAAACCAGGTTCCTTCCGTTTAGATGCTTTGGTTTTTTATCCTTTGTCTTAATGTACCTTTACCAATTGTATGTCTCCTGTGGTGCTGAAAACGCCATACTTCCCACCCTATTAGCATTAGTTTTCACACTTTCTTTGTAAACAGCTCCTGACCCATTCTCATCTCCATTCTTCTAAAATAAATCTTCTTTTCCTGATATTTTCTACCAAAAATATTTATTTCTGAAAATCAGGCCACCTCTGGTGCTTGAACCCTTTTGGAACTGAATTTTGGACTGTGCAGATTTGGCAGAGCAATTGGTGGTAGTTTTTCTGATATTTTACAGTAGTTGTTCTTCTGTACCACCTTGTATTCAAACAACAGCATGTAAGATCATTCTATTTAGTATGAAACTACGTATTTTCACAAATACATATTTCTTGTGTCAGTCTTCGTAGACATCTTCTTATGCATATGTATGTACATTGTTCTCCGTTTAATACTTTTCCTTTTTTTCAAGCTTCTTTATTCACTGCTTCATTGTTGTCTTTATGTTTGGTAGCTGATAGTGCTACATTTCCAAAGACTTGTGCCCAGATCAGGAGATCTTTGCATAAGTAACAGTTATTCAGTTTTAAACTTTGGGTTTTTTTTTTTCTTATGTAAACCAGGCAGCTAGTAATGCAGACTGTGGCTTTAAATGGTCTTTTTTTTGTCCTTTCTACATTGATTTTAATTGTATTTCCAAAGTTATTTCCCAATGAAATTGAAAAAGCTATTTATTTGATGTATGATATCTTACTAAAATCTGCATGAGAATCCGAAAACCTGTAGCCTCCTAGAGAAAACTGATTTAGCATTTTCAAAAAAGATAACGTTATCTATCAAACTTAACAGTCTAAATGTTCTGAAGTATGACATGCTTGCACCTGAGTTGTGATGTTTTATGTTGGTATAGTTAAGAATTGCTAGAATAAAATCAGATTTAGTGGTCTTAAATTCTAGTGTATGGAGAACTATTCATTAGATCTAGAACAATTGCTAAATGAAAGAGCTGCAATTCTACTTGAAATAGACTTATTATGGTAAAAAAAAAGAAGCTTATATTCCCAGATAAAAACCAGCCATTTCAATTGCCTATGAAAAATCTACTGCTACTTAACAATAACAAAAAAAAAAAAAACAACCAAAACCCTGCAGGATTTGTAATGATGACATTCCATAAATAATTTGTCATAATCTCTTGAGGCTTCAGATTATGAAATGTTTTCAGGGACAAAATAGAGAGCATTCTGTTTGCTGATCATCTAGGGTTTCTTTTCATTTCTTGTATAATGTAGGTGAGTCTGTACACAGGTACACATCTATATTTATTTGTAAATATATATTTATATATTTATTTATTCTTACTGCATTTAAAAGAAGTAATGGGGGACAGGATTGCATCCTAAAGGTGATCTCAGAATTAATGCAGAGTGATTCACTACATTAACTCCAGTCAACAAATTTTCATCAAAGTGCAGTTGATTATAGACACTGTTGGCTGAAAACAGCTAAGCTTTCTGTATTTTTCTCTGAGAAACCTACACTATTGAGTTTATGCCTGTCTGACAGAAAACACTTGTAAATAATGTCTTAGAGTTGATAATAAGTGTTCTTTATTCAGTGGTGGCAATTTGGGTTTTTTCCCCTTCCACTAAAATGTCACTTTTCTCCATTTATCATTGATTTGCATATATTCTAGTTTGTATTCAGTTCTGCTGTTCTGTGCTTTTTATGAACCGGTATCCCTCATTTTTCAATGCTAAATGGCTTCAGGAAGAATTATTTCTAAGTTACTAGTGTCTCCTGTTCTCCATCTGATTGTAGCATTTGTTCTGGTGATACTAATTCTCTGCAGTAGGATTCAATTTTTTTTTTTTTTTTTCATTTTAGTGTTTGTTTCTTATGGTGATAGTGTGTTTCTTTCACTCTAGTCCCTAGAACTTTTTTTGTTTGTGCTGTTTACCTTTCAATTACTTTTCATGTTAATTTTCACTTGTAAACTTAGCAACCTTGACCTTACTTCTACGGTTTGCTGCTTCATCCTCTCACCTAATTCTGGATTACACTGAAGATGTTACAAGGTTGTTTTGGTTTTTTTTAATGATGCCAGTGGTAGATAAGTCCTAGACCACAGTAGCAGCCTTTAAAGAAAAGTCATTTTAATTGTTATCATGAAGCTATGCATGTAGCTAACGTGTACAACTGCTTTTCTTCTTGATTGCCTGCACTGTTTATTCTTGTGTCCTGTTTCATGAAGTAGTAATCATAGGGGAAAAAAATTGCCCAAAATTTGATGATACATTTAATGAGAATTGCACAAGGAGGATCAGTTTCCATTGTTCTGTACTACTTATTGCCCCTGAAATGATAAGGACTTTGATCTTAAGGGTTTCGAGATTTGTGGGATAAATTGACTTCTTGGCCTCCTAATTTAAGATGGTTAAAACACGTATTCGTTGGATTGGTTACGCTAATGGTTTTAGGAATGTTTGTTTGTGTGTCTCATATGTTTTCTTTGCTGTTGTCAAAATCCAGCTGAGACATGCGGTGGTTGGAAAAGAAATAAGATTAGACACCAAGTGGAAATAGGGAAATACTTTACTCGGGTCCTTGAAAAGGATGAATTATTACGAGATTTGTAAACAAACATAAAACACTTCTGTAATAGTCTCTGTTTGAAACATAGTAAATTTTTATATTGAGGACTGTAGTAGGTAAGCTACAAACCCTCAAGAGAAAAGGAGGGATTGATAGAGCTGTTGTGACTAAAACTTGTTGCTTTGGGGGAGTCAGAAAGGCTTCAAGACAAGAAGCGCCTAAACAAAATTTACGACGACAACATTTGACCTTAGAAGAAGCAGATGTACAGAACCTTAAAGATAAGGAACTGCAAACACAAAGCCAGAACAGACTGTCGTTCAAGGACAGTATATATATATGATCTCAGAACTGAGTTTGTGTGAAAGCAAAAGTTAAGTAGTGGACACAGTGAGGAAGAGTATATCCTTCATCCAGAGACCCCTGATGACCACCCGGAGACACCAGCAGGCATGCACAAAAGACGTTTGCGTATGATAATGAGTTCTTGGAAAATAATGAATATGTATGTCTTTCCTTTCAGGGGAAAACTAATGAGTATGTATGTAAAGCTTGTATAAATTATGCAACTAACCCTGTGTGGACACGCATACTAGGGGTGATCCCCTGTGCATCCAGCACGGCAATAAAGAATACCTGCTTAATAGTTGTTCAGCCTATTGAGTCCTGATTTCAGCTTTTCACAGCATCAATATTATTGGCAGGTTAAAGTAACTTCCTGATGTTCCAATATAGCATAGAAATTTTGCAAGAACAAAGTTACCAAAGAGGCCAGTTCATGTTTTTCCTTCTTGAGGCCTAAGTCTTTTGGGGCATGAGCATGTTTGTGTCCAGCATGCTGTACTTTTAACACTGTTATTGAGGCTTTTATGTAATACAATCCATACATGAAATACAAGGAGGGTAAACTTGTGCTGAGTTGAGAGAGACATTTTATAACACAGTATGAGCTTCACAAAGAGAGAGAGCATATAAAGAAGCTTTGAAAGCTTCTTTAGTGGGAATTGACATTGAGTAAGAAAGTAAAGGAAGTTAAGAGTATTGTGCTGTCCATACCTCATATGAGAGCCTTCAGTAGAGGATCTGTTGAACTAATATAGGTTATCTTCAGTCAATTATGAATTGTATGCTTTTCTCTGCAGAAGTAAATGAGATGTTCTTTTAAGCCATCTACAGCCCAGGAGGTGGTGTTTATCCAGCCAGTCAATGATGGGGGGGGGGAAAAGTTTAACCTCTGAAGAATTCAGGCTAGTCTTTTTTTCTCCTTGCTTAGTTGAAGCAAGCCTTGTTCACACTTCTGTTGTTGCAGAGCAGGAGCTAGAACTGAGTCAGGAGGTTCACAGGATGGTAGCTGTTGTCACTGTTACTAAAAAATCACACGTGCATTTTGGTGAATTGTGGCACGGAGAAAGGAATGGCAGAGAAGCCTTTCAGAATATCCTCTTCTGATACTGAGTTAGGGAGAATGAGCCCAGCATATACATGAACTTCTGCTTTTGTGGTCTGTAGATATCCCTCAGACTGACTGGTAGCAGACAGCATGATCATAGCTTCAGTGTCCAGCACTGTCTACGTAATTACTTTCTTTTCCACAAGGGTAAAATATCCCTTATGAAATGTTAATTAGCTCTTTTCTAAGCATTAGCGTAGTATGTGTGTCATTTGTGAAGAGTCCACTGATGTCTCTCTCTTCACATGGAATTTTTTTCATGCTTCCAGTTCTCATTACCTGCTTACAGAGCCCATCCATTCAGGTTATTGTGTTCTAGAAAACAAAACAAAAAAAAAGCAGGAACTGTTTGTTTGTCTCCCTGCCTGCCCACCCCACCGATGGAAGGTTTATCTATATATACAATAGTGTTTTCTGTTGTGAACTTCAGGGTTCTAGGAACATCTTGAGTCTTTGAATTTGTCATTTTACACTACGTTGTCTGCATTGAAACACTATCATTTTCTTGAACTGTTGATTTATTACCCAGTAAAATACAAATAATATCTTTCACGGTATGTTACTGCCCAGTTGTTGCCATGTAGCAATTTATATTGCTGGTTTTTGGTTTTCTGTAGTTGTCAGTGGTTTTTCTATGTTTTAAGTAAAAATTTGCTGAGTCAGTGTACTCCTTCATTTTCATATCCCCATCATTTCCCACCATCAGTGAAGGAAGAGTTAGTATGTGAATTATTACAGGAGCTTGACCCCCACAAATCGATGGGCCCTGATGCCATCCACCCGAGGGTGTTGAGGGAGCTGGTTGACATCATTGCAAGGCCACTCTCCATAATCTTTGAGAAGTCGTGGAGAACAGGGGATGTCCCAGAGGTCTGGAAGAAGGCAAATGTTACCTCTATCTACAAGAAGGGTTCGAGGGAGGATCCAGGTAATAATAGGCCCATCAGCCTTACTGGTCACTGATCACTACGGTGATGAGGTCATTATCAGTACTTAAGGGGTAGCTACAAAGAAGGAGTCACATGGAGAGGACAAGAGGGAATGGACACAAGTTGCTTTTGGGGAGATTCCAATTGGACATGAGAGGGGAATTTTTCACTGTGAGGACGGTCAACCATTGGAATAATCTCCCCAGGGAAGTGGTGACTCAGCCACATTGGACACCTTCAAGAGTCGTCTGGACAGGGTGCTGGGCCATCTTGTCTAGACTGCGCTCTTCCTAGAAAGGTTGGACTAGATGATCCCTGAGGACCCTTCTAACCAGTGATTCTGTGTATCATTAATACATTAAAGAATTAATAATTAACATTTTGTTATATTTGACCATTTAGTCCCCGTACTTTCATTTTAGTCAATCATTCTTGTCATGAGTAGGAAGGGTCATCATTACATCATGTTGTTGAGAAATTATTCAAAAAACTATTAATTTTTTTTCTTTTTAGTGCAGTTGTTTAATGGTAATTTTGAATTTGTGCTGTAAAGTACAAATACCTGCAGCCATTGATAATGGTAAAGTTTCTTTCTTCATATTAGTTGAAATAGAAATAACGGAGTCCTTCCTTCTTTATGAAGTAGAGCTGTAATATGTACCAGCCACTTCTGTATGCAATATTTAGAATTCTGGTTTTATCTGTTGGATTGAGGGTGTTTTTCTTTTGGTTGCAGTATATTCCCAACTCTAGGGTTTTTTCTTCCTGAAAAGACATCATGTTAATAATAGCCCAAACTGACATTTGCTATATGGGGTTGTTTTTATTTGGTTCTGTTTTTCTAGAGGGAAAGTGTTCCTCTCACAACAGAGGGAAAAACATTCCAGTTCCTTTCCCTTTGGAATAATAACTAGTGAACATCAGGGATTTGGTAGTGCATTTTAAAGATGGTAATGGAATTATTTTTTCCTTTTGTGAACACATATGAATGTTCTGCTAGCTTTTTCCAAGTTGACAAATACACTAAGCTGTTTTCTTTTTCACTATATTGTACTTAAACGTGTCCTAAGAATTGGTGGTTGAATTTGTGAAATCAGAATGCCCTCAGTCGTGAACTATGATGTCATTAGAGGGCATTTGTAACTGTCATGTCAGAAGCGTTGACAATAACGTATTACTTCTGTTTGCTTTTAATCAAGCAGGTGGCAGAAAACATGAGTATTGTTGTTTTATATTATTTTAATCATATAAAGCAGCTTCTTTTCTTACAGCCATTCCTGTATTTGTTTCCTGCTTCGGCTCTGGTTGCCACACTGCAAAGCAGCTGCGGGTGATTATTTTTGCCAAGTTTCTAAATTCTTCAGGTTTCCCTTTTATCTTCATGCAGCCTTGAACAAAGGGAAGGAAGCGTACGATGTTGTGTAGCAATCTTCCTTTTCATGTCAGGGTCTTTCTCTTTCTTGTTAATTTGTCAATACTAGCAATTCTCAAGGCTGGCTCCATTGAATGCACTTAAAAATCCATACATTGTGGAGAAATAACAATACTTAAAAACCTGAGGGGTTTTTAACTTCCTTAGAATTCATAGTGTCTCAGGATGATTTAAATTGGTTGCACAAGTGGTGCCATAGATGGCCTTTGCAGTTACAGATCCACTGAAATGAGATCTTTCGGTTGTTCCTTCCAAGAAACCATATACAGATATGTGTAGTTGTGACCTCCCTACCTCCCTCTTCAGAATGCTTTGCATCTGCTCATTCAACTAAGAGACGAATTCTTAACTGTGCAGAAAAATACTTGTTCCTTTCTAAATATGTTTTTGGAGGGTTTGATGGGGAAGAAAGTTTCTTGACCGAAACCAGAGTTGGATAAATCAATTTGTTTAGATGAATCTGCTCTGGCTACTAGGAAAAACAAGAGCCCCGTACTGGCCAGCCTGCTCATCCTCCAGAGACTCACAGGTTGACTTTGTTCCCAACAAGGAAGTAAAGCTTGCACTTAGTTTCTGTTTCATTTTGTTAGAATGTGCTAGAAGAATTTTAAGAATTCATATGAAACAACCATCACAATTTAAGTTTGCGTAAATATAATGTTGCACATCAGTTGATAATGTTGCAAATCAGAGACCAACTGAGAGGGTGTAGTTAATGGTGTGGTTGAATTGCTCTTACAGTAACAGTTAACTGTTACTTAAAGGGGAAGTTCTGTTTTGCAGCTCTGGTGTCCTTGTGCTGGCATTAGTAAGATGGCTTAGCGGCATCCTTAAAGTGTATTCTAAGGCAAAGGGAAGGTCTGCCCTGTTGAGAATTGATCTGAGTTGTGTGAAAGACTTGGGCCCAGCTTTTTGTATCCCTACTGTATATAGTGCTTCAGGTACTTGTGATACATCTTTTAGTGAGGATTTACTTAAAAAGGGGCTGGGAAGTATTAAGGGTCCCCGGATGCTTAGCTGTTTAAGTGCATGTGATTTATAATTTCCTTGAACATTCTGTATAAAAAAAGACTCTTACATTTGTTCATAAAGTCAAGTTCCCTTTAAATACCTGTAGCCATCTAATTAAGGAAATAAACTACCCTAACTTCCTCTTCCATAGTTTTTATAAGCTGCCTGTTGTGGTAGCAGTTTCTATATGCTCTGAACAGTGGCTGAGTTGTGGAAGATAAAATATTAGTTTAAGAAAGTGTCATAGTGTGAATATTCTCTTTAGTAGCTGCAGCAGATATTGCATATCATCAGAAAATGGAAGGCCTATCTGCAAATCAGTTTGTGACAGTAACATTAGAGGCACCAGCAAAAATTGCGTTACAATTTGTACCAATCTAGAGATGAAACCAAAAAGTGGGGAGAGGAAGCAGGGCACAAAAATTAAGACTCTGCATTAAAACATTTGCAGATGGGAATAGGTTCAGCGGATGAGCCTCAATGTCGAGAATCGGTTCACACACACATAGTAATTTTAAGAAACTCACTTTGGACTCCTGTGCTTTGCTTCTTATTCCAGGGATCATATTCTTTTGATTGAGAGCTGGCTGACTCTGAGAGGTATTCATAGTGATGGGAATAAAATTAAAGGAGTAGCAGTTGGTTGACCGTCAGCAGAGTTCCAGTCCTCCCAGTGCAGTTTGCTAAGGCTAAACTCACAGCATGAATGAACAATTCTGCAGCAGTTCTTTGATGTAGAGGCAAATACACGTCTCAATTTAATGTCTTCAGAATGTGGCCAAACAGCTACAGTTTGAAATACGTAATTTAAATGGCTTTATTAAATCATTTTAATACCACACATACACCTAATAGGTTTGATATAGATGTTACCCATTTTGCTGCAGTGTGCAGCAGCATAGCTTTGTTTTTATCGATGAGAACTTTATTTCTGAAAACAACTGAAAAATAAGGCTATTCTGAACCTGGAAGTAGGTGAAAGCATATGTAATACATCTCCAAGCTTGGGGCACAAACTGAGACCCACTCATCTGGTCCCATATATGGCTTTGTGCTGATAGCAAGGCCTATCTTATGGCTTACCATTTAAGAAAATAATTTTAAAACTAGCGTAGCAAGGTAAAAATGGCAAGTTAAAATACAGATTAGATCAGTAATTTGGACTCTCCGAAGGTGTGTTTTAACTGTTTCTTAATATTTCCTCATTTTACTGTTGGCATTTCTCATTTCAATGGTTAATACAATTGTACACAAAGTAAATCACAAATATCGGCAAGAGTACTAATTTAGTATTTGGACTTATGTATTACAGGATAGACTGATCTTTTTTTCCCCTTTCGAATTTCCAGTTTTAATAAAAGGACTTAGGGAAGATCGTAATTTCAGATTAAGCATTAAGGTCTTTGATTACGGTAATATATTAAAATCAAGCGGTTCATAATTGTAACGAAATTCAAAACATAGACCATAAGTTGGTGAAGGTCATGGATTAACCAGCTGGAATTAGAATTCATTGGACATCTGTCAAGCTCTTGAGAACTGTCTCAAAAGTCTACTGCTGGTGCAAAGGACCTTCCCTCTCTCTTAAGTTTATTCAGCTACTTCATTTTAATGGCTAGTACGTTCAAAATCAAGAAATTGGAAGTTCAAAATGTTGGGAAACCAATTCATTCATTCATTCTCAAAGTGTAAATAAGGTCATGAAGTAATATTATAACAGGTTGAAGATCATGACCATTATGGAATACAAAAGGTATCAGTTCACTTTATTTAAAATGTGTGTTTGCAGTACAGAACATCATGTGCGCTGCTTAAAAACTTCTAGGGCAACTTCTGTCAAAGAAAAAGCCTTCTAATTGGGTTCATGTTTCTAACTTCAGCTTTATTTAGTTTGCAGTAAATGTGTAGTAAGTAGAAGGTAGCACACTGCATTTTATGAAATGATAGAGGTATGTGAAAAGAATCAGATCTTGGGAAATACATGTTGAGGTAGCGTATTCTTCGGTTTAGCAAAAACTAGTGAAACAACTGATAGAATGAAATGTGAATCCTTTAGAAAAAAAACAAACATAGAATGAGAATAGAATCAGACAGGTTGGTTTCTTGCAGTTTGGAAAGGGAAAAATCAATCATTTTGCTTTTCATTGGTTTTTGTAAGTTAAAAATCGTCAGGTATGTTAGAGGGTTTTTTTGTGTTTGGGAAATTGAATGTTTCTGGAGTCAATAGACTAGAGAAAACTTAGTGTTCGTTTGTCATCAGTTTGCATTAGAATCTGTGAACTTCTGATCTAGTTGAAGATGTCCCTGCTCACTGCAGGGGGGGTTGGACTATATGACCTCTAAAGGTCTCTTCCAACCCAAACCATTCTATGAGTCTGTGAACTTCCAAATCTGTTCCATCTTAAATATTATATTTCTTCTTTGAAGAGTAATGCTAAATGCAAGTTTTTGAGAGTGTTTGTAGACTTACCTGGCAAAGTAACACAAAACTTTGTTATTTCTCAGAAAGTGCACAGAAAATATATTATTTGCTTTAATTAAATACAGAATTTTGAAAACCTTATATTTCTTTTTCCCAGGCTGTTCGCTGCTATGAATCGCTAATTTTGAAAGCTGAAGGAAAGGTCGAGTCTGATTTCTTTTGTCAGTTAGGTCACTTCAACCTCTTATTGGAAGATTATCCAAAAGGTAAGGTTTTTTTTAATACTTACGATAAATGTCATTGGGGGACTGTCATTTGATGGAGTTGACACAACAGAATGAAAAACATTTGGATAACTCACTGTTTTCTCAGTTTGTACTATATCTCAAAGCCCGTAATGGAACAAGACTCATGATGTTTTTATGAAAACAGTTGTATTGTAACTACTTCTACTTTTTTTTTTTTTTAAATTGGGAAAAACCAAACCAAAACACTACTGGTTCAGGTATGAATGTGAATTTTATTTAGTGTATACAGTAGTACCACGTTGCCTACTTCATTTTTCTGGTTCATTGTTACATGACTGTACAAACAGTTGAAGCCATGCCTCTGAGGTTTCCTGTGGGGGGTGGGAGACATAGTTGCATAGGATGAGAGCCGTAGTGCTTTCACATATGTCCACGATCTCAGCAGGTAAGGCTAGGCTGAAAGTATTGATTCAAAAGCAAAAATCTGCAGCTACAGTGTGTTTCAAGTTCTGTTTTAAATACTGAGTGGAAAAATGGGTGTAGGGGCTTGGTGCAGGGCAGGGGTAAGTGGCGTGAGGTGGGATTAGGTCTCTGCTTCATCAGTCTTTGGAACTGCTTATATGTTTTGTGCCATCATTGCAGCCAGTGAACGCAGAACCTGATGTACACTTGTGCTTTGTTGTGTGTGGGTTAGTAGAATGCTTTTTTGGTAGTGGTGTAGATTCCCAGAGACACTCTGCTGTGTTGCTGATTAAGACACAGGGCTAGATCTTCAGCTTGTCCTGTTTCTACTTCGTGTCATACTGGCTGTCAGGCCCGTTGTCTGACAGCTGCCTCCCATCCAGTGATTGTGGGAGGTATGGATGAGTAGAAAGCCTTTTTGGATCTTACTCTACCTAGCTAATCAGAACAGGTCAGAATATTTCTTTTTTTTATATGGGATGTCTTTTTTTTCACTGTTGTTGCTTTTTAGTTTTAAGATTAATGCAGTTCTGTTTGCCTTTGTATAGGGAAACAACACCCCCACCCTGAAAATGCCCAACTCCCACCCAACCCCTTTTTCAAAACACACTAACGCTGATTTACAGTTACCTTGGGATGTAGAAATAGGGTAATTAATTATACCTGGTGGTAGTTCAAAACCACTGCTTAGTCATTCAGGTTAGCTCTGGACTGTTTCATAACGGTCTGTCTATGTGTCTACTTGTTCACTCTAACATAAAACAGTGTGAGTTAGGGTTCCTGGAAACCTACCTTGCCTTCAGATTTTTAGGTGAGAAATGGTTCGATTTGATATTCCTAGGGAGGAATTTGCAGTCACCTAAATTCAGTATGTAAATTCAAGAGGCCTTGAGTGGTTGAGACATCTGTCTTTCTGTTGAATGTATGGGGAGATTAGGGACCTTAGTACCCACAACTTGCACATATATCCCATCCAACTGGTGTAATATGACCACTGGTGTTTCCAGTTCTGGAGACATGGAAAAACCTGAAGTGAATGCAGCAATAGTGGGTCCTTGTGCGCCCCTCTGGGGAAACCTATGTGCTCAAGCACCTTTCTGAAATGCCTTTACACCAATGCATGCAGCATGGGGAATAAACAGGAGGAACTAGAGGTCTGTGTGTGGTCACAGGACCACGATCTGTTTGCAATCACAGAGATATGGTGGGATAGTTCACATGACAGGAATGTGGTCATGGATGGCTGCAGGCTTTTCAGGAAAGATAGACCAGCAAGGCAAGGTGGGGGAGTTGCTCTATATTTGAGAGAGCAACTGAAGTGTATTGAGCTCTGCCTAGGAGTGGAAGGAGAACAAGTTGAGAGCTTGTGGGTAAAAATTATGGGACAGCCAAATACGGATGACACTGTTGTGGGTGTTTGCCGCAGGCCATGGGATCAAGAAGAGGAAGTTGATGAAGCCTTCTACAGACAGCAGAAGTAGCCTCACAATTGCAGGCCCTGGTCCTCACGGGGGACTTAAACCACCCTCATATTTACTGGAAAAGCAACACAGCGAGCCATACACAATCCAGAAGGTTCCTGCAGAGCATAAGGGACAGCTTTTTGATGCAAGTGTTGGAGGAGCCAACGAGGCGAGATGTGCTGCTTGACCTTATCCTAACAAACAACAAAGGTCTGGTTGAGGATGTCAGGATTGGGGGTAGTCTTGGCAGCAGTCACCATGACATGGTGGAGTTCAGGATCCTGCATGGTAGAAGCAGGGCAACAAGTAGGATTATGACCCTGGACTTCAGGAGAGTTAACTTTGGCCTCTTCAAAGACTTGCTTGGAGGAGTCCCATGGGTTAGGGCTCTAGAAGGCTGGGGAGTCCAAGAGAGCTGGTCAGTATTCAAGGACCACTTCCTCTGAGCTCAAGATCTGTGGATCCTTATGAGGAAGAAATCAAGCTAAGGAGCCAGAAGACCTACATGGATGAACAAAAAGCTTTTAGGAAAACTCAAATGGAAGAAGAAGGTTTACAGTATGTGGAAAAAGGGACTGGCCACTTGGGAGGAATATAGGAACGATGTCTGGGTATGCAGAGATGCAACAAGGAAGGCCAAGGTCCACTTGGAACTCAATCTGGCGAGGGGTGTCAAGGATAACAAGAAGGGTTTCTTCAAATACATCAGTAGTAAAAGAAAGACTGGCGAAACTGTAGGCCCACTGCTGAACGAGGTGTGTGTCCTGGTGATGCAGGATGCAGAGTTACTGAATGCCGCCTCTGCTTCAGTCTTTACTGCTAAGGCTGTCCCTCAGGCATCTCAGCCCCTAGAAGAGAGAGGTAAACTCTGAAGAGAGGAAGACTTCCCCTTGGTTGAGAAGGATTGGGTCAGAGATCTTTTATGCAAACTGGATCCTCACAGATCCATGGGCCCTGACGGAATGCACCAATGAGTGCTGAGGGAGCCGGTGGATGCTGTCGCTACACCATTCTCCATCATCTTTGAAAGGTCATGGAGGACAGGAGAGGTGCCCAAGGACTGGAAGGTAACTAATGTCACTCCAGTCTTCAAAAAGGGCAAGAAGGAGGACCCGGGAAACTATAGGCCAGTCAGCCTCACCACAATTCCTGGAAAGGTGATGGAACAGTTCATCGTGGAGGTCATCTCCAGGCATGTAGAGGAAAAGAAGGTTATCAAAATTAGTCATCATGGATTCACCCAGGGGAGATCATGCTTTACCAACCTGATAGCCTTCTGTGATGGTGTGACTGGCTGGGTTGACGAAGGGAGAGCAGTGGATGTTGTCTCTCTTGACTTCAGTAAGGCTTTTGACACTGTCTCCCATAACATCCTCATAGGTAAGCTAAGGAAGTATGAGTTGGGTGAGAGGACAGTGAGGTGGATAGAGAACTGGCTGAACAGCAGAGCTCAGAGGGTTGTGATCAATGGCACAGAGTCTGGATGGAGGCCTGTAACTGGCAGTGTTCCCCAGGGGTCTGTGCTGGGTCCAGTCCTGTTCAACATATTCATCAATGACCTGGATGATGGGACAGAGTGAAACCTCAGCAAGTTTGCTGATGATACAAAACTGGGAGAAGTGGCTGTTTCACCAGAAGTCTGTGCTGCCATCCAGTGAGACCTGGAGAGGTGGGCCAAGGGGAACCTCGTGAAATTCAACAAAAGCGAGTGCAAGGTCATGTACCTGGGGAGAAACAAGCCCATGCACTGGTATAGTTTGGGGGTTGACCTATTGGAAAGCAGCTCTGCTGAAAAGGACGTGGGAGTGCTGGTGGACAGCAAGCTGACCCTGAGCCAGCAATGTGTCCTTGTGGCCAAGAAGGCCAATGGTATCCTTGGGTGCATTAAAAGGAACGTGGCCAGCAGATCAAGGGAGGTTATCCTCCCCCTCTACTCTGCCCTAGTGAGGCCACATCCGGAGCACTGTGTCCAGTTCTGGGGCCCCCAGTTTAAGGACGTGGAACTGCTTGAGCAAGTCCAGTGGAGAGCTACCAAGATGATCAGGGGACTGGAGGATCTCTGTTATGAGGAAAGGTTGAGAGACCTGTGTTTGTTCAGCCTGGAGAAGAGAAGGCTGAGGGGGGATCTTATCAATGCTTGTAACTACCTAAAGGGTGGGTGTCAAGAGGGTGGGTCCAGACTCTTTTCAGTGGTGCCCAACGACAGGACAAGGGGCGATGGGCACAAGTTAGAACACAGGAAGTTCCACCTGAATCTGAGGAAGAACTTCTTCCTGTGATGGTGACAGAGCAGTGGCACAGGCTGCCCAGGGAGGTTGTGGAGTCTCCTTCTCTGGAAATATTCAAAACCTGCCTGGACGTGGTCCTGTGCCCCCTGCTCTGGGCGTACCTGCTAAAGCAGAGGGGTTGGACAAGATGATCTCCAGAGGTCCCTTCCAACCCCTACCATTCTGTGATTCTGTAATATGCTGGCTATAGAATTTCCTGAAGAATGATCTGATCCTTTGTTCTGTTTTTATTTTATTTTTATTTCCTAAAGAAAATTCAACCAGCCCCTCTGCAAACAACTTGCACTGTTGTTTCTGATTAGCCTTATACGACTTGGTGTGATGTGAGTGCAGTATGGCTTTTTGAATATGTTTTACTTAGCAAAGACAGTGCAGGGTTGTGGGCTGAATTGTATTATCTCTGCTGTTGAGTTGATAGCAGTTGAGAGTGATAGGACTAGGTGTTGTTATGGATCAGAGGTGAGGTTTACTGATGGGGAGTCCACTCTGTACTGTGTATATAGTTTTAAGAATAAGCATGAAAAATACAAATGATGGTTGAAGATGCCAGTTCTCTAGAGTGGTATACAGGCACAAGCGTGTGGGAAGAAACATTTAGGAATTAAAAACCTGAATTCAGATACTTAGTATTTTCTTAGATGCCTGTTTAATATCACATCTCAATCATGAAATAAGTCTCAAGAAGTGAAGAAACTTTGTTAGTAATGAAGTATTTAAAAAAAAGGGTGTATCTGTATTTTAAAAGTAATGGGGTATCAGTGAAAATAATACTGGAGGAATTTTAATTGATAGGAAAAAGGAAGTGAAAGGGTTTTTTTATTAAGTGAGGGACACATGTTCTTGTTCAAAACACTTGTTGAACTCCAGTACCAAAGACTGTAAAAGATTTATGCTCAATGCAAAAAGGCATGTTTTCTGTAATTAATTTACTACTGTTAGCAGAAAAGAAAGAATAGAAATAGAAAAGAAGTAGAATGATGGTGCATTGCATTATAAATTTAAAGTAAAAATAAATTTAATTACATTCAATAAACTTTATATTTTAATTATCATACATTCTGACTGCAATTATTGTTAAATTTTAAGTGCTTGGGAACTGAAAAGTAAAGGGGAGTTCAGAAATGTTTTGATCTCACTAATGTATATTTTATCCAGTTTTTAAGTCCTGAAGTTCCAGAGTTGTAAAATGCTAAAGCAGGATGATGTTCAGAAATATAAATCTGTCTAGTTTGAAGTTATCCTTGGACAAAATTGTGGATAAGTTGATATGTTTAATAAATTGGTTGTAATTAATAAAATATCACAAGATAGCAGCATGGCTAATGCTGTACAACTGTTTGTTTTTACCTTGGAAGCCTAATGTTTATGTAATGTCTTTTATAAATGTCTACACCTTTGTGTGTAATGTAGAAAGGTGTGTCTTTATTAAAGGCAAATGTGATAGTGTTCTTTGTTTAAAAATGCTTACAATAAGTTTTTGCAAAGCAGAACGAAATTGTTGAGTGCAGAAGTGTGATCAGTGATCAAGATGAAGCAATGCTTGGTTGATGGAGACCTGTTAGGCTTCATATATGTTGCTTCGTCTGGTTTGATTTGTCTCATTTTTTCACAAATAGTTGACAAATGTGGATCATTCTGTTGGGTGTATTCTTTGCATGTTAGTGTTTTCATGTAGCTAATACCTTCTTACAAATGTAGTAAAAAAGACTGTGGGTCACTTCATTATAAGAATTAGGGCTAGTACCCCAGAAAAGAGGGACCTTAAGAAAGGTTCATAGCGGGTTACTGCGTGTCATTACTGGAACTAACCAGGCAAATACTGCCCTTGCTGCATGTACACAGGGAATATCAGTTAGGGGCAGGCTACCTTTGAATGTGAAGTAAGTTGATGGCTGATGCCCTGCTGAAGTCTAAATACATCTAGCCTATGTATTTATATTTTTTAGTGAAAACTGTTAAATGTGGTTGTTATTTCTTTTGAAGTGTATTACGTTTTTTGTCACTTGTAGCCACTGAAGTCCAGATTTAATATTTTGTTTCTCATAAAAAAAAGTACTTGTCTCCAACAAAAGTTGTGAGTTTACATCAGAAATTACTGGATGAGGTTCTTTCTTTCTCTGTATTATATCTGAGCTTAGACTAGAATACCACAACATCTTTTCCTAGCCTTTAAAATATCTGAAGCTGGTCTGCAGCTTGTAGTTTCCTGAAAACGCAGTGTGTTTGAATTGCTGCGGTTAGCTAAAGGGTTTTCTCTGCAGCTGTGAAATTGAGTTGTCTTGTTAATTGCACTCTGCTACTGTTAGGAGAAGGTCCTAGGCAAGGCATCAACCTTTTTGCAGATTTTGAATACTGTGAGCCACTGACTTTTGTATTCAGACGATTATAACCAAGGCAGATTGATTCAGTTTAGTGTGTATACTCAAGGTGGTTTCTGTGCCCACCTTCTATCATCTTGATCATTTCTGGGCAGAATTTGGCTTCAGGATTTCCCAAAATGAGAATGTTCGCTCCTCCCAGTCAAAACTAGTCTGTTTCCTTGGTAGCATTTTCTTAAGTCTAATCTGATGTATTCTTCCTTTCTTTTTCTTTTCTTTTCTTGTCTTTTTTTTTTTTTTTTAATGAGACAGTCCCCAGCTGTTTGATTGTTTCAGAGGTTTCCAAACCCGTTGTTCCCTGGGCGTGTCTTTCATGGCACCCCCCATGTGCTTGTTGCTGCTCTCTGCTTTGTGCTGGCACAGCTGAATGTGCAGCTGCATGGGGAACTGATCCAACTGAAAAATAACCTAGCAGAAGAAAAGTGACGCAATTGCCCCAGAATGTGAAGCCTCAGCCTCAAGTTTTGCCGGAGGCTGATGAGTTGTCATGTAGGCTTTTGGATGCTGGCAGTATTATGAATCCAGCTCGGACTCCGTGGTATATACCTGTGAATTTTGTTTGCTGCTGCATTCCTTGGGAGGGCCGGGATTTTACCAAAATCACTGTGCTGCTAGTCTTGGAGGAAACTGGTGCTCTATCAGTAGCTGAAGATTTTTTTTTATTTTTATTTTTTTAGCCATGGCTGTTGTTTCCATAAGGAGTACAGAGTGTAGGCAGTGATCTTTTTAAGGTTTGGGTTCTAGTTGAATGCTGTTAATGAGCTCATGGACTCTGACATCATCTGTGTTTTCCTTGGAGATCTTTATATCTATTTTGTAGAAGGGTCATATATATATATATATGTAGAGAGAGAGGCTGCGTTCCATCCTGTGACTTGTGCAACCATTAGCTGTCTTCCAAGTGGAGACATACTTCTATCATTTGCCTCCTTGAATTGCTCTTCTTTTACTAAAATTCCTGGAAGGAGATAGTGCGATTAATGAATGATTTGGGAAAACCATGCAATTATTCACATCACAGTTACTAAAGCACAAAAAATACTGTACTAAAATAATTCTTATTGCTCTGTTCAAGTGGTGATCACATTTTTTATGTACTATGTCAGATCAGTTTTAATAATACTTGTTTGTAGATAGCGAATGCATTGTTAAAAACAGTAACAAAAATATTGTAAGTCATCTACAAGATAATGATAATTAGTCCAA
This sequence comes from Phalacrocorax carbo, assembly GCF_963921805.1. Taxonomy (NCBI): domain Eukaryota; kingdom Metazoa; phylum Chordata; class Aves; order Suliformes; family Phalacrocoracidae; genus Phalacrocorax; species Phalacrocorax carbo. The sequence continues at coordinate 122,144,852 of NC_087513.1, read as the reverse complement.
GGGCATTTTTTAGTAATTGTTAGGCTAAAATTTAAAACATAACTGAAAAAACAATACGGAATGTATACTGAGTTGTTAATTTTAAAACCACAGTTTAAATACGTTTTGATTGTTCTTGTGTAAAGTTGTTTGGTTGCGAGAACGGCTCCCAGATTCAACAATGTATGTGTGTTCCTTTGTACTTAAAATTTCTCTGTAGTGTCTTAGCCTTTTAGGACTTCGAAGGAAAGCTTTGTTAGGAAGCATTTCAATGTGCTGTGTTCTGAGGTACAGAGTAGTAGGAGTCATCTTATAAAATGTAAGAGAGAACTTCCCAGCATAGATAGGATTCTGCTGGTTGCTGCAGGGTTGCTGCTGGGCTATCTTTTACTGATGAGTCCTGAAGAACTAGAATGAATTTCAAGTAGCATAGCAATGCAAATGAGCTGAGGAAGAGATGGCTGTGTTTCAAATAAGTGTGATTTTTAGGTTTAAGGTCTTTTTTTTATTTTGTTGTTCGTTAATAACTCGCAGGCATTGAGATGCCTTTATTTAGAGCTGCTTATTTCACCTTCAGGGTGCTGTTGTTAACTTTTGGGCGGTTTAGTTTCAGGCAGTTCAAACCACTATGTGAAATCCTTATAGAAAGAAGTAAGATAACCTTAAGCTTAGAACATTGCAATGTTCTTAATAGATAGTGGGTGGGTGGGTTAGCAGTAGAATATTGTTGTTTTTAGAATATAGCTGGACCATGGTTTTTGACTGATTGTCTAAAAATCTTCATTTTGGGCAGTGTTCTACAATTGTTGAAAGTCATTTTGTGGAATATGCTCTTTTGAAGGATTTTTGAGCTTTGTGTGATTCCATTGTGCTCTTTCACCGATATTCTCAATATTTTAAGACCTGTCAGAGTTCATTATCTAAAGGATTTCTGTAACAGTAAACTCCTTGTCAAACATGTGTATGACTTACACGTTCAATACTTCTTAGTCTTCTCTGCAGCTCATAGTTGGACATGATCATGGAACAGAGGGTTTTTCACCACTTCGCTGCTGCATTATATTTCCAGACGAGGGTGTGTAGTTGTTAATAAAATGACTTAGAGGACTATCTGGTGATTTTTTTCTTTCTTAAATACACAGTTCTGTTGCCTTTGTGTGTTCGTGTTAAAAGGCAGACATGCTTTAGGCTTCTTTGATCGTCTCCTGGGTACTTTCAGCACAAATCTCTGGAGAAAGTGGAGAACCACCTCTTTCGTTCCATTTCTTGGCCTTGGAACAAAAGACCTGAGCTGCATTTTGCTGCTCTGGCTTCCACAGTTCTTTTGGTCATTGACTCATCCTTGGAATTTCCTCACCTTTTGATGTCTTTAATTTTATGGCCCAGCCGCGTTCACCTTGCTAGGTGAAAACACCGTTGTGGATAAAACCTGCATTACATTATAAGCTGTTTCCATAACCTGCATGTGTCTCCTAGGTTTTTAACGAACATTTGTTTTTCCTGGAAGCATTGTCAAGATTTCAAGCAATGCATGTGCCCCTTCCTTGCTTCCCTTGTGCAGTTTTCTGGATAATTTTTTATCTCACTATTCGTTGCCACATCAGATAAGCACTAAGAAATGTTAGTGCTTGTTTAAAAATTAACACTAAAAAAAATATTTCTATTTAAGAAAACAAGTGTTTGATTTACACAGAGGAATATAGAGCTTTGAGTTGTTTTAAAGTTCTCTTTTCAGGGGTATGTCATCAAATTAATGCTTGCTCTTAACTGCCAAAAATCTGTGTTAGTCACATTTAGCCTTGCAAGGTGCCACTAGATGGTGTCAGTATCTAGTTCACTTTTTCCTTACTCAAGCACTTAAATAATCAAGCTGCTCCATGTTTGCATCACTTTCAAAGGCCTCTTAAATTTTCAGGTGTCATAAAGTAGGTTTGTTAGAGCAGATCGTAAAAGCCATCCTTCTGTGTCTGTAATGACAGGTGGGTGGATATCATTCAGTCTAGGCGTTTTGCTCCCCATTTTCACCTCACTTGATTGTTTAGGTTATGTATTTAGACTATGGATATGAAGAGAGATTGTCTATAGTATTACTGCAAAAATTATGTAGTTTATGAAGTTCTCTTATGAAATTATGTTGATTAAAAAAAATAGCATCCTGAAACCACATATATGGTAATTACGTAAAATCTGCTTTGTATTCTCTATGTGAAATCAAGGAATCTTAAACAGGGGTGAATAAGAAATGCAGTATCATCCCTGTCCTGATTCAGAGATGCCCCTTGACCCTAGTCATAGTAAGAGAGGAAGGCAAACTCTTAGCGGGCAAATAATGAAGTCTGTCAGTGTTAAAGTAACTGCAGATACTACAAAGTGGCTAGTTCCTGGGTGTCTGTAAAAACCTGTAAGAAGAGGAAACAGGTAGATTGTGACTGTATGAACTCACTGGGGGTCAGCTCTGCAGTAGGTTGCAAAGGCTTATGAGACAGATTCCAAAGTGAGCCTGAGCTGAGGAGGTTTCTTGCTGTCCAGTAGTTTTAATTCTTCGGGTGGAAAGAGCTATTCTTTTCAGAGCTGTTTGAGGTAAACATTCTTTTATTCTCATCAAGCACTATAGATGATTGTGATTGGTCTGAAAAGCTACATCCACCTTTGAGGCGTACACCGTTACCCCCATACCCATTCAGGGTAGGATGGTAAATGCTGTGTCTGCCATTCAGGAGGTTGTAGGGTTTTCAAGAGTCTGATCATAAGGATTACCTGTTAGGCAAATAATGTAAGTTGCCGGGTTTTGGAGAGACATGTTAACAGGAAGAGTATAAGCTGATCCCGTAAGTAATGAAATACTGGGCAGAAGGATGGAGATAGTTAACTATGAGCACCTTTTTTAGGAATTCTTGAGTCACTTGTCTAATATTGTTTTAGATGTCTGATTGTGGTCTCTCAGCTTGGTACTTTTAAAAGAGTTTTCTGCAGTTGACAGGAATACTTTCTGAATATAGTTGAGAGTGAAGCAAGAAATGTTGTCCTACTGTTGACACTCAGTCCTGTGCTTTCTGAATCTGGACATGCATTTTCTAGATGCTCAGGAGTATTTTGCAAGCTGAAAAATAAAGTTGCTATGTATTTGGCCTGCAATTCCATAGGTTTAAGAATTTCAGTGGCAAACTTTGGAGAAGTTCAGTAAGAAGTTCCTAATCAGCACTCATTTCATTATGTTTAAAATAGGACATCTTAACAGAAACGGGGCAAATCACTTCTATCCATACAAATGAGAGTTGACCGAATGTTGAAAGAGGGGCAGTAGTTCATAGAATTTTTTTTCTGACAAAAATTGTCTCACCTTGGAATGACGAGTCTTGGATGAAAAGTAAAGGTGCAGCTTTTAATGTTGGTGTGGGTTTTTCGTTTGTTTGTTTGTATGCTGCTAATGTGATGCATGATACAATTGACTTCCTTTTCACTTTTTAATAAAGCAGAGAATATCACCCAAAATTGGAATTGTAGCACTGATGAAGCATAGCCTGTGTTTCAGACAGGGACTTGTGTAAAATTTTTGTTGCTCAGCAGATTCATTTGCTCTTTGTTTTCTTCTTAATCTAGGATGAAGTTTGTAATTTGAGGGGTTTGCACTCATTTCTTATAGTTACAAACTTAAATTAAGGGAGAAGTTGCTTGCAATTCCGTAATATACTTTTGAGATAAGATACTCATTCTACGACATAGAACTCAGAAAAAATGTCTGCTCACTGGTGACTCGCTCAGGGAGTGGAAAGTATGGTAGGGTTCAGATTTATGGTTCATGTCCTGCTGCTTTAAAAATTAGTTTTCAAAAAATCTTGCTTTCATAATTTGATTTCTAACATCTTAATATGTGTGAGTTTCATCTTAGGGAGATGCTTGATTAGGGATGTTTCATGTGAGCTCTGGCAAAAAAATGCTTTCTTTAATCCTTTTTTATTTTGTTTTCCTGTTTTTCTGCCTGTTCCTTCAATCCTTTTCAGCAGAGCTTGAGTGCTTGTGGAGCAGATGTTTAATCTAGACTAAAGGGGGCTGAAATAAACTTTCCCAGGTAACTAACTGTAAGATGAGCACTTGTTAAATACTGAAGATGTACATCAGTAGCAGTTCTAGTTGTCTGTCATGAGGAGGAAAGGGGTGTTTAGCTCCTGTAGAAGGGATCCCCCCATGATTCATTGTTATGCATTTTCAACACAACACTGAAAATTTTAGCAGTTCATCTTAAGAAGTTAAGTAGAAGCAGAATACTGTTAACCTAGAAGAAAAGGCTGGGTCCGCAGAAGAGGTTGCTGAACCCAAAAGTAAGATTGGGCACGTCAGACACTTAAGGGGAGGAATGTTGTGTCTTTGCTCCTTGGAAGAGTAATGTGGCCTTCCTTAGAATGAAGGTCTTACCTTCTTACCATGTAAACATGGATTATGCTTCAGCAGTCCATGCTTTCCATGTACTTGTTTTTAATTGTAGCATGAGCATGGCACATTAAAGCAGTCATTTCAGCTGTTACTATGGGGAGTTGCTAAATTTAATTGAAGAATGGAAGAGGTAGAAAAGAAAATAATTTGCAGATGTCAGCATTCTAAGGAAAACTGGTAGAATATCATGGAGCAAAGACTCCTTTCTTTAATATAAGAACTTTTCCCTTTGGTAAACAGAGGTGCTAGAATTTCTCTGGGCCGGTTTCTTTGCAAGCAGTGACATCAGTTGAGCCTAGTTTCCTGTGCCTCCCAATCTTTCCACTCCCCTGGCACAGCACTTTATCAGGTATGAAGGGAGACTTCTCTCCCTTTTTTTCAGTGCTGCTCACCTCTGTTCCATTGTCTCTGTTTGGCTTGAAACAGGGCTGGACATGCTCTGACTAGCTAGAGTTAAGAGCAAGAAGAAAGGCTTGAGATGTGCACCTTTTTGCTGTACTTACATAAGGAATGTTTTGGTCATGTGGGTACTCCCTGTATTTTTTTAACAGCTACACTGAAAAAGTTCTCCCTTTTCCTTTTCCAGCATAAATCCTTAGCATTGTATTTAATGTTTATTTTGTCTTTTTATTTTCTCCATATTCCCTGTATAATTTACTGCAATAGTGTTTTTAAAAAATAATTGATTACAAGAAGTTTTTAGTTTCCTAAATCTTGCATAATATAGTGCTGTTGACTTAAGCATTCAAAATGTGCTTTAACCTTTAAAATTGGGATAGGCACTGCTTGAGTAAAAAAACCAAAAATTCCTTTTATTTAAGTGTGGTGCATTACAAAACTATGTCATAGAGAGTGTGTGTGTGTGTTCCTGTTCAGGAAAGAAAAGCTATTCCCACATTCAAAAGCTAATTTTGCCTTTCTGTTGAAAAAGCATTAATGATACTTGGGAGAAGGTGAATTTAGAAGGAATATTTGGGGTAGGAGGTTATTTTGTGATATTGTGAACATCCTTTATAACATAATTGCAGTATGCAACTGAAATACGCTTAGTCTTAACATTCTTAAACTTACATTGTTAAGACTGCAGTCATATCCTTCAGTTTGCACCAATTTGTTTTGAGGGGGTGAGGGAGAGGAGTTGTATTCTTAAGTTGTGAAAGACTTAGCCTGGTTGACTAGATATTTAAGTGATTTTATTTGTCTTAAGTTGCATGTAAACATTTACACATATTGCATGTTGATAGTGTAAGGATGATGAGTGTTCTTCTAGGTTTTTTTTCTACTCTGGGCATCTAAACAAATCACAGTTCAGAGCACCAAAATTAGAAGCTGGCTTCACAAGCCGTTCCAGTGGTGAGGTCACCTTATGGGCATGATTCAGTATGTATCAGTTAGGTATTTAAAGAGATGAGGTTGTGAGTCTCCGTAAGCAGATGAGTGCAAAGGTATATTCTTAAGAAGAGAAAGCTCTGTGTGCCCTGTCATTATGTCTGTTGTTCTTATTCACGTAAACTTAAGGACTTCAGTAAAGCTATGGAAATGAATATGCAAGGCAGGCATCGAAGGGTGGTAAAATTTAGGGATGTCGTTTATCCATGTTACTTGCAGGAAATGAACCTGCACGTAAAGTTCATGTTGTTCTGTCTTAATCTGTATAGTGTTTGTTTAGTGTTTGTAGTTTTTCAAAGCAGAGGTTGTTGTCTTTTGTTGTTTCGAAAATGCATGCTGTGTAAAAATCATTCTTAAATCTTAAGAAGCAAACACTTGAAAAAATCAAAATCTTGCTGTTACTGCAGTGAATCATTATTCAAAATTCTTCATTTTTTTGCATGATGCCTAGTGCAATGTTCTTTTGAGAGCATAAAGCCTGTTTGCTTTCTAGTCTGATGTGGCCAGTTAGCCACAGGGCAAGATGAATCAACCAGAATTTTTAGTGGGGAAGAGGAATGCAGAAATAGTGATTTGAGAAATTCATTGCTAAGCAGAGCTAATATTCTACTGGAGAGAGCTGCCCTTAGCTCTGTTTTGCAGGTTAGTCTTTGTCTTAGATGTTGAATAAAATGTAAGCTTTTTTTTGCTTGCTTTTGTTTCTCTAGTTGCTGAATGAAAGGGCATGTGAAATTGATTTCTCTTTGTATGTCCCTCCGCACCAGTTCTCTAGAAATTACAGGACATCAGGGAGCATGGTAAATGAGCTACATGATTAAATTTTTAAATCTTACAACAGCTTTGTCCAGGACGAAAATCCCAAAATTTCAAATTATTTCTTTTGTTATAGGTTTTCTTTAAAATATTGCTTGATTTACATTTGTAAGATTAATAATAAAATACTTTTGTGTTGACATTTCATAAAACAAAATTATAATCTTAAGGAATGTATTACCCACAACAGTGTACTTATTGTGGCAGTGTTACTTTTATTAAACCATTTATCATTTTAATGTTGTGTATTCCAACTCTCAAGGTTTTCTATCTTTTTCTTCAAATAAATGCAACAAAACAAATTCAATATTCATTTTTCTTTCCTACAGCATTATCTGCATACCAGAGGTACTACAGTTTACAATCTGACTACTGGAAGGTCTGTATATGCTGCTTTCTTTTTTTTTTTCTTTTTACATATTGTAGTAAATTATTTAATTTCTAAAATAGATTAATTTCAGTATAAGTTTGGAGTATCTACCTGCAATTACTTTTTGGCGTATTAATTGGGTCTTAATGGAAGTGTTCCCCTATATGTACAACTTGTTATAAATCTAAGTGGAAATAAATATTCACACCATTTGTTGAATCGGCAGATCAATTAACTTGACACATTTTAGATTTTTATATTATCCGTTACTTCGGTTTTTCATACGTAAGCATAGATACTTGGATACGTATGAGTATTCAGAGAATCATAACCACTTGAAAGCTGCTGCACTGGCATTGGACTTGTACTAGGAAAAATGTTCTTGGGTTGCTTTTTATTTCCACAGATGCCAAATTGTTCAGAGTCCCTTTCAGTATTTTAGATAACATTCTTATGTAAGACAGGAAAAAATCCTGTTAATATAGCTGGCTTATCTGGAAGTCCATGTAGAGCTGTCAGTACTTTAAATGAAGTAAAAGTTCTTCTAGTGATATTGTCAAAAATAGCTAATGTTGTTACATTGTCACATGAAATAATTTGAAGCTCATGATCGAGGCAGAGGTGCAGGAAAGCTTATAACACAGTAGATACTTGTGTGGTCTTAAGCAGCTGTTGTCATTAAAAGTTGTGTGTAAGTGCATATTTCAAAGAGGGAGGGCCCCCTCCGGAAAGACATCAATACCATGTATATGCCGGCATTAAAGAAAAAACATTTTCTCTGTCACAGGATTTTTCAGAATGTGCTTGCAGTCCCTATGACAACTTCTCTCATTTTGGGGGCTGGAAAGGGAGAAAGGCAGAGTAAATAAAGGATTAGAAGAATGGACTGAAAAAGGTTTCTCCTGGCATATGGAGGGGAGAGGTCCAGTCAGTGGGTCCTAGGAAGATTGTCCATATTGTCTTGTAAAGCCCCTGCTCCAGCATGTTGTATGAGTGCCATTTTTACACTAAGCCATTTTGGAGTTGAAGTAGGTTTTGGGTTTGGTTGTTTGTTTGTTTGGGTATTTTTCTCCCCAGAAATAACTCCTGTATCTTAAAAATTACAACAATAAAACCATTTGTCTATTGCCAATTGTTGTCTCTACTCTTCCCATGTTAAGCATTTCAGAATAGTTTGTGACTTAAATTATTTTTTCTGGCTTTTGTTTAAATGGCTCATTATTAGAAGAATTAATAGATGGTTAGTAAATTATTTCCCCTGCATTTTCATAGAGTTCAGGGTGAAGTGTAAATGATTATATATATTTCCATAGGTGTAGAGTGTTTCAGCGTGGCTCCGAATATTACCTGTAATTAAAATAAACACAAATTCTGATTGTTTTCCAGTTCCATTTCAAGAGCATGGATGACACTAAAGTGTGTGATCTGTCCTTGACTTACAGAATGCAGTTTCTCTTTGTATGCAATATACTGATATTCTAACATACCTGTTTCTTGTGTATTTCTCAAGAGTTTTACTATGCAGAGATTATTTCAAACAATTCCAGTTGTAAGCATTGAGAGCATTGTTTGGAGCTGACAAAAGAGAATTTTTACTTCTACAAAGGAAAAACCCAAAAAACCCAATAATTTTTCTTCAAGTTGGCCTCACCTGGGAAGGGTACTGTGCCACTTCATCTCATTATGAGCTTCCTTATAAATGTGCCATCCAAAGTGGGTTATTTTCCATAATCATTTTGGAGATTTTTGTAATTTTTCTATGCAAGAAAAAGAGCCTGAAAGAGTCCAAAAACATATTCAGTTAAAAACTTTCTTGCTGAAACTGATAAAAATCACAGATGGATCATATTTCATCTTATTAACGGACGATGAAGCTAGTTGGAGTTGAAAGTGGGAAGCTGCCTGGACTCAGTCTAGAGAAAGGTCTCCCCCCTCTCCCCACAACTGAAAGGATTTCTTATTTCTTGTTATCCTTAATACCTTGTATCTGTAAGAAACTATTTAGTCAAGAACAGTAGGTTTGTGGTGTATTTTTGGTCACCCTTATAGGCTGTTTTTTTACACTTTGTAATTAACTTTTCTTCAGAGAGGTACAGATGACTTTAGAAAAAGCAGTCACATCTCTTCCTTTTACTGTTGTGGGTTTTTCTAAGATAATATATTTTTTTTTAATTAAGTTCTTGCAGGGTTAGATGTCATCAATTAAGTTGCTGGAGCTTGTGGTGGTAAAGAAAGGAAGAGAGAGAAGGGTGTGAAGAAAGGGTGGTATTTATGAGCTGTGAGGAGAGCTGTGTGAGAGTACTGAGAAACTGATGGAGAGTGCTGAATCACATGAAGGTTATTATATAAGGCAGGTTTGAAACCAGACAGGAACAGTCTTACAAACTTAGGCAGCATATCTGAAATTACTTACTGTGATGCAGTGCAAATATATGTGGTTGAAAGAAGTGTCCTGTATCATCTTTGTTTTATAAATGGAAAACTTCTAGAAGGATTGTGAGAGATTTTAGGTTGCTTTGGGTATGGCTTCCTTATGTTGTATTTTTAGTATTTGCTACTTTGGGTTTTCACTGTTGCATGGGGTTGGTAATTGAGCATTATTTTCATGCATTGTTCCTTTTATGACATTCATTCTACAATTCATCATATTTTTTCCTTTCATGAAGAAAACCATTTTACATTTACTTTTTCTTTCCCATAGATTTTTCTGGTTGTCTGAATTTCTTACCAGGTTTTGGAAAATATATTTTGAAAATATATTCTGAATGTATACTGTAGTGACAGAAGTGAAGATGAAAGGTTAGGAAGATGCTGTATTTTTGCCATTTACCAGATCAATACTCCCTCGATTCTGTTGAGATATTACTTCCTTTCAAAGAAGTAATACCTGTACGGATAGTTTTGAAAGAGCTGAGTTGCATTATGCTGCGTATTCCTGAATAGACCACTTTTGCAGTAATGTCTTTGGGCACCCACAGATCAACGTAAAATATCCCACAAAATTACTGAGTTTCTGCACTTTTTGTTCTGCGCAGGCACTGTGGTACTTTAACTCTGCATTTAAAAAAATTATTTTACTTGAAATCTTATGAAGTAAATATCTCAACTTGGATAAAAGCTGAGATAACTTAATAGAGTTCTTGTATTCACGCAGCTTTCTCAATGTTTCTTCTTCTTATGTGCCTATGCTAAAATAAATCTCCCTTCTGTGCAATGTACTTCATTCTCATTTCTTTTTAAAACTCCCCTGTGTCAACATGTTGGGGGAGGTGAGGAGGACTGTGGAGGATGAATGGATAGGAAGGGCAGTTCAGGAGAGGGAGACAACATCTAGAACTGCAGTTTGTGGATTCTGATGCTACTGAGAAAATAAAGATACCAAGTGTAAGTGTCTGCCATGGTTATCGGTTTTGACATATTCTGAGGAGGCAGGATTAGAAGCTCAGCAAGGAGTAAGATATTCCTGATTTATCCAAACATGATGGCAGATATTTGGCACCTGGAAAAAGTTATTTTAATCATCTCATGTGGTTGTATTATAATGCAGTTGATCATACTGAACTCTTTTATATAAACGTCTGGGTTCGGGTAGGGCTGTCCTAAAAATTTCAGTACATGAGTGAACTGAGTGTGTGTAAGTGTGAAACATCTGGATCTGTTGCATCGGCATGGTTGCCCAGGGCAGGGGGGACCCAGAAACCTTCCTGTACGTGTGTGGGGCTACGAGGGGTTTCGGTGCTCACTGGACTGATTCCTGGGAGGGTTTTACGGAAGAGCCTGGTTGTCCGGTACTTTGATTAGATCTCCTCTGCTTTGGTACGACACTGCTGTGGCAGCCCTTATGTGGTTTGATGATCTTGATTAAAGTATATTGTGGCCATTTGCAGGTTGGTGAGCGTTCAGATGTTGTCAGTTAGAAATTGTGTGCCAGTAGTTGTTGCAACACAGAATTTGAGTAAATAAAACTTTATTGTACGGGTATACTAGGTAGCGGCAAGCTCCCATATGCCAATTTTGTGCGGTGTTTCCATGAGCCACCTATTATTGCCATCTCTGTGGTTGGGGAATGAATATGTAGCCTTCTAGACAGGATTTTAGTCAAATGCAGGGGATTGTGGACAAGTTATGAGGAGCATGAGGACAGCACTGCCATTGTACCTTATTCTGAGTGTGTTAATCAAAGAAGTAGTATCCTGTCTGTCTTCAAGGATCTTTATAAAAAGCTGTGTTTCATTGGAGTGACAGAGGTTACACAATACTTAAACATTTCTAGCTATGTGTGTATAAGTTGGAGGATTGTCAGGGCACAGTATTTAGAAGGGCACCTAAGTGAACCTTAAAATGATAGGAGTTAGTGTGAAAATGAGTTACTCCTGTATCAAGGAAGACTACTTACCATGGACAAGGATGCTAGAACTTAGATTGAGGATGCCTTGAAAAGAAACGAAACCTCAGTTTATTCAGTTATACTCAACTGTAGTATCTCTTTATAGAGAAGTGCTGGGAGTGGATCAGTCAGAAAATCTGAATGTGCCTTGAAATGTTTGAGGAACACTTAATTAGTGAGTTATATCCTCCAGCATGAATTCAGAGATAGACTTCTTGTTAGCTTTGGCTGGAAAGCTTCCTAGCAGAAAAGTAAACCTGTCAGGCACTCTTTGTCATTGTTGTGAAAATGGTCCTAATCACCTTTCTTTTTAATAAGGATTTCATTTATGTGGTCAGGGTGAAAACATCAGAGAAGTTTAGTAAACTCCAATGGGGATTTTCAAAGACCACCTTCTGTGTTCCAGTGAATTTTAAGAATATATGGGTGCAAGTATGGTACAAAGTGAATTTACAGTTGCAAGGCTATACTCTAGAAACTGAATGGTCTAGTTTAAAAAAAAATTACATCAAAGAGGGGGGAAATAAATCCCATAGTTATATTGCAGCAAGGAAAGGTATCAGTCTAGTTCTGGTAAGCAGCTATTTGATACTCTCTGACCATGTTTACTGGGCATTAGAACTACTGTCTGAGTTCAGAAGCTTACATCAGGCCACCTTCATATTTGTCTTTTAAAATAAATGATTCTTAGAAATTTAATTTTGGCTATATGTTTGCAAATAACAAAATTTCCTCTCACATTTCTCAACTAGTCTTTATAGAACTGAGGAGAATCCAAAACCATGCAGAGGTATTAAAACCCTCCAAAAAACTAAAATTCCCTTTAGAAAGCCCAGGAAAATGCATCTGTGTATGTGCATGCTAGTCATGAAAGAGGGATGTGATCTTAGTCTGTGCTGAGTTGTTGGTTTGTTACAGAAAGTGATTTTATAATGTTCCTGGTTATGTAGACCTAAAGTGTAATTTAGTACCAGGTAATGTACTATGATGCTGCTTAATAATTAAACCTGTGTAGAAATGTTACCAGGAGTATTCTCAACCTTATGGCTAAACCACTTTTTAATTAGTAGTAAGCCTTCCCCTCCACACACACACCCCCACCCCCCCCCACTCCCCCACCCCCCATAAAAAAAGAAATAAAGTAACAAAAGGCCATGAGTATTTGTTCTTAAATGTGACCTGTTGCTTGTTTGGGTTTTTTAATGCAGCTTCTTTTAATTTCTCTACCTTTTCTCTTTTGATAGGCCAAATGCCCTTTTTTTGGTATGTTTTCTTAAAGCTATAAAATAGGAAAACAATTAGAAAAACATTAATGCTTTAATTTTGTGTGTTTCGCTGTCTCTCTTTCTCCAGACTGTAAGTCTATTTCCCCCTTCTTAAATAGCTGGACAAAAAGCAATTACTAGACATACTGATAACAGCAAATAAGAGAACGTTTTGCACTTTAGAGGATCTGTTATAAGACAGCAATTTTCCACTTCATTGACTCACAACTGTTTTATTTTCTGCAGTAACCTCAAAATACCAAGTAGTGTGTTTAGACAGAATTCATCAAAACTTCCATTATTTTTTTTTTAATTAGATAGAAATGCTTAATTTAATTGAAACAGTACAGTGGTATAGGATCAGTAGAAATTGCTGGAGCAGACACCTTCCTGAAACGAAAGTTGGAGAAGGTAGTAGAATGACTTGTGAACACTGCTTTTTGTTCAAGACCTTAGTTTTTTGGAACTTCTTTTTAAGAGAGTAGGTATCCCATATAAGGAAACAGATTTCCCCATAAGAGTCCTCAGAGAACAAAATTTTAAAATGACACAATAAGCCTTTACTATAAATTATTGCCACGTAGCAACACAGGGCATGTACAGGAAAAGCAGACAGAAACAGTCCCTTTTATCAGAGGAGACTTAATCAGAGAAGCATTCAGACAACTTGATCAGGAAAGCAAGTTTCAAAAATTGTTAGTGAAATTTGCTGAGATCAGGAGTATTATAGAAAGAGTTGGGAGTTACAGTAGGTGACCTAAAGACGGGTAAAGTGAAAACCTGCAATTCAGAATATATTTGCAAAATAAATCAAAGTGACAGGGCAGGAATGGAATAAATAGGAATTTCAGAGAAAATGGAGAATCAGAAGGTGAAAAGTAAAACCAGAAATTGAATAATGATTCAGCAGCTCTAGAAGGCATCAAGAAGGGAGGCATTAATAATACCTTCTGCATGCTCTTTACTTCTGTCTGAAGATATAATGGTCGCCAGCGCAGCACATGGGATTCTGTACCATCTCTCACTTTTGACTAAAACAACAGTTTCTAGATTGCAGTCCTTTCACTAGAAGGATTCTGACAAAGACATTCTGGGTCATACTCTGAGAAGGAATGAAACATAACTGTTTCACCACCTACTGTAGACTAAGAGGGAGAAGGAAGCATGATATAATTATGTGTTATGGAACAGCAAATACAAAATAGAGATAAGTTTGAAACGAATGTCCTGATTTTTAAATACTGAAGGCAGTAGGTCATTGTAATGGAGATAAAAAGCATTTTTATGGGATATAATGGGGTAAGCATTTTCAGGAGACTGTGTTGTGGAAAACAATCTGGAAATACAGTCTGAGTCTGATACAGCATGATAACATGGGATGGCAAACTATTATGTCCAGAAAAAGAATATAAGAAAAGTGAGGGAGAAGGCTGAGGAGAGAAAAAACTGTAAGACCAAGTGAGACTGAACAAGTAATAATATAAGGAAGAGGAAAATGTGGCTAGAGGAGGAATCGCAGGGATTGGGGGAAGGAAAATTGTAGTCCTGCTGAGAATTCGAATGTAAAGAAAATGAGAGAAGTAGACACATACTTCAAGGCTAAGAGCATATGGGAGAAGGGAGGAAGGTAGGAAGGTATATATATAATAATATATATTATTATATTGGATTGTGGGAGGTCTGAAATGAGACTTTTGCCAGCTTTCTTGCCAACAGCAACCTCTGTGTCATAAATTCACCAGGCATAGTTGAAGAGAGAAAAAAAATTCAGGGAAGACGGTAACTGTTCAGGTGAGGAGCACAGTATCACTCTCCATCAAAGGACCAGGATGACTTCTGTTTTGAGGAAGGCAGAAGAACATAGAGTGAGAAGCACTGAGGATCACCTGGGGAGTGAAATAAGAAGATAATAAAAATTTGGTGTGCTTAGAGTGAGTGGAGGAAATTACAGCTAATAAAAATGAACTTTCTGTCCTGAACTTGCTGGAGAGTCCATGGTAAGGGGAGGATTGAGTTAAGATGACAGAAACTCCTGCCTTACTAATTAAACTGTGAAGATTTGTAATATATTTAGCTGTTACTGCTACTGGTGATAACAGTTTTCTGTCACAAAAGAAAGGGTTTTACAGGAAAGCAAACAAAGGATTGAGCAATTAATTGCACAGTCTTTTACTAAGTTGCTGATGAAAAATACTGGAGGACATACTTTCCATAATATTTAAATTTTGGGGGTGCAGTGGGTAAGGGTGATTAATTCTATCGGTGAAAACTTTACGCTTTGATCCTAAGATATACTGGCAAAACAAAGAGGGGCAAAACAAGTGAATACAACATTTCCAAAGGTTATTTTAAAGAAAACTTAGTAAAAAAACTACACCAAAGCCCATAGCAAGCAGTACATGTTTCTCCAAAGGTTTTTAAAGGTTATTAATACATTTAGATCATGAACTTGTCCCTTCCTTGTGTCAAGATGGATAGAAATTGCATTTGAGAAGATATTTGAAAAGCTAGAGAAGTTGTTAAAAGAAGACGACCTAAGAGAAATTGAGGATGAAGACTGCTAAATTGAAGGGCTAAATTAGAGTTGTGCACAATATAATTTCTGTATCGGAACACTTGGTAGCTTTGGTAACACTGTAAATGAGGTTATTTCAGTATCCCATAGGTGTGATCAGTTAGCGTGATTACTCAGTGATGTTTAAAAAAGTGGGATTCTTAAATGCAACCTATGTTTATGATGACTAATTAGAATTCTGTCTTCTAAGGGTAAAAGAATTATGTGTACACTTTCAAAATATTTCAGAGAAAATTATTAATAAATAAACTCTGGAATGCTGGATTGTGTTACCAATAACACTTGGTCATCTATAAGATAGACAAATAATAGAGCAAATGGATAACTGTATTTGAGTTTCATAAAAAGATCTTTTAATATTGGATGCTAAAAATAAATTATATTTTGTGTAAATCAGTAAAGCAGACAGATTGAGAGAAGTACACATTTTTTTCCTAAAATGTGTTGTTAAATTAATGCCACCTAGAAAGATTAAGGAGAAAATGTGTTATATTTCATGCTGTTAATTAGAGTAAAGCACAGCTGATCCCTAGTTTAGAAAAGAGGATACATTTGTCCAGATATTTCTCAAAGGATAATAAATCTTAGAGGAGTTACAGTTCTGGATTTTGTGTATTCTGGAGGATGGGTGTGTGCCTAAACTTCTGTCCCTCTGTTGGCTGAAACACAGAGAATTCTTAACTAGTTCCATGACAGAGGAAGAAGCACTGTTTTTTTACTGTTAATGCAGACAAATAATGCAGCATGTCCAATTTTGTGTACAGTAAAATTGTACAAGGTTCTCATAATTAAGTCTATTATTAGATGATTTATCTAAGGAAATTATGACACGAGGCCATATTCACTCCTCTTAAAAAGAATCAAGAGTAGGTGTAAAATCGTAAAAAGAATGAGGCTGACCAATTTAACTAATACATTTTGGCATGTTGCCTTTGACCTCCAGGTAAATTTTATAAATTGCCTCTTCTTTAATGCCTCTTTCTATTAACTGTTGCCATACAAAACAAAGGAACCCTCCTCTGCACATATAGACCATGTACCTGTTCGGGACACAAGAAGTATTAGGTCTTTTTGGGGAGCATGGATGTTACTGTTTGATTAGCAATACTTGGCATTTGCACTAAATTAGAAAAAAAGTTTTTATTTCCATGTCTGCAGTTCTGATTTTTTTTTTGCATGTATATTCATTCATTAAGCCACTCATCCCTTCTAATCAGTGGACTTATGAGACCTCAAAACTGGCAAATCTGTAACGTATGTAGAATGTTAATGGTAAAAGAGGAATGAATGTGCTTTGGGGAGAAGCTTTGCTTGGGTCAGAAGAAGGAGAAGACAAGACAGAATCTCAAAGGAAACATTCCCCCCTCATCCTAGATATGGTATCTGTTTCCAAACAATATTCATAACATTTTCTGATGGTGATGCTTTAGGCTGGAAATCCAGCAGGAATGTTGTTCTTGTCTCTCTCTGGAAGTCCAAATACCCTGGGTGGAAATAACATAAGTATCATCAGGATTGATGGAAAAGTCTCTTCAGAAAAGCTTTTTATGCATGTTGAATTCTCCTGCTGCAGAAGTTCCCTTTGTGCAGAATAAAAAACTGTCATGCTTCATCTCCTAGTACTTAGAATAATAGCATGCTTCCTTTCTTCAGTCCCTATGATGAGAATGTAGGGTGCTAAAATATGAGACATGCTGAAGTGTGGCAGTGGAGAAACTAATCAATTCGGATTGTTTGAGGAGAGATGTAGTTAGCTGAGTTGAACAGTTCTGACTTGAATGGAGAACACATCTTCAGTAGGCAAGAATATTATTTGAATGTTGATAATAACTGCATGACCAAATGTTTATTTT
Source organism: Phalacrocorax carbo (assembly GCF_963921805.1). NCBI lineage: Eukaryota > Metazoa > Chordata > Aves > Suliformes > Phalacrocoracidae > Phalacrocorax > Phalacrocorax carbo. The sequence goes on along the minus strand of NC_087513.1, from coordinate 122,127,790 downwards.
TCTAAACATAAACAACTATATTGACAATGGATGTGATGCTTTTTCACAAGTAGTCTGTTGTTAGCAGAAGCCACAGTCATGGTACAATTACTTCATACTCCATATGATTGCTGTTTCTTTGCATGGAAAAGGTTAAAACAAAACACATCTCCCTGTTTTTCTTGTTTGTAGATTCCTGTTTGATCATAAGCTATAAGTAGATACTGTGTATCATAAGAGTGACACTTCTTCAGAAATGAGTCTTTTACATTTTAAGGTCTTTCCTCTAAAAGGTGAAATACTGGTTTAGTTTTAGAAATGAAATTTGCAAAATTTTTGGAGTGTTTGAATTTGCTCTCTCCAGAACTGACGTTTCAGCTCTAGTTTTTAAAATACTCGTTCAAGCATACACCTAATTAATGTGTTCTGCTGCATTGTTTCCTCCTTTTCCCAGGGATACAGAATCAGTCTTTTCTGTGTGATGGGGGTGGGTGGGTGGGGGAGGAGTGGCTGAAGTGTGAGTGGACCTAGTACAAATAGATGGAGAAGGTAGCAGGTGGGAGGATTGGGAGACATAGAGCTTGGGGTCTCTTTCTTAAAGATCCGACAAGTAGCTCATGTGAGGCTAGCAAGCTCATGCTTTGAAGAAAAGGCAAACCATTTAAAATGTTTTGAGAGCAGTGTTTGAGTGTGATTGTGCTCTGCTCTTTGAAGCACCCTCACAAGGATGAGTATTTAGAGGAGAAACAGAAATACGTTTACTTGCATAAAGCTGTGGCAAGAAGTAATCCCTGGTGTCTGCTTGCTTTTGTGGAGTCCATCAAGTGAGATCAGTGCTGAAACCACTGAGTGCTCTCCTTGAAGGAAAGCCCAGATGCTGAAAGAATACTGGAGATTCAAATACTAAAGCATACTAACAGCAAACAAGCAAAACCTTTGAGCTTAGATAATTTCAAGCAGGAGCATTTCTAAATACATGCTGAGAAGGTCTTGCAGCTACCTAGAGAGCTTGTAGCTACTCATCTGTTTCTGTGTAGCTTGCAAATTAGTAGTAAGTAGATAGTGAATTATCAGTATTCAGAAGAACCTGGGAAAATATAAGCCTGTTACTCTCAGCCACTTCTCTGGGCTCCTATATTTGAATTATTTGGCACTAATCGCTAAGTCACTGTGCAGTATCATTTTGTTTTGTACAAGTTATCCATCCCAACTTCTGAGGGATAACTTATAACTTTTATTTCTTACGCTGTGTCATTTATCTCATTTCTTTTGGCAGAGGAATGGGACTGATGAGAGATCCAGCATCTCGGATATTGGAGAAATAATAATCGGTTAGGAATCTTTCACCCTGTTTTCTTCTTTCCCAGCCTAGTCTTTGTTCTGCAAGGCCAAAAGTTCCTCAATTAAATTTTATCTGCTATTACCAGCCAAAATAAATGTAGCTATTTTTCCTGGTTTCCTCATTGAGTCTTTCTTTCTGGATTAGGTTTTTACTTAGTGTTTTTCTTATTGCAGGCATTGTTCTAGCCTCTTCCTTCTGAATTCTCAGGGTTATCAGAAAAATAGCAATAAAATTGTATTACCACACAACATACTACATTGATGCTGTCTAATGTGCCTTCTAAAAGTATTTCAGGTATTGTTTTTGTCTCCTCCCAAAGAGGATTGAGATCCATTTAATGCATTTATTTACATGTCAGACACAGATCCATTCCCAGCTATCTTAATGATGTAATCAGAACTTAGTGAACTTTTTCTGAAAACAAGTAAACTGAAAAATCTGATTCCAGTCATATTAGCTTGAACTTTGTTTTAGGAAAGCAAAGATGATGATAAACTGGTAATCATTTCAAATGACTCTTTCATTATAGCTAAGGGATGAAAACCCACGCTGGGGATAGAGAAGGAGGAATCACTTTAAACAAGACTAGGGCTGATGGTGACGTTTTCTGTGTTTTCTGTTATGTTGTCAACTGCTGCAGGAAATTCATGCTTACTGCATCTTCCAGAAGTTTTCATGTTACTGGTTGGATAGAAAGTTGCATCAGTTTTGCAGAATGCTGCAGACTCGCAAGGTTTTAATGGTTTCAAAAAGCAGCTAAGCAAATTCAGGGAAGAAAGATCCATTAAGAGCAATTAAATATGAAGACATTTTGTCTGGCTTTAGAAGCCTCTGAACCACAAATCACTGGAGGTTGGGAGGGGTATTCTTGGGAGGGGAAGGCTTAAAATAGTGATAAAGTTACTCTTAGCAGTAACTTCAGCTGCAACATTTTAAAAGTTAAATGTTACTGCTGAATTGTACCATAGCCTGCCCCTTCCCTCCAGGATCACCTACTCGGAATTATGTTTCCATTTAGTGACATAGTCTTTACCTTTCAGAGAGGAAGGATGGTTTTCTCATTTAATGCCATCACTGGATGTTGTGGAGAGCAGAATTACCCCGTGGAGCTATACAAGAATTTCAGTATGCTTTATCCTGTTCTCTCTCTCCGAAATCCATAAAAATATAATAACATAAATGAAATCGTCCATCTAGTTCATAATGGAGCATTATAACCCTGTCTCAATTCTGTTTCTGATCTCAAAATCTAGGCAAACAGAGCCCTCTATCTGTCTGAAACTTGTAAATAAGTTCTGAAGAAAGGCTTGTCTTGAAGGCACTTCTGCTTCACTCAGACAATATGTCTTTCAGAGGAATGTCAGCCTTTTTCTTTCCTAAGCTTTCTTGCCTGGGCATTAATGTCAAACAAATTCCTTGGGAGTCTCTCCTCAATCATGATGGCTGTTACGCTGACTTTTATAGAAAGAGAACGTGTAGGTATTCCTTGCTGGTGAATTCTTCTGACCTGGACTGGGTAAAGAAAAAACTGAAGGAAACAGATGATGAATGTCACTGCTGAGTTCAAGACAAACCCAGATGAGTGATGCCACAGGAAGGCAACTAGTCTTGAACGGAGAATGAATATTAAGTGCTGCCTTGTAAAAATAATACAAAATAAAAATGGCTCTAAAGGAACACAGTTGATATTTCGGATTTTTTAAAATGCTCCTGTTCAATTGTTTTGCTAATTCTGATACTTTATGTAGACATGTAACTCCAAATTCGTGTGGCATCTTTCTGTGTTATCTTGATTCTTATCTTTTCCTGGGATTCTAGTTTTGGTAATACAGTCTCACAGCCTGTACATACAAACTGTGAGATGTTGTATGTGTTCTGAGATACTTTGATTATTCAAGTTCAGGGAGCTCGTACCAGAGGTAGGACTTTGCATTGTTATTTGGCTGGAGCACAGTGAATCACTGAGGTATTGGAGCACTGTCTTCAAACACTGCTCCTTTCCATGGTAACTCATCTGTTCTGGCTGTGAAAAGAACGTGCTTGACAGTTCTGTAATTATTGGGAAGAATGCAATCTGCCATGTTGACAAAGGATTACTTTGTCATAAGTAGAACAAAGTTTCCTGTCTCTGTGCCGTGTCAGTCAAGTGTGAGATGAACAGCAGTTCATTGGCCTGGGTTATCAAACTGATCTAAATCAAGAAGTGTGAGTGGCCATGTGTAAGAAGACCTAAGACATGGATATCGTAAAGCCAAGTTACTCAAAATTCTTGGTATAGAAACTCCCACTTAATTTAAATGCAAGTGAATAAAGTAGGATTTTCCATTTTATTCCTTTCATCCCATGCATGTTGCACAGACAGCAGAGTTCTCTCAGGGGTTTTGGGAGTGCTGAAACAGATTGTCAGCCTGAGGATTCTCTTTGTTTTACTGAAGAGGATCTGAATTTTAGGCCTGAAAAGTATTTACTGGAGGCCAGTCACACAGTGAATGCACTACAAAGGTTTAAAAATGATTGAGAGTCATAGCTATCATGCTGTGAAATCTTAAGAGAAATTGAGAAGTAGAGTATATCGACCAGTTGATACAGAATCAGATATTGAATTGCCACATTAAACAAATATAATCTGGACTTCCTAAAGCACATCCTAAAGTGAATGTGTTTGTGTTTAAGAAAAGGATCAAATGTAATGTCAAAGGCATGTTAAAGAGAGGGACGTGTTCTGCAAAACTTCTTACCTTATGTGCTTCCACAAGGCACCAAGCACAAATTAGACTTTCCAGAAAATGAATTCATATTCTCCCCTTTTCACTGACATTGATTGTGAAGAGACCTTCTCATCCTCCCTGCCTGTCATATTCCCTGTCTGTCAGAGCAGGCCTTCAATGGCCTTGGGGTCTCCTAAGGAGTAGATTTTATTTCTTTTCTTTTTAAATGTCGGGAGTTCTGCTTAGCAGACCAGTACTTAAGTACTCTTAATTAATTCACGTAATCTTCCCATGTTAGTATTCATTCTCCTGTACATTTGAGAGTTGGGTTTCTTTGGTTAAGCAAAGTACTGTAAAGAGTATTGATACTTTCAAGGTGGGATATTTATGCCTGCTCACTTGGAGACCTGTTAGGTGACGGCAAGGTGATCATTGCAGGTTTATGAAGCTGCCCACATCATTGTCTTCATGCCTTAGAACTATCTTTGTGTTTCTCTGGGTGTAATTTACTTAATTTTTGATAGCCGCACTTAAAGAATGATCCTCTTCCTGGAAATTCCATTGCAATAGGTAACTGGACCTTAAGACTATGTGTAAGAAAGCTGTAAAGTCTTTTTTGAAAAGGTTACTTTAAATAAGAAGGTAGAGAGATCTGGATTATGCTGGAAAGGAGTTGCATTTTCAGAAAAGATGGGAAGTAGCATACAGGATGTAAGTTTAAGCAGTCCTTAATGTTCTCTGAAGTGATCAAAAATTGTTGTTATTTGTGTTGTGAGGGGGGAAAACCCCACATCTTTGATCTAGGAAAATAATTCTGAATTGAAGTACATTAGACAGTGTCATATGGAAGAGTTGTAAATGTGGGGCTAGTTTTAAATACTTTTAGCAATTTTTAGTGATTTTAATAATTTAATGATTTTAATGATTTGAAGTGAAAGTGAGTATATTCTAAAATAGAAGATAAATTTTGTATGTTGAACAGTAGAAATTTGGAAGTGCAAAAAAGATTATGGAGAATTAAGATAGCAGGTAGAATTTCATATGGTATGTTGAGAATGGAAGTATTTGAAACTATTTGTATCCACCATCTCATGTATACATAGTTGGTGGTGTACAGAAAATTGACCTGAGTATCAGAAAAAGTAAAAAGTATGAAGAGAAAGTTAGAAGCCCAAACAATGTTTAGTTCAATAAAGAACAACATAGAAGCCTATACTGGAAAGCATGGTCTTATATAAAAGATAAGTTTAGTTCAACTTAGTATTTTGCTAGAATCTGGTCACCATCCCCTCAAACGCAAAGCAGCAGAATGAAATTTCACATAGCTGATAAAAGCATATCCAAAAACTGTTTGCAGAGGAGACAGACAGGAGGGAGGATGAATCAACACATACCACATGTATGGGTTAGAAAGGGATTCTGCTGACTCTTAATACAAAAGTGAGGGGGTATCCACTCACACTGAGGAGCAGCAATTATAATGTACAATTAATTCATGGAACTCAGCTTAGCAAGGTATCTTTAAATAAGAGCTCCCTAGAGACTTGCAAAAGGATGACAAATGAACAGAGGAGGAGAAAATCCCCATGCTATGGTGTTGGTTAATTGGCCCTCTTCTGTCCTCTCCACCCTCCTCCTTCAGGCTATCAGCTAACTGCATAAGCAACAGAGTTTAGGAATAAGCTGCCCCAGAGGAAAAGATGTTCAAATTACCAACTTTGAGAGGTTTCTTGTAACCTTTCCTTGTAAGATGAGGTGATAGTCAGAACAGAGGAGAGACTAGTGGATTTAAAAATGTTCAGGTTCCTCATTCAGAACAGTTGTGATGTTTCCATTTGCAGTTTTTCTGAGTAAATATTTCAGAAGTTAAACTGTTGATGGAAGCAATTAAGTAACATCAGGTACAGCGACAGTGATAGAATAAGAAGGATTAGTGAGGGAAAGCAAGCTGAGCTCAGGAGCAGATGAAGAAAGCTACGTAGAGCAGTGCAGAATTAGCAGAGGAGATGGTGGAGAGTGAAAGAAGTGTCCTATCATTTGGCTTGGTTTGTTGTTTTTTTTTTCTTTGTTTGTTTTGCCTTTAGAAATTGAAACCTCTTTAACTCACTGGTATATATACTCACAGAGTGGGCTGAAAATTTACTGATGTACAGTTTTCTGTTAAGAAATTATGATTTGATGGAATTGAAATGTTCTGTGGGAATGGTTGGTGGGCTGCCCAGCTGCTTTGCTTTGCTCTTGGCTGCTGGCCATCTTGTCTGCTCCCCCAGCTGCCTGTCATGTGGGCCTGCTGCCTTGTCTGTTGTACCCTATTTTAAGTATTTGTACATTTTAACAAATAAAACAGCAAATCATCAATTAGAACACCAATTAGCGATTGCTACTAAACCATCTACAGTCTTAATTGGAAAATCATTTTCAGTGATAATTGATCAATATCTAACTAGCAACCATTAATGCATGATCTTGCATTTCAATACCTAAAACAAATAAACCTTTAAAAAATTAACACATTCTAATTTATTTATATTTATAAAAACACATAAAATATATAGACCAAAATATGCTATCGAGTAACATTTTCCATTTTCAGATGTTACTAATGCAAAAATAGAGTCAAAATTGAAGTGACCAGTGAGATTCTTTTTTTCCTAAAGCTGATACTCAGAATTTTGATCCAAATGTGGGATTTTATTCAGTTTGCAGTTTACAGAACAGACTGTTTTTATGCTAAAGCTAATGAAGCCTGGGTAATGATGGGCTGCTGTCTGTTGTCTTTTCACACCTCCTGTCCTTTCTTCTCCTACTTCTCTTTAAGCACGCATGAACTCAAATTCCACTAGTTTTCCTAGTGAAGCATCCTGCATGACATCTTGTTTCCTATGACAACTCTGAGCAGGAAAAAGCACATGCTTGATTTAAATCTGTGCTAATGGGCTAAGTGTCTCTTCCCAAAGAGGAGACAGTAATTAAACTCTTTATGCTTTCTGAAAGCAGGCCTTGGTTTGGGGCTCTTTTCTCTATTCAGCAGGTATTTTCAGTGACATTCTTCAACTTTTTCATTTTTGAGATGTCTTGCTTTCGATAAAATTCATTTGAATGCATTTAACAGGTTCAAGAGTTATTCAGCTGGAGAGAACAACGTATAAGTAACTGCAGCATTCTTGGGGAACTTGGTTAAAAATTCACCTTAAAATTTTTCTATTATGCAGAGTTCCAGATTCAACTTGGTTCTAGTTATTGCCCAGCATAACATGACTTAAGATTTGAGGGAACAACTATGGACAGTTTTGCTACTTAATTTTTGTGATTGTTTTTCTTTGTGTTTTTACTGTTTTACTTGTGTGTATTTGAATCACTTGTAGTCATTCATGCCTTAGTATATCCAGCTTGTCCACTGCCATTTTATGTGGAGTGCCTCAGGTAGAGCAGCTGTGTAATTAATGATATTAAGGCTTTTTTCCAGCACAGTAGTGGTTCTCCAGCAGTGAGAAACTGACAGGGAAATAATGGGGCTACTTGTAAACTCAGTGGGATTCCTGTCTTTGCTGGAAAGGGTTGGAAAAATGGTGAATCAGGAATGTAAAATTCCACAATAGTACTATTTCATAAAATGTTTTGAAGATGATGGGTATGAATAGTGATGATCACTTGCCATATAAAAGGGAATAAAACATTTCAATAAACTGTCCAAATGTCACCTTCCAAAAAAGATGTTTCAGTAATGTTTGTGTGTATACATGAAAAGACATTAATTTCTGTACTTTGAAACATTTGCGAAGAGATCTAATAATTTTGTTATGTCAGCATATCTAGCTGGAAAAAGAAAAAAGCCAGATCCTTTAATAGATATGAAATAAGAGCAGTAGTCGTCCAAAACAAAAACAAACAAACAGATATGTTGAGAAGAACTGGTCTGTGTTTCTGTGTTTAATTTGTTTGTGCTAATCATTATTGGGGCCCCACCTCAAGAGTATGGACAAAATTAGGAAGTGTCTACAGGACAGCATAAGCGGGGGAATATCTCTTACCTTTTCTGGGAAACGGCAGAAATGGGTGCCCCTCTGAAGTCCTTGTACACAACTTGATGTAGCATGGGGAAAAAACGGGAGGAGTTAAAGGTCCACATGCAAGCACAGAGCTATGATCTCACTGGAGTCACAGAGGTGGGGTGTGATTGCTCAGGAGGCTTGAGTGCTGCAACGGATGGGTACAGGCTCTTCAGGAAGGACAGGCTGGGAAGGTGAGGAGAGGGAGAAGCCCTTTATGAAAGAGCAGCTAGGATGCACAGAGCCCTGATTTTGGACAGTTGAGAAGCCAGTTGAGAGAGTAGGGGTCAGGATTAGTGGATGACCAATGTTGGTGACATTGTGGTGGTTATCTGCTACAGACCCACCTGGTCAAGAACTAGTAGATGAGACCTTCTGCTGACAACCAGAAGCAGCATTGCATTTGCAGACACTGGTCCTAATAGTGGGCTTAGCCACCCTGATACCTGCTGACAGGGCAGTGTAATATGGTACAAGTAATCCAGGAGATTTCTGAAGTGTATTGATTACAAGTTCCTGACACAATTGGTGGAGGAGCCAACAAGGGGGGAGGGTCTGCTCATCTCATGCCTGCAAACGTGGAAGAACTGGTTGTATGTGTGAAGGTTGTGGGCAACATTGGCTGCAGGGACTATGAAACGATGGAGTCCAGGATCCTGAGACAAGGGAGCAAGGCAAATAGTAGAATCAAAATCCTCGTCTTAGGAGACCTTGGTCTGCTCAGGGATCAGCTTGGAAGAATCCCTTGGACATGGCCATGGAAAGAAGAGGGGCCCATGAGAAGTTGTTAATTTTCAAGAACAGTCCATCCTGACTTGCAGGAAGTTAGATAAAAAGGAAAGGAATCCTGCATGGATGAACAAGGCGCTCCTGACAAAACTCAGGCATAAAAAGGAAGCATACACGAGGTAGAAGCGAGGATAGATGACTCGGGAGGTATTGAGACATCATCCAAGAATTCAGGGATTGCATAAGGAAAGCCAAAGCCTGCATGGAGTTGAATTTGGCAAGGGATATGAAGGGCAACAAGAAGGGCGTCTACAAGTATATCAGCAGTAAAAGGAAGATGAAAGAATATGCGAGTCTGCTGCTAAATGGAGTAGGTAATAAAGGATATAGAAAAGACCAAGGTACTTAATGCCTCCTTCATCTTGGTCTTTACTCGTACGGCTTGCCTTCAGGATTCCAAGACCCTTGAGACAGTGGGAAAGTTTGGACCAAGGAAGACTTGCTCTCAGTAGACAAGGAACAAGTTTGGGAACATGTAAACAGAGTCTATACCTTCAAGTCCCTGGGATCTGAGGAGACGCATCAATGAGTGCTGGGGGAGCTCACCCATGTCACTGTGAGACTGCTCTCAATTATCCTAGAAAGGGCATGATGATGGGGGAAGGTTCCTGAGGACTGGAAGAAAGCAAATGTCGCTCCTGTCTTCAAGAAGGACAAGGAAGATCCAGGGAACTAGAGGCTAGTCAGCCTCACCTCCATCCTTGGGAAGGTGATAGAGCAAATTATCCTGGAAACTATTTCCAAACACACTCAGGGCATGCAAGTCATTGGAAGTAATCAGCTTGGATTTATGAATGGGAAATTATGCTTGATGAACCTGTTAGGCATTTGCAACACAGTGACTAGCTTGGTGGAGGGGATGAGAACCATGGATACTGTATTCACTTCAGTAAGGCTTTCCACACTGTCTCCTGTAATATACTCGTAGACAAACTGATGATGTACAGACTAGATAGGTGGTCAGTATGGTGAATTGAAAACTGGCTAACCTGGTCTCAAAGGGTTGTGATCAGCACCACAAAGTCTAGCTGGAGGCCAGCCACTAGTGGTGTACCCCAGGGGTTGGTAGTGGGGCCAGTGTTCTTCAGCATCTTCAGTTAATGACCTGCATTATGGGGTGGAGCGCACCTTCAGAAAGTTTGCAAAGAATACAAAACTAGGAGACAGCATAGTTATGCTGCTGTTCAGAGGGACCTGAACAGCCTCCAAGAGCCTCATGGAATTCAGCAAAGGGAGATGCCAAGTCCCATATCTGTGGAGGAACAACTCAATGTACCAGCACAGGCTGGAGGATGACTGACTGGAAAGCAGCTTTGCAGAAAAGGCCCTGGGGGTCCTGATGGACAAGTTGATCAGAAGCCAGCAATGTGCTGTTGCAGCAAAGGCAGCCAATAGCATCCTGGGCTGCATAAGGCAGAGCATCACCATCAAGTTGAAGAGATGGTCTTTCCTCTCTACTGAGTCCTGGTGAGACGCATGTGAAGTGCTCGGTCCAGTACTGGGCTGCTGAGGAGAACAGAGAGGGGGAAATACTGGAGCAAGTCCAGTAAAGGGCCATGAGGCTGATTAAGGGCTTGGAACATCGGTCACATAAGGAGAGGAGGCTAAGGGAGCTGGGGTTGTTCAGCCTGCTGAAGAGGAGACTCAGGTATCAGGGTGTACAAATACCCAATGTAGGAAGTAATGAGGACAGAGCCAGACTCTTCTCAGTAGTGACTAGTGAAAGATGGAAAGGCAGCAGCCACATATTGAAAACATAAAATTCCCTTTAAACGTAGGGCAATTTTTGCATGTGTTTGCAGAGCCTCTGTCTTTGGAGGCAGTCAAAACCCAACTGGACGTCATCCTGGGAAACCTGATCTAGTTGACCCTTTCTTGAGCAGAGGGTTGAACTAGGTGATCTCCAGAGAGCTCATCTCCAGTTTTTGTGCAAACCTTGGGCAAATTGTTTAGCTATAAAGTCTCGAGCCTCAAATATTACTTTCTCTTTGGGGTCAGGAGTATTTTTTTTTAAATCATATATCATACAAAATAAATTATAAACTTTGTGATTGTTAATAACATTCAGGGAATCTCTAGGGAGAGTATTAAATTTGGTTACATGAATTGCCTCTATAAAATGTCTTTCAAGGTGAATTTAATCTTTGTGTGTCGCACAACACCTTTGTTCACTTGATTTTTTCAGAAGAATAGTGTTTTCTGTTAAAATACTTACATTCTTGAAAATATTTGCAACAAGGGGAAGATGTTTACGTCAAGTGAAATTTTATAAGCTTCAGTGGAAGGCACATGTCAGATACCCATAGCAACGATCACTATTTAGACATTTGCGTGGCTGTTTGTTCTTATGACAAAATTGAGGAGGTGCACTAGTTGATCAGTATTCCATTTTGCCAAAGACCTAAATTTACTTACGGGCAAAGGAATACCAGTTTACAAAACTGCGTATATTCCATCATTAATGAAGAGACTTTATGTTATTTAATGTTGCTTTATCATTTTGCCTTTCATATTAAAGTGCTCCCTATAAAGCGATTGTGGCACAGTGTATTTACTCAAGGGGTTTTGAAATTATTGATGTATCTTGAATTAGTTACTTTATGTGGTCTTTGATAATTCACTAGTAGTCTTGTCTTGGTGTACCCTGTCCTTTCCTATGTGACAAAAGCTTTTTACAGGTAGTGCTGGAAAGCCACTTTATGGATAGTGGTGGAACTAGACTTCACTTCAGCTTGTTTAAGCAGGTTTTTGCCATGTCTTAGTCCATGAGTGAAAATGGTGGGACAGCAGTGTTTCAGAGAAGTTGAAAGAGTGGTATTCATTCAGAGGGAGCTATAGGGACTAGGGAAATGGAGCACTAGTGGGGAGTTGCAAAGGCTATGGACAATGTACTCTCTTTCCTAAAGCAGAGATAAGAAGGGAGCAGGATGGGGGGACGAGGGTATAGTAATTTTAAAGATAGGTACCACTTAGAGGAATTTTTTTTTTTACCTTGTGGATAGTGTGAGATTTTTGTTTATTTGGTTTTTATTTGTTTTGTTTTGGTTTTTGTGCTTCATCTTCTGGAGAACTTTCCTATGAAAGGGGGGGGAAATATTTTTTATGAATTAACAAAGATATGTTAGCCAATTTTCTTCTACAATTAGTAGATGTATTTTGGCAATACTTACTCTCTGAAAAGATTAACTTCTTAAAGACAAGGTGAAATTACTTTGTGGTTATTTACCAAGATGTTACATTAATTAATCGGATGTGCCAGAGTATGTTAGTCACAGGAATAATGACTTTTATATATTAATTGCTTTCATATGGCTGCTGGGATGCAGGCACACACCCAGTAACAATTTTTTGATTACTGTGATTTTTGCTGAAGAAGCAGGGTTGTGCAAGTGTGTTACATATAGCTGTATTTGAAAGATCCTATATAAACCTAATGATTTTTCAGGTACTATAAAATTTCCTGAAGACCTCAAAGAAGCCAAAACTAACAATATTAATTTGTAATACACCCCTTACAGGGATCTGCAGGTGTCGGAATGTGTAGAACATGTAGATGGGTAGTTCTCTTGTTCATGTTTGTGCAAATCTAAACAGATGTTATTTGAACGCTCCCCTCTTTCTCCTGATCACTTAGTGTCTTTGTGACTGGAACTACTAGAGCTTGTCAGCTCCCAAAGACGTAGCTGTTTATGCACAAGAGCCAGAGTGGAATTTTTGATAGAATACATATTCTCCAGGGAACTGTTATTATATTGAGTAGTGTCAGGAGGAAGTGTGAGGCACCATAGTGTCAAAACTTCATCTTTCATTTTTTCAGTAAAGAAATAAACATATTCACACATTTGAACACAAAACCGTTCTTTTCCTTCAGACAGGTGGCTGAGAGACCCTGTGACCACAGTATGCAGCCTACACTGTAAAACCTTGTTTTCCTAGTTAGGTTTTATGAAGAGCAGTGGCCCCCTGCCTGTGTGCACCTTCTGCAGCCTGGTGTGATGTGGGCTGGACTGCAGGTTCCACTGGAACTTGGGCAGCTGTGGAAGGGGTGTTCAGAGCCCTGCTGGAAGCAGTTTGAATACGTCATCAAAGACTTTTTGATTTCTGGCAATAGTAAGCAAATGGAAAACAGTCGTTGGTCCCACAAGGGTTCTGAACTTCATCTTTTTCCCATAGTTTTCCTTCAGACTTCCACCAACCAACGTCATGGGGACCTTGTTTCTCCTGATTTGTTTTCTGTTTCGTAGTATGGTGGGACATACTCTGGTTTCTTTGTCTAAATACTATCAACTTTTCAGTGAAATAAAGGGATTATTTTACTTACGTCTGGCCCTGCCCCTTACAGTCATGAAGAAGAAATGGTGTATTTGTCTGTGTGCCTCACTGGTTAAGGACCTGCATGGAGAAGGCTGACAGACAGGCTGTGATGTTATTTCATTTTTTTATCCATCTTGTACTGACCCACAGAAGTTGATTTCTTGAAGTCAAACATTTATATGTGGCTTAGGAGGTAATAAAGTATTGCCTTTTTTTTTTTTTTTAAATTTAAATGTAGGTTGCCTGTTTAAATCCTTTATCTGGGATTTCACTGTTTGTGTTTGAAAAGTCATTGTAGGTTTCATATGCATTTTGTTGGTAACAGTGTAGGCTTAAAGAGCTTTTACTTATTTTGCTTACATTCCACTCTTTAACTTGTACTAAGGGGGGGGACTACACAGTGGGCTTGGCTGGGAAACTGATCCAGTTAAAAATAATCCTTTTTTTATCTGGATATTAATAACTCAGATCAGTTCTGGCATCCAGTTGGCTGTAGTACTGTACAAATGATTGTATCAGCAAAAATGAGAGGCAGTATTAGGGAATGTCTGTGAATCAGCAATGCTATGAAACTATGGCAAAAACTGTTCCTTTTCATTTTTAAGTTGGAAGGTCCCGACCGGATGCTGCCCTGAGGCTGCTTTGACTCTTCAGCATCTTTTTCTACTCTCTGACTTTCTAGAAGTGCCTGCTGAATTTCATTTGCAAGCATAACTTCTTTGTATATTCTTATGTTTATAAAACACAAATTTGGAGTCGATAACAGGGTCTCAACTGCTTGTGGCAGATAGGCATGTTACTGGTGAAAAATATCTGGACTCAGATGTGGTAGCTATACATCTCTATAGTCAGTCTAAGTGGCCATTTGTAAGTCTGAATGTGAGCATGGCCACTTGTTATCACAGGACAGGTACGTTTTTCTGACCCTGTTTCTATAGATAAAGTGTGACTGTGGTGGTCTAGTCTGATGTCTTTCTCTCCGAGGCACTGGCCGCATGCTTGAAGATGGAGAAAAAGGCTTTGTTGTGAACTTGACCTGAAATAGCTACAGAATAGAGCACATGAAATATTTAGGATCTGTTTCCATCTGCTGCTTCAAAGAGACTGTAAGCTAGTTATATGGCTTAATACAGAAGGTGTGTGAGATGAGTGGAGTTTTCCTCATTGGTTAATTTTTATTTCTTGACTGCTTAAAACAAATAAGACCGAAAAGTCTTCAACATGTGTATTCATCTCAGTTACATAAAAAGGTACATACAGATATACTTTTGCCTTCTGAGTTACCTGTCAGTCAAATACTGTGGCTTATACATTTTGTAATATATAATTGAAATGTTGCTCAGCATGAAATAGTGTATGTAAGTAGCAGGATACACACTATAAACTTGACAATCTTCTTAAGTTGCATAAGCGTGTAAAAATGGACAGAGTTATTTGAGCCATCTAGTGGTTGGTATGAAACATTTAAACATTTTTTGATAGTTTGTAGAAAATGTAAATGACATCGGCTTGGAAATAGCGTTTATAATTTGTCTGCTTTTTAATAGCGTGGCTGTAGAATGAAAAAACCCAGCCATTCAACTTAAAATTTTGGTTTGCAGTTTTTTTCAATTTACTGTAGGTTTTAGTGGAGAGACCTGATAACATAAAAATTACATTAGAAGTTAGTGGCCAAAGAATGAGCTTTGTTAGCATTAGATCTTCAGAAATTGTGAGGGTTGTTAAGAAGTTCAAGGGAAGGATTGTAATGAGATAATTTTGTTTTCTACTTCTTTCTGAAAAATAATTGGAGAGAAAAAAGTGGGCCTGTATTTTACCTCACCAGCTATTTATAGCAAGATTTGAATAGCTGGGATTAAGTTTAAAAAAACATCTTCACTGGAAAACATGGAATAGCTATTTTGTGTGATAAACTTGTCCAAATAAAAGTAACAGATGCAACTGAACACAGTTAAGATGCGGTGTGTTCCTGGTAAACAGAGTCACAGAACTTTACAATGTTAAGAAAAAGGAAGTTTTGTAGATGAAAATTTCATGTAATGATCCCACTTGGTCCTGATCTGCGTTAAGCTGTTCAAGCCTTTCACACTGGCTGTTGCCATTAGGAACTTGACTGCACATTGAACCTGATGGTGTTCTGCAATACAGGCAGAAAAGTTAGTTGCTAAAGTAATGAACTTTGTATGCTTCGCACCTTGAATTGTTTGTGCGAAAATACTGCATACAATGAAACTCTGTGATATCTTCCAGTCCTTGTGAAAGCCCTACCCAGGTTCAAACACAGATTAAAAGTGGGGGGTTTTTTAATCTTTATTAAGACAAATCTAATAAACAATCAATAAGCAGTAGCAATGGTTTTACCTACTGTTAGAGCCGTAGTATTTCAGAGTAGATAAATATGATCCATATGACAATTCAGAATTTGCACCTTTCCATTTGAAGTCAAGTGTTGGAGTCTTAAATCTTGCCCTGTTTTTTATTGAGAAGACAGTGGTAGCTTAAAAGGCTTTTTTAAGGTCAGTCTCCAACGCTCTGTAAGGCCAAATGAGAATGAGAGAAAAATGGGAAAAGTGGTCACAGAACAAAGAACAGAGCAGTAATGGTTGATTTGTGTTTTCCTGGGGCAGGGGCAACCTGAAAGCTTCATGTGAATGTGATATATATTTACATTTGGGCAGATCACCTGCATCTTGGTCCTGCTGTGGCTTAAAAGTTGATTATTATTAACCCTTAGGATGAAAATATGAGCTAGATTAATCTCCTGAATCTGTAACTCGTTTGTACCATGAATTTTAATAAGTTTCAGAAGAGGAAATTAAACTCTCTGAAGACTGAAGAGGTTTTAGTTTTCTGGCATATTTTCGCTTGAATTTTGCAGTGTGATGGTGAAGGATTTTTGTTACTGCTATTATTCTCAATGCTTATGATGATCTGGTCTTGGCTGTAGTTGGTCGGTCTCTGAGGTAACAGTGGACAGTTTTGTTAAGTTCTGTTCTACAAATGAGCCTGCCTGAATGCAATAAAGGTTATACTGGGTGTGTGCTGTATTATGCAGGCTTCCATGTTATACACATGCAAATCTTTCTTTCTATCTTACTTCTTCATTTAAAATTACTTCTAAATCAAGGCATTATGTATGCTCAGTTTTTGAGCTTGCCTTCTTTCCTAGTCAGTTTCTGCCAGACAATGCTTGGAAAGCAGGAAGTACATGGGGTATGGAATTAGAGATCTTTTATCTTTGATTGCCTGTGTTGTGTTTTTGTTCAATTAAACAGGAATGTGGTTTTATGGTAGTATTAAAGTGTCATCTTTTGTTGTTTATGTACTTCCACTCCTCCTGTTAAACATCTTCCAGTGCTCTGATTGCCATAGTATCTGGTCATACCACAGCATTTTCTTGGAAGCTGTCCATTGCTGAAGCTATGATTCGACTGTATTCATGAAAGGATCTTTGGCATTTCCCCTGGTTTTCATTTGCATTTAGAAGATGCAAATGAGGTACAATGAAATGGTAGTATTGGGTCCTGTTTCTCATGAATGCTGCTCTTTGAATTGTGTTCTGGTTACCAGTTACAGTCTAGGAGAAAATTGGTTATACCTTCTATATTTGGATTGGGTTTAAGGCATAACTAGAATTTCATAGAAATTTGACTTGTTGAGGAAGAGGGGTTATCTTGAACTACAGTCTTCAACCATGGAAACTGCATCTCTTATCCCTGCATCAGAGTTTTGTGTTCTTTGGGATGTATTCCTCGTCTCTCAGAACCAGAATTATACATAAGAAAAGCCTAAAAATATGTCATAGGCAGCATGTACATGTTGCTCCTGTAAATAATGGAATCGCTCTGCTAAATAGAAAACAACTATGCTGTCGTATAACTTTAAAAAGAAAAAGCAAATTGTTTATTTTTCCTGATTTAGGAAATATGTAATAATTATTCATAGAATTGGATAGTTAAACATTCATTAAACCTCCTTAGTAATGTCACTTTAGAAGACAATCATACTTCTCTGTGAAAAGAAAATGGAGGACAATGGGTTTCCAGAAGGAGAATGGTTCTTTTTATTTTTTTTTTCTTTCTCCTTTCCCCTTCTGCAAAATAGGGAAATAGAAAATAGAAATTTGATTAACGATGAAGAAATGTGGTTGGTTTAGGTTTGAAGCCGATGCTCTGTATTTTTGGTATTCAGAAAACTGAAATTTCCTTAAGCGTATTTTCAGATTAATATAATTAATGTTCTACTTTAGACACTGAAATTAGAGTGTGTAGCTTTGTTTACTTTTACATGAGTATAAATTAATATGACTATGAAATGGTGTTCGGTCATAAAACATTTTTTATTACATTAAATTGCCAAAGACCTCTACTCTGTCATTTCCTTCCCTGCTGTTGTACAAGTAGAACAGAGCACATCAGTTTCTCTGATGTAAAAGTACTGGAATATTAATGTTATTACTATTCCTCCAAAAATACTTTGTGGAGACTAACTTTGTTTTAAAATGTCTACCTATCTTTTCATGCCTTCTTTTCGGTTCAAGGTGAAATTCAAATATGTTTGTCTTACAGTGGAAATAGAATGTCAAAGGATGAATAAAATACTGGAAACTCAGTTTCACAGCATATGGTTGTCATACCTGGGTTTTAAACATTGTTTCTTTCCTTTACAGAATGCTGCCTTTTTATATGGCCTTGGTTTGGTCTACTTCCATTACAATGCCTTTCAATGGTAAGTTGGAACAAACTAACAGTATCAGTATTGTGTGGTGTTTCATTGGTAGGTGAATATTTCAACTTCAGTTCAATGTGAGTGTACAATTTTTTTTTATTACAGACAAGATGTTGGAAGACATACTGTCCTGGGTCACATATCTGACTAACTGTAACATATATGTGGCAACCACAGCAGTTGCTTCAAAAGGAAAGTACTTAGAAGAGAATTTTAGCTCCCTATAGTATGATTCAGAAAGGGGGATGGAGCAGTACGGCTCTACAGGTCTTCGTGAATTGTTGTTACTGACACTCTGTAGCCTGTGTTTGCTAGAAATCATGTTTACAAAAAACTTCACTTTTCTCTTAGAAAAGGTGTGGCAAAGTGTACTTGTTTTCATTTAGCTTGGTATTCAGTAATTTTTACATAGCTGTATAATGTGAAAGTTTTGGGTGTGAGAAGCAGTACACTCAGACTTGAATCAGAACGTTTAAAACTGATGTAAAAACTCAGGAGTTTAAATTCTGGCAGGGCTTTGGGGACTGAAAGGGGCTGCTGTTGCATATGGGGGTGGGTGGTTTTCAGTCGGGTTTTGGTTTTGCTTTATCGAAAATGAGAGAAGAATTATGAACGCAATAGTCTCAGTCACTGGGGTTCTATTGAAATGTCCTCAGACTTTCATTGGGGCTTACTGTTGCAGAGATCTATCTAGTTAGTGTCATTGGCAAAAAGTCAGAAAGGTGCAGTGTTTAAGTCAGTGCTTTTTTACACTCAATATGGAAACTGTTAATAAAATAAGTGTGACTTTACTACCTGATCGATTACTAAAAAGTTTATCATCTTACTGGACTAAGCATGCCTGCTGTTAAGGAGGCAAAAAGTGACTACTGACTGATGGTTTGGAATGCTAAAATGGGAAAACACCATCCCCCTTCCCCCCTGGTATAATTGTTTCTATGTGTCTCTAAGGCAAAAGATTTGTGCTTTCCTCAGGATCATGTAAACAAGCTTTTATCCTTCAAATTAAGATGCGTTGGTTAAATCATGAGCTCAGAACCTGGATTTGGGTTTTTTTGATCTTGCAACTTACTGCTTGCTTTACTGATAGTGGTGAAATGAATGCCATTTATTCTACATGGCATGCAATTTTATTGCATTCTAATTAACAAGAGAGGAACAGAAAAGCTTTTGGAAAACCTGAGAATCCACTATTTTAAGATTGCCATCAGTCTTGGTTGAATTGTACTAAGATTCAGACTGTTCTTGTTCTTACGCAGGCTTGACTTCATCATTTCACATTCAAGAGTATTTTGTGCGCCATTTCTTCTTACAAGGGATATCATGCTACGATTTGCACTGTGAAAATGGTAGAAAACTGTAAGATAAAATTAAAAAAGACAAAGTAGTTAGGTTTAGAGTGGTTGTTTTTTTGAAGGACCACCTGGTCAACATAGACTTTTGCCATCAGCGAATCGTGCTATTTAGCACCTTCCAGTGGGTGGAGCAGCAAAGTCAGGTGATTGTGAGGCCTAAGTATTAATAAATTAGAGCTTTGAATTAATTTAGATTTTTCTTCCATGCCTTTGAGTAAGTTTGTTGAGAACATGAGTATAAATGGATGCCTTGACTTACAGTGTCTTAACTGCACATAGAGTTTTATGTTAAGGTTGTGTAGAATAATCATATTTGCCATTTCATTCATATAACAAAGTTATATATAGTGTGGTACTAAGGAAGTTGTGTATCATTAGAATATTGGGTAGAATTTTTAGAGAAAGAAAATCTAACATCGATAAAAATCTTACACCTTTGTGTGCGCCTTTTATTTTTTTCATCCCTTTGAGTGCTTCCCCCCCCCCCCCCCACACACACACACACCCCACTTTACTATGTTTTCTTGGGGATGGGAGGAGTGGGATGTGTGGTTGTGGGTGTTTAGGTGTGACAAAATTGTAATAAACAAACGTATGTTGTTCTTTGTAGATCTTAATGCTCCACAGTACTCTACTGCAGATCGCAAGGAGAATCCCACTTCTTTCAGAATAAAATGCTAGTCAAACTGTCTTACTTCCTGCTGCAGCTATTCCATCTATTTATTGTGATAGAGTACAACAAATCTGTGTATTTCAGGCAGGTAGACGAAAACTCCAGGCTCTTTAAGGTAGTTTAAGCAATCGTGGTTCATCCATTAACATTTTTTTTTCTTTATCCACACCACTTTAGATATTCATAGATATTAATTAGTCATGTATATAGTCCTCCTAAAAGGAAGGGGTGAGGGAGTGCTTTTTCATCTCTCACATAAAAAGGGATAATAAAAAAACAAGTGGGAATAAGGTCAGTTTTAGAATTCTTGTTAATATTTTTACATTATTTTTTAAGTTTTCCAGCTTTCATAAAAAGACATGTTGGATTGACTCCAAGACATATATGCAATTCACTGTAACTCAATATCGTACACCTCTCTATATACTAAGCAGCATTACAGTGTTATCTTAAGTATGGATCTTAGCTGATACATCATTTTATATTGGTGATTTTGTTTGACTGTTTATGTAAGAACTGGAAGTTCTCAATGTATATACAAATGTTGCAATAGAGTGATCACACCAAAGCTTAATTCATGCGTTTATTATAGTAAGATGTGACATAAGGGATTAACTCCATAAATTGAATCAAGTACAGTAAAATAGGTCTTTTAGGTCTTAAATTTTGTTACTCTGTACTTTTATACCATTTATCATCAAGCAGTAAGTAAAGTGGTTGGCTGTTTTTCCCTGTTGTTTCTCTAAGTAGGGTAGAACACCAGTAGATTAGAGATAGCTGAGATACACAACTGAAATAATTTTATATCCTCCTTAGTTGTCTTTTATATTGAACACTTAAAGAATTTCAGTAGTTCATCAAAGGCTACCCTTCATTTCTGTGCAATAGTGGCTTCCAAGTGTACTGGCTTGGATACCAGTTTTTTTCTTTTACTTCAGTGAGGATTCTGAGCCTGGTTGGTCTATCATCTGCTGATTTGCACTAAGTTACACTAAGATAGAAAGATGGAGTACAAGCTCCGCAACTGCGACCTGAAACTGGCTCCGACACCCTCTTTCAATGCCTGTGTACCAACCATCTTGCTCGAGGGCCAGCCTGCAGTGTTTTCATTGACTGTTATCTTGCAAATTGCTGGACAGTGTGTGTGAGAAAGACACACTGTTCCTCAGAAACAGCTTACAGGGGACTGACATCCTTTAGGCTCCTCCAGTCAAGGATTCCTTATCAGCTGTGGAAGTTAAGTGTTATGTAAAACTCAGTCCTTCAGCATTGACAAGCCAAAGACTAATGCAAGAGATGATCCAGACCCTTTTCCTCACCCCATCATGGCTAAAGATGCAGACTGCCTGAGGAAAATCTGTCATCTCTGATTGGAATTTCTTGGCCCTTCTACAGCCATCCTTTCCCAAACTGAAGCACTGTCATCTGTTCAAGATCAAGTGATATCTAGAACCACCATCTCTGGCTCCTTTAAAGTAACGTCACAGCCAACCCAGTCTGTTTGCACTGCTGCATCCTGGCATTTCTGTAAGCCAGGGTGTTCTGTACATTGGGATTTCTGCTGTTAGCATAAGTTTGCCTCTTTGGAACAGGGACATGGAGTTCAGCACAAAAAGCTTTTTTCCTCTCTTCAACTTTGATTCAAAAGTGGATCTTGATGTCAAGAAGGGCAGCTGCAGTGCTTCATTATTCTTACCTAATTCAGGTAAAGATATCTAATGGGCAGGAGGGAGCACTGGGAGAGTGCAGCACCTCCATCTCGAACATACAAGCACTGAGCAGGCTCTCCACATCCCACCTCTGCTGCTGCTGAACGCCGCAACCCTCCAAAGGCTAAGCAGGCAGCGGAACACAGCCCTTAGTTGTTATCTGTGGTACTGCATCTCACGTCTTTCTCACCATATAGCCCTCCAGACACCTGGGAATCACTTTTCTCCTAGAAGTCCTTTGAAGGCTTAAATGAGGCAGGAGCATTCTTCTCCATGTGCCTACAGGAAAACACACAAAACTTACCATGGCCTGGGAGATGGCTTTAGCACCGATCAGATTGGACCATTTACTTAGGCTGAAGGAGTCTGGTCTCTCTCTTGCTCTCTCTGGCTGTCATTCTCTTTCATCTTTTTCCAGCAAATGAAGTTTTGATCTTCTCACAGTCATCCTGAAATAGTAAAGCAGCTGTCTAAACTGCTTTTAAAGTACCCAGGTCTACAGTGGAACATAAACTTCTTTTTCAGTAGTCTGATGTGACAATCGTCAGTATTGCATGCCTTATTCATCTACCAGAGAAACTGTTGTCTTATGGTGGTTGCTGTTTGCCTATGAGAATGGGAGTGTCCTGTGCTGTCAAAGTCCGTTCTTTGCCCTTCCTCTATCAATACATATACTTTTTTTCAGGGGCAAGCTGTTAGTAACACAGTAAGATTTGTCTTTGAGGGTTTTGTTTTTTTTGTTTTTTTTTTTTTTTTCTTTTGTTTTGTTTTGTTTTGTTTTGGGGGGCGGGGGAAGGGGTTTGGTTTTGTTTGGGTGTTTTGGTCTTTTTTTCCAGCAGGACCAGATCCTTCAGACGTTCTCAAGCTGTCTGTGTTAGTTTAGTGGTTGGCAGATCCAATGAACTGGGCTTTTCCACACATGGTAGTAGAGTGAATAGCAGGGTGTATAGGAATGCAAACTGCCTAGTGGGGATCTCCTTCATTTGTGTTGGAACACCCCACCCATCATGAAGACAGCAACCACTGGACTACTTCATCAGATGAGATGTCTGCTCCGCACACCTCCAGGTGTATCAGTAGTTTGTGCCATTGTGGAGGGCGCATGGCATTTGATGAAATAGTCCAGTGGTTGTGGTTTGCATGAAAGGCTCTGAGATTCATCCAACTGACAGTGACATTGCACTGGAAATTGTCAGTCAGTGGTGTTGCTGCTTTGGAAACACCTGCAATAGAAAGTCCAGGAGGGATGTAATCTGGGAGTAGAAGAACAGCTTGCTTATGACCTTTAAAGTGCACATCTGTATTGGTGCTTCTTTCCCTGTTCCGTCAGAGTCCTTTCAGCTGATCTGGTGTTTGTAGTTCTCTTCCTAAGGAAGGCAGAATTTAAACACACACTGTGTAGGTAGTGGTTTGCCAAATAATTCTCAGGTTTCAGGTGGCTGGGTCCATATACGTATTTTTTAGGTATGTAAAATGGAGAAATACAGGATGTACATGTAGACTCCATGTACTAATTGTAATTAAGTTAACAAAGTGGTAATCATCTTTTGTTGTCTTATCTTTCTCTGACTGTCTATGAAACATACTTCTTGGATTGATGAAAATGCATAATATCTGCTAACCCTGGAAAAAAACCAGTACTCTCAGCTGCTGTTCTAGAGAAATATTTAAATACTTTGCTGCTCAAAATGTTTCACCATTTGACTGTTATGGCCCTGTGGACAGAGGAGTTGTATCTAAAGACTGTAAAAGTATTTTAAAAGACTCTAAAAGTTATTTCATAAAATTGCGGTGTCCTGACTACTGCTGTATACAGGCATTTTGTTTATGTTCAAAGTGTGATTATGAGTTTCAGATAGAAATTTGTCCATCATAGCCTCATGTCATTTTCATTAGTGACACTCGGAAATGACATGAGACTTAGAATAGGTGGTCAGAAAATTGAAAGGATAAAGAATATGAAGAAGTTTCACTCCAGCTGCATCAAGTATTTTCCTGATGTGTTAGAATAATGTTGTGTTCTTTTATTTTAGCGACTCATTCTGATTTTCATGTTTTTTGTTTGAAACGTGAGTGTTAACTTTTGAATAGCTAAATCGGTGCTATTTTATTACATTCTTTTGCCTAGTTCAAAGCTGATTTTACTCACAGTCTATCCTTCCAAAAAAAAGTCTTATGAGAGTTCACTAAATGTTTAATAGAGTTATTCAGCTGCTTTCTTCATTTTCATAATGGTAGGCATTGTTGTGTAGATGAGTGGGTGGAAAGATAGCTGCAGTATTGATTTTGGAAGTCTTGATTTGGAGTTGATAGATTCATGTCATTCTTATTTTTCCTGAATTACTGTAGCAGTGCTGTGCAAAGTGTAAGCCCAGAGGTGCTTTTCGTCCTCAGTAGTGTCTGTCTTCCAGTCCTGCTTTCCCATGTTGTTGAGTGTTAGATAGCCTCTCCTGCCTGTTAGTGGAAATACTCCCATTCTTGGAGAAAACTAATTTTTAATTTAAATAAATTCTAGTAGACTCAACTAAAGTTGTTTCTTATCAGGCAGTTGGTCAGTATCTTCAGAGAACAAACCAAAATTTAGACTACTGTCATTTATTTCTGTAGTATTTCTGTAGAGCTCCCAGCCCTTCATTTGATAATTTATCTTTTGGACTAATGTATGTTTAGTCTGCTGAAGGATTAAAATTAAAAACTCTGTCTGTGCATGAAGGCCAGTTAATGAGCGGTGGAGTGGAGACTAACAGCCTACGCAAGGAAGGCTGTGTGCCATCATCTCTGAAGGAAGCTGCTAGCCTCCTAAGCCAAGTCCTGCTTCATATGTGACAGATCAGCAAGCTTCTGGCTTACATCTGCTCTTCCAGTTTTGGTCAAACCATAAGAGACCTTTGAGGGAAAACATCTGAGTAACTTGGGTGCCTTGGATCCTCTAGACCCATACCTTTCTGGATGTAGGCTTGAGCGGAGGGCAGAAATGGGATTAGCGATGTTTCAGAGCAAAGGAAGATCTGTATAAGGATCGAGTGACTTGTGCTGTATCTGGAAGGCCACTTAGGCAAACAGATGGGCCAGGAAGGACTGCAGTTACCAACATTTGGCCACATTCTTTCTCATTTCCCTTTACTACTACTTTCCACTTCTTTTCATGTCCATTCCCTTCCGTGTTGTACCAACCTGTACCAAGCCGTGATGTCATCTGCATTGGATGTTGCTGAGCGCTTACAGCTGAAATGAATGCTAGTGTTGTTGCAGATGTTCTGCTATTGATGTAGTAAGGGACTGAGTCTGAAGCTCTGGGCATGGCGCTAGGAAACGAGCAGCCCCACAATGGAGTTTTTACTGCAGTCCATGTTGTTAATGTGTCCTATAATCTTGAGTGCATTGCTATTTTGTTCAAACATTTCCCATAGGCAAAATTAGATCAATATTAATTCAGCTATGGTGTAGAATTACTTGTCTGTGTGTAAGAGTTAAAAAGTAAATGTCTTTTCAGAGTTTGAGTGTTCTATTCTATGAAAATTCTACTGGCTATTTAAAATCAGGCTGTAGATACCAAATTAGTCATGAGCACCTGCCACTGGTAGGAATTGCTGAAAATGCTGCCTTTCAGATCACTTTATTTGTGAAATTCTGATGATGCCCTTTTTCACAGAAGTAGTGGAAGTAATTTGTATTTGTTACTATCAGTGATTGTCATCCTGGAAAAACTACAAATTGCATAATCAATATAGAATTAACACTAGAGTTTAAGTAAGATGCTGTCCAATATTTTGAACGGAGAAGATAAAATATCTGAATTTTAGTTAGAAAGGCGGGTTTGGGTGATATTTGCTATCTTTTTACAACATTTCCCCCTTAATTTACTGATGTAATTATGCTTCATTATAAGTTTAAATTTATATTACTGTTCAGAATTCTCTTTTAGTTTTTATTATGGCATCCAAGTATACAGAATTTACAATGCAAGCAAGACACGGACCCAGGAGATCTCTAGCATTCCGAGTGCATAAGGATTAATTTTTAATTGTAAATTCATCACATATTAGAAACTGAAAGAAAAAATTGAAGTGGAGAGTCTTTCACCAAACTCTCTACCAGTGTGTCCATTCCACTGCCAAATTAATGCAGTTGGTGGGAGCAATCAATGCTCCCTGACCACGGTCCTTTGAATTTTTTAACCTTTCAAGGAAATAATGCTTTTAAAGCATCTCTGCCTTCCCTCCCCACACCATCAGTTTAGGAGTGATCAAATACAAGTGAAATGTACAGCTACAATATTACTATTTAGCTGTTAGCATGGTAACTCTAACAGTGTCTTAAAAGGTACAGAGATTTTTCTTTTGACTTTGTTCGTTGGATAAATTTTTTCAAGCATCCACCAAAGCGGGTTGACAAACATGTTGTAACCTCCTGCATAGATGGTGTCTAGGGGAATGATGTCTTGTCCTACTAATTTTCTTCCGCCTTGTACATTTTGGGGTTGTCTTCATTAGAAAATCGTGTTGGGTTGTAACGTTATCTCAAAGACTTGTTGACTACTAATGTTGAACCTCCCTCCACAAACAGCTTAGACAAGGGTGAATGGTGTTGCCATGTTGTCTGTAGGGAGACAAACAGTACACAAACCTCATAGGGGCTGTCTGTGACTAGCAGGTTCTGTGCTAAACGTGATACAAGTCTCTTCATGTTGTCCACTGGTGATAATTTTACTGGTTTTTTAAAGTGTTGTGCTTCTCTGAAAGACAGGGCTAGGCAACATACTTGTTCTTTTGAATGAATGACAGTATGCATTCAAACTAAATTTCAAACCTGTCCTTAAAAGTCAGTTGTTATAATTTTGTGGCTTTGTTTAACTCTGTTGCTCAGCTGTGGTGACGAATAATATTTCCTGTTCAGTAAGCAAGAGACTACGAAAATATTTTTGTCTCTTACAGTTTCTCTTAAGCTTTTTTAGAAATCCATGCTTCAGTGATCCTTGTGAATGACACATGATGTAGGGGAAATATGGAAATACTGTTTTCTGACCAAGGAAGCTAGCTAAAATGTGAAAGAATGTGAAGTTCACGAAGTGTATATGGGCATGGTCACAATAGGCATTGTTACAATCTCACATGTGGTATAGAACCATGATACCTTTATTCCTGATTTTGTCTTCTCTTTGATAGGGACCGTAGATACTAGTTGCCTTACTTTTTAAAACCTAGGATGCTGTCTTTGAACAAGGTGCAAATAATAGATTTTAAATACCAGTGGCTAACATACTGAGTACCACATTATAATTAAGACAGGAATTGCAAATATGCAATCATAAAATCTATACTTTGGCATAACAAAAACATAGCTTAAAATATGTGCTGATATTTAGTGATCAGTCCAGTCTTCGGCCTTTCAGTTTGGGTGGTGGTGTTGTATATGATGGTGAACATATTGCTGTGAGACATGGATCCTTGTTTGTTATGATTTCAGTGTAGATACTGAGTTGTGTGATTCATCACCATCCATACTGTTCCAGGGAAGTTTAGATGAGATGTGGGAGGCTGCTTAGCCAGTGCAAGTTTGAACCTTTTGCACTTCACTTACTCGTTTTCGTTTGTAATTAGAAAAGTAGGGTCCAAGGTAAGGAAACCCTTTCTGAACAATTACAATAGAGGAAGCTTCAGTTCCACCACAAAAATGCACTGTTTTTCAAGCCCATCTGCTCTTAAATTGTATTTAAACAAGTCAGATAATGCTTTAGGTACAAACAGTTTTGTCTGGCTGAAGTTGTGTGTCTTTGGTTTGTTTTGCCGTCAAGAATGAGAAAAGAGCATGTAAGAATTTTAAAGCAGAAGTAGTGCTTTTGCTGATGTTCGAAAAATATCATTTATGTGTTTTGTGAATAAAAAAGTGTATGAAAAATATTTATTGACTTTCCCATTGCATCTGCTAACCTTTTGTCCTTAAAAATAATACTACACTTAAAGAGTAGGAATGAAATAATTTGCCAAAACATTGTGATTTTAGGCACTGGAGTAATTCCTGCCCAGCATCCCTGTGCTGCTCCACAGTAGGTAGAGTTCTCCCATAGGCTTGCCTGTCGTCTGCCTGCTCAGCATCAGTCTCTGGGTTTGCCCAGGACAGCAGATGGGACTGGCCTCCCTGGCCTAGGTGCTTAAATCTACCCTAAGGGAGACTGATTCTGATTTCTGTCATTGTATGCACAGTGACGTGTGAGAGGTATTTTTTTTCAACCTGTCATTGGATTTCAGGTGAGCTAAATACAACGAATCTTAGCTTCTTTCTTAATTCCTCTGTGAATTTAAGTCCATTATCTTTTAGTTGCATTTCAGCTGTCCTAATTTTGTGCAGTTGGCCTGCAAGGCAAACCAGTCCTGTTTAGAATCACATTTTTTTTCCTGCTCCAAGATATGGTTGTTAGACAGCATTACTTTTTTATCTGGTACAGCACCATCATCAACAGGGGCATGTGTAGAGAGGATTTAAAGGTAAGAAAATAAAATCAGAGCCATCTTCACCTCTCACGGGAATATGAAAAGCGAGTTACAGTGGGAGAAAGTGGCAGGATTTCATATCTGTGTTTTCCTGGAGGTAATTGAGTGACTGGAAAGTAAGGGAGCAACAGGCATTAGTTGAGTCCCTACACGGTGCTGGTGCTAAGAAAGGGAGGACAAAGTGGAAAATGGAGCAGGTTGGTGCAAGTGGGAGATGTGTGTGATTCCTCCTTCTAGGCCTTCTGTTCTGCTGCTGCTCTAAGGTTTCCGCACTACCTGGAATCAAAAGCAACCTAGCAGTTGTTTGTGACGTGAATGATCACTGTATTGTTCTCAAGTTGCACTAATTTCGTTACTAATTCCTGAGTCATCTTTTTGAAATTGCAGGTATGTTACTGTTTCTCATGCAGCAAATTAGTTTATCTAAATTAATAGAAAAGGTTAGACTTTCAAATATACCAGGATATCTAGAGTACAAAATTACCCAGTCCTTGAAGAATCAAAACCCCTTCACCAAAAACATCACATGTAAACCATTATTTTGATACATTCTTCTGTAGCAGTGCTTTCTGACCCATTTTCTGCTAGACATATGAATAACATTAATTATAAAGTAATACTTCTGTAAATAATAATTTTTTTAAATCTGTGTTTTTCTTTCAGGGCAATTAAAGCATTTCAGGAGGCGCTTTATGTTGATCCCAGCTTTTGTCGAGCCAAGGAAATTCATTTGCGACTTGGGCTTATGTTCAAAGTGAACACAGACTATGAGTCTAGTTTAAAGGTAGGTTTAAATCCTTTCAGTTGAATTAACATTTGTAACAAGTTGTGTTGCATCTTCAAACTGCAAAGAATGCATAAGCATATAGCAGTTAAATACTGCCTGCTTTAGAATAGAAGTGCTTTGGTGTGAAGTATCTTAGTCTAAAGACAGAGTAAGGGTAAGATCTGAGGTGCATTAGGTGCTAGAAATACCTGGAAAAGGCCAGCAAGATTATAGATGAGCACTGATACTCCAGAAGGTCAAAAATTTGGTGTAGAGCTCTCATTAAAATAGTACATTATGGGAGGAGGCTGAAGACATGCAGAAAGTCGGAGGAAAGAGAAGAGGAAAAATTAGCAGCTTGGATTTCTCGATGTTCATTCGGTTTTTTTTTTTGGTTGTTCCCCCACCCTCAGCTGCAGTATTGTAAACTGGAAGTTCTTAAAAATGATTAAAAATAGAAAGCTTCTATGCAAAATAATGTTCTCCTATAATTTTTTATATAACTTATACTTTTCTAGCAGTTAATCACATTCATTTCCTGGTTTGAGAGTCAGCTTGTAAGGCAAAAATTTCTGGCTAATCAGTTAGAAATAGTTTGTGTTAATACAGTACTTTATTTCTTCTATATTCCTTTAAATTGTTTCACCACTGGCATTCTTTTTCAGTCTCTGATGGTAATCTGTCATTTTATCTCCCTCCATTCAACATATCTGCCCATTTTTTTCCTCCTTCCATTTCCGACTCTATCCCCATGTTTTTTTCTTCTAAATTTAGGTATTTGTGTCTTGGAAAAAGGAAGTGTTCTTTAACAGAGTTTCATGTGCTGGGAAATACACCTGCAGAGCTGAGAATTTTGTAATTTGTAATCAAGTATCATTTATAAACATATTTCTGCATATTAATCTCTCCTAAAATTACCGAAAACGTAAATGTTCTGTTTTCAAGAATCTTGTGGCTCCCTTTTCCTGGCAGATTGTTTTCCTGGAATTTGTGTTTGTGAGGACATGAGAATCACATTGTCCAAGATTTGAAAGAGTAGAGTGTTACTCCCAACTTTTCCTTGCAGTATTTGTAATAATGGGAAGCACTCCTCTCATCAGGCTGCTTTTTTTCATCCAGAGTCCAAGCTTGCACCTACAGAGACACATGGAGTTGGAAATTGCGATTAGAGAGGACGATATTGCATAGGAGTAGGAAAGATTCAGTGCAATCAATGGCAAAAGAGAGCAAGGGGGAGTAGAGGTAGATCTCTGTTGTTGGCAAAGGGATTATTTGTGAGTTTGGGTGGTCCTATTTCCTTACATTTTGGCCAGATTTAGTATCGGCTGTCATAATACGTAGGGAATAAAAGAAGTGCTGAAGAAGTACGTTTTGGTTTTATTTTTAAAGAAGTCAGGGACAAAACAGAAGAGTAAATTTACAAGGAGGTTGTAAACTTGTAATCAAGTAGTGGAAGGAACTTCTGCATTTTAATTTTTGATAGAAGAAATTGATGAAGAAATAAATAACATTTTCCTGCTGTGCCATGAAATATGTAATTCTATCACTGCATCAAGTATTTAAATAGATATTATGAGAATTCAATCTAAATAATTTACTGTGTTTGATCTTCACAACTTTGCAAAATAAAAAGCTCATCTATTTTGAATATACCAAACTTAGTTTTCAGTACACCAACTATGAGTGGGAAAAACACCAAAGCAATATTTAAAAAAACCCAAAATTAATTATTTTGTAATGCAAAATTATCATGATTCCATTACTTTTATGTGCAATGTGATTAAGTCACTTAAGAAAACAAATGGCAGCAACAAAAACAGCTTACCCTGGAGCAGAGTGAAGATCTTCAAAAGGATGATGAAATAAACATGATGGGGGAGGGTGTTCCATTAAGAATAGTTTCACATTGTCCTTAAATCAATTCAACTGCAGGTTGTTGCTAAAAGGTTGTCTCATTTTCCACCTTGCAATCCTGATTGCATTGTTCAGCATCCTCTGCTGCACTGAATCGAGTGATTTAGACTGAGGTGGATCAGAAGTCTGAACTAGGTCAACTTGGGATTTCCCAGCTGCTAGATCCAATGCAAGAGAGATGGCAGGAGTGCGTGAATGGGAAGGAGGGGGTAGAGCTGTCTTACCCCCTTCTGGTGCAAAACATAACACGAAACTCTACTCTGGGATTACCAGATGAAGCACCTAAGGTAGTTTCTGTTTTGGTCCCTTTGCTATGGAGGCTGCAATCCTTAGCAGTAGAATAACAGTGAGGAGCAGGAAAGAGCAGACCCAGTGGGGCAATCTGCTCAGTCTGTTTCAGCTGTTTTCAGTTTATCTCAGCTGTGGATTTAATGTAGAGTCCTGAGGCTGATCTACTTTGTTTGGAAACAAAATATTACTGGTGGAAACATATCAGTTTATACATCAGATGGTATCAGTGAGGAGTAGACTAAGTAGAACAAGTTGGGCAGTAGCTTCTTCAGAAGCCAATCTGACTGATCCCTGAGTTAAGGTTTAAAAAAAACCCTTAACCAGAACTTTTGTGAGTGACAAGAATATGAGAGGCAAGTCAGAAAATACTTCCTTAGTGAAGAGAACAAAACAAAGTTCTGGTGCAGTGGTTACGCACAAGCATGGGGAGAAACAAATGAGGAAGAGATATGATGAAAGAGTGCAAAAGGATGTTTTCACAGAATGTCTGTCCTGTTCTGAGACGGAATATCTTATCTCTTCACAAAAGAAAGATAAGTAACCCAAAGTAATGAAACAACACAGTTGTCTCGTGCCTTTTTTGGTTTTGTGGACCTTTCTAAAAGGATCCAGGATTTAGGGGACAGTTATGGGGCTTAGGATCCGGCCTGCTAGTGACTGGCCTTGAGCACAGACCCTTTCCCCGGGGCTCTGTATAATGTAATTGATAGCCCAGTTTGAGCTTCCTATTTGACTCTGAGGCAGTAACTGGAAGTAACTTTTCATAGGGTATTCGCTTATGACTGTTCTGTATTTCACAGATTGTACCAACGTTGCATTAATGTACTTTGAAATATCATAATATTTTTCATGGTATTTAAACATTCATGTTAAGTCTGTAATTGCTAAGAATAAACCATGCCATCAGATGAGTCATTGTCAGTAAGAGTCTTCAGGCAAAGGGGGAAGATGGGAGTCTGAAGGTCATATATTCCATGTTTTTCACAATTTTAGACCATTAACATAAATCATCTATATTTTATGTAAGCAATTTAAACACAAAATTAATTTTTACTATTTTAAGATGTTGATGATCAAGATAATTACTAGAGTGTTATTTAACAAGCATAAAATCAACTCTCAGTGTTTTTTTCAAAATCAATTACTGCTTTTTCGTGTTTTTAACATTGCTGCAGTTAAGACTTGCAAATTACTGTGAGAACCCTTGACTGCTCTGTTATCCCATTGCCATAAACTCTGGCAAGAACACCAGTGCTGTTGAAAATTACTTGGACTTCAGGCTTACGTTAAGGGGGAAGAAAAAAAAAAAGTGGCCCTTTGGTTGAAAAGAAAACAGTTGTCGTGTAACTGGACAGTTACGGCAGTGTTACCTTCAGAGGTGATATGTGAAAGCTGCATTTGCCCCATTCATCAGAAAAGTACAATTAATTCCAAAATCAACTGGCAGTGACTGAGGGGGCTGGAATGAGATTTTTTTATAGACTACTATAGCAGCAATATACTATCCAGGTTTACCTCACAGTCTTACCCCATTCACACTTCACTACATGTCCTGCTGCCCCCTTCCTATTTGCCGTTTCCTACAAAAAACTAGGAATACTGTGTTTGATGGCGTTAGCTATGTTGGCACTTGTGATAATCTGAAAAGAGAATAAAGCATGATCTCTAGGAATATATCTTTTTATTGGTTTGGTAAATGTAGCTGGGAAAAATGTTTAAGCTTCTGAATATGTGCCACGTTATTTCTGGCATGTCACTTGCTATCCTAATCATCTTCCTATTTATTGAATATATTTTCTCGTACATGTATGTAATCATCCTTTCTTGCGCATGTGTCTCAGTTCTTTTAAGTACTCTTGAATTTTAACCAATTTCTAGCAAGTATGCCAGAATAAAAGAGATTTCAAAGAGAAGTTCCCAGAATCTTCCTGTGCAACTTATTGCCCCACAGCCATTTGAGCTCTGTGAGCTGAGGGCCAGGTGATCTGGTTGGCTTGATCTGCAACAGAGGCATCAAATAACAGCTTGTGGGTCTGGTCCATTGGGACATGAAAAATTCCTGTGACAAACGCTGTCCCTCCCAAAGGAGTTGCTGTGCATTGGGCTGCCCCGATGCCTCTTGTCCAGCCAGATGCTGAACACAGAGCTAGGTAGAACATGAAGGGGGAGCTGGGTGTGTTGTGTGGGACCATTGATAAAAGAGAAGCTGAGGGGAAAAAATAATTACAGCTTTGGTGTTATTTAGTTTAGTAGTTGGGTTGCATTGGAAATGGCAGCTATGAGAAACCAGTCTTCCGTCTGGTGCTCATTCTTCTTGGTGGTGTTGAAGTATCGTAGTGTGATTATGGTGTGAAGTTAGGGCTGAAAACTGCCCTTTAGATCCTGAAAGACTCTTGAATGTAAAATTCAGTTCAGTTCCATTGTTTCCTGACAGACTACTTAAGGGGAAAAAAAGAAACCTTCGTTTTTCATATTTATTAGAATTATAACATTGAGGGAACAGTGGGTGGGTGGGTGAGTGGGAGATTTTATGTGGGTTTGCTTTTGTGAGGGGGTGTTTGTTGGGTTTTTTTGTAGGGTTTTTTGTTTGGTTTTTTTTTGGGGGGGGGTGGGGGGGGGGTGGGGTGTTATAATAGGTGGTCCATAGGGACTCTGGAAATGAGCAGGTTATTTTATGGCAAACCAAGCAAAGTGCTTTGGTAATTTTGTTTGGTTTTTAAGTATTGCAGATGCGTTCTGTATCCAGCAACAAAACCCTTAGAAGAATGAGAACTAAATTTCTCACGTTTTCAATTATCTGCCATTAGTTAAAATACTGATTCTGCATTTCACTTTTAGAAATTTTTCCTCCTTATTTATACACAAAACAGGTATCCTAGTAGTTTGCTTCAGGCCTAGGCTTTGATCTTGCCTGTAAATCATCAATTTAAATACAATTTTAATTTTTTAATTATTTTCCTAAAGATTCTCATTTGTTAGTAGTGTTAAGACATACTGCTTATATTAGGATAAGAAAAACGCTGTGAAAGAATTAGAATTTATTGGGAAATATGCATGAATTATATGAATATGCATGAAATACAAACAAATTAAATACTGATACACAGATGAACAGCTCAAAGTACTTATTTATAGTCAGTCAGACACTTCTCCATCACTTATTCAAATAATTCTCCTGTCTGTATGTTTATATCTTTATGAAAGGTATTTTTAAGTACGGCAGCTATTGCATGCCAACATGTTGCTGCTATAGACATATTGTTAATTTTTTAAATGTTCTTTTTCTCAATAATAAATAAAAATATATTTAGGAAAGTGAAAAATTGTGTTTTCAAGCCTTTCAATGCCATTTCACAACCTAGTTATCTTTCATACGTGCTTGGATTAGTAATTTTTAAGCTTAAACGTTAAATTGAAACTTTATGTATTTATTTTTAGTTAGTAAAGAAAGCTTAACTAGCCAAAATAGATAGAGTTATGAGAAGTTTTAATTTCTTCTGTCTAGTTTTATGTCTGTAATCGTACCAGAAACTGACCAGCAACATTTTTAGGTAAAATACAAAACAAAGGGCTTTAGCTATTGCAAGGTGAATATCCAGGATTTCAAGCACTTCACCAAAACCACATTTTGTTGAAAGCAAGATGATATGATGATTTTAAATTACATTATTTTCATCATGATGAAATTATGAAAAGATAAAAGATTATTTTAATAAAAATGTAAGTGGATGGAAAACAGCATTTGGGAATGAAATTGCTCTCTAAGTCTTTGTAGTTTGCATATGGGTATGATGGAGAGACATATCCAAGAAGTAAAAACATGGAAGTTTTTCAGTGCAACATGGCACTGTAATCAAACTGCAAGAGAGTTATTAGTGCAGCTGGTTTTGACAGTGGATCACGGTGTCAGTGTCTGGCCTACAGAGTGTTTTCTTTTGTTCTCTCCTAGTTTTGCTTGGGTTTTTGAGTCATTTTGGAGTTTTCCTGTAAAAGAAAACTGTAGGTGTATTTTAGAAATGTCATGCTTACAAAGAGGAGTAAATGATAACGTGCTGTGTGGCATCTTCCATCGTGAGAAGAGATATACTTGTCTCAGAAGCTGAGCATTCAAGCTGATGAGTATTGGTGCTGGTACACTTACTTCATTTGTGGACCTTCTTGTGGAGGTGGATCTTGGTCCAGGTTTATTAGCTGTCACTGTAACTGAAAGGTCACGGGGCACACAGTAACAGCTAACTATGCCCGCTGGCTACGTAGCCACAGATCCCAGCAAGGATTATGCTGTGCTTTCAGTTCAGCCCGGGCGGCTGCATGGGCTGGAGGCAGAGAGCTGCAGCTCCTGAAGCGACCCCAGCTCAGGGCGGTTCAGCTCTGCGGTGATACTGGTGGTGCAGCAGCAGGGGCAAGCTTCCAGGCGTCCCGTTTCCCTGTGGCCTTTTGTTGCTGCTGGCTGTCCTTCGGGCTGTAATGCAGAGATAGCTGAATTTTGATACTGCACGAATGATGTTAAAACATGCAGGCAATGTGAGTGTTAAGGTAGCTTTGTGAAAAACACTCTGGTGTACTGTATAAGGTGCTGGCCTTTCTGCTCAAAAAGAATTTTTCAGATGCAGCTAGTCAAAACGAGATTCTTCTGGACATACTGCTCTTATTCAGCCTGTGTGTATGTGTGACCTTTGTTTCTTCTGCCCTCGAGCAGCTTCCTTCTGCCCTGTCCAGGTAACAGTTTTCCTGAGTCTTGAGGGTTGGTTTTGGTTTTTCTTTTTGGTTTATTTTTTTGTCTGTTTTGTTTTGTTTTTAATGTTGGACAAAAGTAACTGTGCTTACTCTACACGAACCTTCATCTTACAAGATGAACTTATTCTGAATTCAGAAGACACTGAAGAGTGGAGCAATGAGCTGACGTAGCAGCACATGTAGCACGTCCTCTCCTGACCCTCTCCCCTGGCCCCAAACATGCCTGGCAAATGGAGGCTTGGCGCTCTGCCACAGCTGATTATGCAAGGCTTTCTGTGTCCTACTTATCTGAACAAAGGCTGCTCTGAGGGGCTTAGGCATCACACCTAGGTCACATAGGCAGAAAAAGCCATCTCCTGACAGAATTTTACTGAGTCATGATGGAGCTTTCCTTCATGGTAAGTCTGTGAAAATTGTCAGGTTTCAAATGGTGGCTTGCCTTGTTTGTGAAATAAATGCAGAACCGAGAGCTATTAAACTTGCCAATGTCATCCTCCAGAGGAGGAGGGAGTAGAATCACTATGTTGAGGTCTCAGGCTTGGATGTAAACAGGGATAGTACTGAAAATCTTGCATTAAGAAGAAAACGGTTCTTTTTGTGTTGGTCATTTAGTGATAAAAGAAACAACAAAAACCTGGGTACTCGCCTCTTAAATTGTAAAGGGCTAATTTGTTAGGAGAATTGGTGTTTAATTCTAGTAGTGAAAACATATTAAGTGACCTAAATCGGTATCAGGTTACTGTTATTTTACTATCAGAGCTAATGCTTTCATCAGTTCTGTTCATATGCCATCCACTGTACTCCTTGGAAAGGTTACCTTCAGAATTGCTTCCACAATCAGAGGCAAGTCAAGGACTCCAGAGGAGACAAAACAGGCTGCAGATAATTGTGCAGTTACAGATGGCTACAAATAAAGGTATATTATGACTTGAGCTGCAGCTCTTGAAGAGAGCCTGTTACTTTTTAACATTCAGAACGCTTCCTTCTAGGTAAATCCTCTTACTCGGGATTTGAATTTCTATAGACTGCTGTCTGCCTTGAGGTATTGTATGTCGTCTCTGAACTGCAGTGGCCTCTCCTGCATAATAACTATTTCACACAGCAGTAGCCAGCTTCAGTACTGCAATATTTGAGAGACGTGCAGATGTTTGCTAGCCGCTTCTGTTTGTTGCAGAATGGAAGTTGGAAATTATTACGATTTTTCATATTTTTTTTTTTTAAATTTTTTGGTTCTGGTAATTGTGATTAGTGGATCTGCTTTTGGCTGATGAATTTTATGCGTTAGAATGAATGCATGCTTTTTTTTGTCTAATTTTGAATACTTAACAGGGAGCTATGTATTATTTATCTGGCAAGAGGTGTAGGTTTGCTCGTGTATGTGCATTTCAAAGGTTCTTGGTTTGAAAGGTTCTGGGTTTTCTGTGTATTGCTTTGTGATAATTGTTGAGTGCAAACGGTTAATTTTTCTGTAGTTATGAGCTTTGGTTTATGCATTTCTTTACTGTTTGTAGCTTAGTGAACAGGGCAGGCAGAAATTTACTACACTTAGAAATTTTTCATAATGTAGATTTTGAAATTTAAAAGTCAGATAATGTGAAGCAGTAATAAATTTTTAGGAGGCATTGCTGAGAATATTCCTGCTTTTTCTTACTGTACAGCACTGATATTACTGGCATATTTAATATTAAAATGGTTAGGTTTTCTTACATGGTTGCCTGCTTTTTCTCAGTGAGTCTCACTGCAATAACCCTTCTGAAAAGCTGCTACAGAACTGTTGTCAGTCGTTTCTCTTTAGATCTGCTTATTTTTTGTAATAGCACTGCTAGGTGAGAGCAAATCTTTTCCTTTCTGCTTTATCTTTTCAAATTAATTGTTAGTGACAGTGCAAGATGACACATCCATGCAAAACAGACTTTGTACCATTTAGATCGGTATACTCAATGTACAGGCCGAAGTATATACGTATGTTCCTTTTTTTCTTTTGTCAGGCAAAATGCAATATACAGTAGAGCATTTTATTTTTATTTAGTCTTCTTTTTTTTAAGTTGCCTGCTTAGTAGAATCACTATGGTAACCGACTAAAGGATGTCTCTGAGGCACACAACCTGCATTGCAATGTAAGTGAGGGGAGATCATAAGTTCTCTGACTGCTGAACACTAGAAAAAGGAACAGGCAAGACAGAGAAATAAGCTAATACTTAATATTTATAAGCTACTATTTACTGTTTGCTCTAAGGTTAAAAAATTATTTTACAAGTAATGTACATGTGAGTTCATTGTTTTCTGTGCTGTCCTCTGGGAATGATACTGCTAAAATGTTCATTAAAAATTACAATTTTGTGTTATCATTCAACTTGAGTTTGTTTCATTTTCTAAAAGCTGTTACGTATTATGAATGATGTTGATAGAAGTCATTGAGGAGCTAAGCTGTGTCACTGTGCCTGGCAGAGCTCATGAGAGCATCAGCATTTTTTTTTTTCCTAATGCATTGCTATGGATAATAGATTAATTATCTAATGATGTTTCTGTTTAAAATGTTTACTTAGACATTTGGTGATCTCTTAAACTCTTCTTATAGATCTTTGAGATGTATGTTATATAGACATGCTGCACATGAGGTATTATTAGGACCATGAGGAAAGTTATGCAGTATCTAGTAGCTCTGAGTATGAAAAAAACAAAAGTAAGTTGCATATACATCCATTAATGAGGTTTATTTTCTTTTTCTTCCCAGCTATACTAATAAGCTCCTGGTGTCACCTAGTTTGGCATCCTGAACAGCCAGAGCTAAACTATCATTTTTCTGCTAACAAAATAAAACATACTGAAGCATAAGTAATGTTTTGTGTAGTAGAAGTCACCTGAAACTGTATTTTGTAGGTAACTGTATTTATTAACAGTAGTTTTTTATATGCTATCTCTTAGGTTCCTATATTCCTAGGCCTTATTCTCTGTTGAATTAATAGGTTAATCCAAATTCAACACTGTATAGGAATTTTCTATTAAGTTTCTGGAAAAGTTCAGAGGCGCTTCAGTTTGTATGCCCATTCCATTCATTTTAACAGACTTGGTTGCATTTCAAACTCTAAATAGTGATCAGTGAATTGGCATGACAGTTGCAAAATGATTGCTCACATCCAGGCTTCCTGGCAGACAGAATTCATTGCTCTGCTTGTGTGACCTTCTTCCTAGAAGAGGGAAATGCTTGGCTCAGAGCTTCCAAATGC
The DNA here is from genome assembly GCF_963921805.1 of Phalacrocorax carbo. NCBI lineage: Eukaryota > Metazoa > Chordata > Aves > Suliformes > Phalacrocoracidae > Phalacrocorax > Phalacrocorax carbo. The sequence continues at coordinate 122,088,718 of NC_087513.1, read as the reverse complement.
AAAGAGGTTTTAAAAGAAGTTTTTCATATCTCTTGAGGAAAAGTGATTAAAAATAAACAAGCTTTAATGTTTAACTGAAATTATCTTAATATCTGGAGGAGAGGATGTAAGAACTTATGAACTGCTTATGAACTCATGTTTTATGGTAGAGGTATTCATTTTAAGTGCTTTTTGACAAGAGATCAATTTTTTGAAAAGACTTCAAATCACTCAATTTGAAGGAAGAGTATTCTGTTTTTTCTAGATAGACAAATTGAGAGCTTCGATGTTTATCTCCATGAGGCTATGAGCTAGTATGACTACATTCCCAGTTGTGTATTCTGAGGAAAACTTGATCTTCCAATTTTGACCATTCATTTGATGCAATCGTTCTTTCAGATGCTATCACGATTGTTTTGTGAAGATGTCTGTTGCCATCTTACATTACTAGAAGCATTGCTACATTTGCAATTTAAAAAATTCACTTTCCTCTGGTAAACAGGTGAACAGAGATTGAAAATTCTTTTCTTTAAGACACATAGTAAAATGCAGTATCCGTCTTGAAGTACAAAATTGATTTATTCTTAGTAATTTGCCAAAGTGCTAGTATTATGTTGTTTGAAAAACAAATCATTCTTTTTTTTCAGCATTTTCAGTTAGCTTTGATTGACTGCAATCCCTGCACTTTGTCTAACGCTGAAAGTAAGTAACCTATAAGTATTTCCATTTATTTTGTTGTAGATTTTTTTTTAAGTCTTATGCTCACAACTGTATCAATTTTTAATGAACCAATCCTTCAAAATCAAAAGAATTAGTACTGAGAGAGGAAGATGACAAAACCTGGAGACAGATATTCCAGTGGAATTGTGGATTGATTTAGTAAATGGAATAAGCAAAAATTGGGACTTAGCTTACTAATTGCCCTGAAGACTTGAGTTCTGAGGGAAGTGTACTATTTGACTGTATGTTTGTTCATTTATTTATTTATAAACATAGTGCTTGTGCCATAGCACACATTTAATAGTAACTATTTAAAACTTTTTGGCGTCTTGATAATCTGTAGTTTTTCAGTGATCGTTTTAATGCCATTTAACTGTATAGATCTAAAATTCATCATCAGTCTTATGTTGTTGAAGCAAGAAAAAGTACAAAATGTAATTTGGTTTTTTTTGCTTGATTAGGTGCCCACTATATATTTGTCTGTACTTGAACATGTTACTTTTTTAGTGTAGTATGATCTGTCATATTCAGTATATACTGTAGGCTGTTACAGACCATCCTGCAGTTATTTATCCATAGTCAGTGGAATTGTAGTCAAGAATAAGTGTATGTTCCTGCATGTTTTGGAGTATGTAAGAATCAAAAAGCAGACAGTTGTGAAGGAGACTACTCCCTCAGTTTTTAAGGTACCTTCATGCTGCTCTTGGAGTTGAGCTGAAGTGACCCAAGTCTAACTTCTGAAACATTGGATTTATTTAAAAGCATTTTTTTATTTCTTTAATTCAGAGCTAGATGGAATTGTGAATATTCTGTCAGCAAGGGTAGTCAAAGGGGGTTTGTTTACATGGGTGAAACTGCTGGCTGTATCGGTATCAAGGAGCCAGCTGTGCTACCAGCTCTTCTCCAAAGCTCTGTCACTTATCAGGAACAGGCACAGATAATTCTGTAAATTTATTTGCAGAATTCTTCCTAAATCAATAGGCTTTTGCTATTTTCTATCAGATATGTGATTCTTTATTATATTTCATGTTAGTTCATATTACTTCTCACTAACTTACCGGTTTTCACTGTATCTCTGAATTTTTGTAAGACTTTCCTAACCCCTCCTTATAGTCCCCTCTGCCCCCAGATTTATGTAGAGGTATGTCCCCATGTTAGAGCTTCATTGCCCTGTGGCTTTGGGCACGGTGCCTGACAAACCCAATAGAAGAGAGTGAAGAGGAACAGAGATACTTTGTCAGGTTCTCCTCTACTGCTGAGCGGAAGGAGAACCGTGTGCTCTGGCCCAGGGTGTCAGGTACCGTCGCATCAACGCTTGAGATTTCCTTAATCCCTACCCCTTGCATTTCTAAAGGCTGGGTAAGTAACAGCATTACAGTGAGTGTCTTCCTAGCAGAAATGTTTGAGTATTAAGCATGGCTTCTTTCTATTTAGGCAGTCTCTAATGTCACACTTTCAGTTTCTTTCCCGTGCAAGGCATGGCTTCATTTCTTAGCTTCACACTGAAGGGGTTTTGCTACAAGGGGAAAAAAAAATGAAGGAGAGATATTTTTTTATTTTAATAATGAACTTCCGAAACAAAAGCAGAGGTTTTTCTTTCATCAGTGCAATGTGAAGTTTGACATTGTGGTGAACGTAATAGGTGTGTTATGTGCCCTTCAGCAAGGAACACAAAAAGTTTATTGAAATTTTAGATGATGCATTTCATTGTGACCTGGTTTCTGACATGCACTAGGCTACCTTCTTTATAGTGAAGGACAAAGCAGTGCACAAAGGGAGCTTTTCCCCTCATGAAAGAAACCTGTGTAATTGAAAGAAATTGAGCTTGGCTTAAACACAGCTATTTTCTTACTCGTAGTCCTCAAGAACATCAGGCAAAAATCTGTCTCAAAGGATTGTTTCTTTCTTCACCAAATCAGAATCAGGATTACATCCATCTCAACTAGGTTTAGTTACCTAACACTTCATAGCTAATCTAGGTTAGCGGTTCTCAAGCCTTAGAATTCAGGCATTCCACCTTTTCTTTAATGATTTGAGCAGCATGAGGATAGTTTTCCATCTGCTGTTACTCTTGAACAGTTCTCATTTTCTTTCTCCAGCCAGCAATTTTCTTGCCTCCAAGAGCTGCTAGTAGTATTATGGTGTTCTGTGCTGTTCGTATGACTATTTTAAGATGCTTTATGGTAATGATCAGAATAATATCTGTAATGAACACTTCTAGTTCAGTTTAACAGGGGAAAGACAATTTCTAAACAGGAAAAAAAAATCCCACCTAAATTTAAGATCCTGTATAAAGCTGGCAGTGTATAATGTAGTTTTCTGTTCTGTAACCCAGGTAGTCTGTCCCTTGGCAGTTGAATGAAAATAAAAAATAAGTCTTTATTTCTAACTCAGTTATGTACAGAAAATATTACCTACATTCTCTTCTTGTGCATCTCTGCTTAATGAGATTTTATTGCTAAGTTTACTGAAAGGTTAATGGACTCTGCATTTCAGAATACAGATAAAATCCATAGGCTGCCTTTCTGCACTATCTGTTTGCAGTCTTAATGCTTTGTTAGGGTACATATTCATTCTCTGTTGGTTCTATTAAGTGTAAAGTGTCAATGCAAACAAATACTACTTTTGTATCTTCAAAATGTACTTTACCTTGGTTTTGCATTGATAAATTTGAAACATTGTTTATCCCTCACTTGAAAAAACATACTATAACTGTTGTTGTCATTCATAAAAACTAATAATTTTGATTTCCCACTCTTACAGTCCAGTTTCACATCGCCCACTTGTATGAAATCCAGGTAAGCTTTAAGCTCCTTTTTATAAAGTGTGGTTGAGTTTCTAACTACATGATATAATCAAACTGTGGAATTCAGATTATAGATGCTTTTGTGAAACTAGGCGTATGTCTCAAACAGCTAAAGAAACTTTATTGGCTTTGCCTAGATTAAAAATGTCTTGTATGTGGACTGTCATGCTATAAAATGGAGTAGCTATTTTAATAAACTTATATATTTACTAGTCTTCCAAGTTGAGTGCAAAAAATCCCCTAAACATAACTTTTAGTGAAGTTCTTTTATGAGACTATATATGTATTTAGAAAGTTACATGTATATAAAAAATGCGTGGTTTCTTTATTCACATATATACATGTTGTTTCGCATACATCCTATACACACACAGAGTCGAGTCTAGCCAGTTGCCCAGATGCCTCTTTTTGACATGAAATTTTCAAATTTAACTGAACATACGTGACAGAAATATTTGAGATCTGAGGTGAACAGCACATAAAGCTGCGTTATTAATTTTATATTGGGTCCTATCACAGAGGTTTTAGGTGAATCTTTTGGGAAATTACAGAACACCTCCTGAGCTTCCAGAATATAAGTAAGTTAAAAACAAGTAGCTACTGACATAGCTATTGTATATTTGCAATTTGACTGACTGGTCAAATAATGTAGATTGTATGCCCTTCTATCATGTTAATAGGTATTATATGACTGAGGAAGGGATATGACATGAAAGCAAAAACTGTTACAATTAAAATGGATGCAGACATAAATAAACTACATTTTCAGTCAGCTGAAAATGAGCTTGATAAAGTAAGTGCTCTCTTTTGATGGCACAGTGAAAAATTATTTCAGGAATTTATATATAAATAAAAGATACAAATTTGATAAACAAGATTTTTTCTTTTGAATGCTTTTGGTGCAAAGCTGTATGACAAGAGAGAAATCCCCTGTCCCAAAACACCATTCAGAAACTTCATGGACTGTTGTGGTTCTTACCTGGCCACCATCCAGTTTTCGTTCTGAGTGCTGGAGCACACCTGACATGTTTATATAAGAAAGCATCCTCAACATGTTAGTTCTTTTGATCTGCAAGAGCAAAACAGAAAGTTGAACATCTCAGGTCGCCATGCCAGGTGCCTTATATAATTCTGTGACTGATGTTACAAGTGCTTAAGCTATGCTTTCTGACTGACAATTGTAGGCAGTGGGAACTTGAACACAAGTCAGAGCAAAACAGTTTCAGTGCATTCTGCTGTTAGACTTGGTTTGTCTCACAGTTCTGCTGGGTAGGGGTGTCGTCTTTTCTGGAATTTGAGAAACTCGGAACCACAGAGGGTTTTGACTTCATTCTGGATATTACCTCTGACACGACGAAGAGATGTTTTTGGAGGCAGGCTGGTCGCTTGGTTTCTTTTAAAGGACTCAGTGCTACAGTTTTCTGAACCCCTCCATATATTTGAAAATTATCTACTCTCTAACATTCAATGAAAAAGTTAATTCATTCCTTGATTATGTACCTTCACAGTACTGGAGTTTAAATGATGGGTTGCCAGCCTCTGAACAAGAAAATAGCCTGGCTCTGATAAGAATTAGCAGTGGTTTTTCATGGTGTTTAATGCTAGTTTCTATTATTTAATCTGCGGCAGTGTGAGTCTCTCTAGCTATTTAGGGTGGTAGCTTATATGGTGTCTAAAAAAAGATGTTGGATTGAGTTCCCCTGCGTCTTCCCATTTCTAAGACCATTCATGATGCAGCCAATATCAAGGGCTCTGGATCTTTGGAATTAACATATCTAAAATAAAACCAAATGTAAACATTATGACAGTTTTCTGTAATACTTTAGGGCATATATGTAGACAGATTTCTAAAGGGTAAATAATACAACAAATAACAAAGGTGAAAAATATTCTGGATCTGGAAAACATGCCCTGTTTTAATAGGTCTTTCTGAATCCTTCCAAGCATGTAAATGTCTCTTCCGAAGTTGGAATGTTAGGCACTAATATCTACCTGTTTGACATCTGGATTGCTGCCTCTGGTGTCATGTAATACAGAGAGCTTCTGTTCATTTGCTTATCCTTCATAGTCATAAACACGAATTTTGCTCCCAATGCTAAATTTAAATTTTTTTTCTGAATCGTTTTTATTTTGCTGGCCATGGATATTTTATGATATTTGCTTTCTTACCAATTGTCTGCATTTCATGAACACCAACTAAAAATCTTGCCTACCAACTTCCCCTTGTTGCATTTGAAAGTATGTAATTGCTGCTTTAATTTTTTTCCCTGACTAAAGTAATGTTTTAAAACCAACAGAGTTGTCTTTTGTGATTGTGAGAGCTCAAGAACCTAATAACATTTTTAACTTCTAATAGGTACTTATATTGTTTAGACTCTTCTTCACAGTTGTCCCTTTTAAAACACGAGTAGTCAGTACTGTGTGGTCTTTGGATTAAAAAAAATGTAACATACGTCATGATCGTTTGCATTTAGGTGGCCCCATTTATTTTAGTACATTCATCTATTTGCCAGAATGAAGTCTAATGTTGAATTATCTAAAAGCTTATCTTTCTTTAAAAAAATGTATAAAATTTTTAGAAAGTTTAAAAAAAGTACTCTTAGTAGCAAACCTCACCATTTATGTGTTCTAGACCTCTGTGGAGAGGAGGAACAGAATAATTAAGCATTTAAAATACATTCACTCTTAAACAATTATTGTTAGGGTAACACAAAGGTAAACGCTAACATTATTATTAAAAAATTCATCTATCAAGATGTCTTAACCTTTAATGTATACCAAACAGCTCATGCTGTTCCAGAAGTCAATAAAGACCATGATCCTAACCTGGAAATGTGTTTTCTATATCAAGACCTAATTATATAGGGAGTTAAGAATTGAATGTTTCCATACATTAGGCACATTTAATAGCAAATATTAAGATGGCGTACCTTCATTCTCTAGGTATAATCTGTGGATATGTTTTAATTCTGCATATGGTGGGACTCTTACCAGGGCAACAAATAATGTCGAAAAGGTAGTTCACATATACTGAAGGAAGGAGAGAGACAAAATTACACCAGTCACCAATTACCGATGATCTTCATTTCCGTTACGAATTTCCTGGGAGGAGTTTGTGTAGGGTTTTTTCAGATGTAGACTCATAGTCAAGCATTCCCCTTAAAAGCAGTATATACATTTTAGTATAAGAAGCATAATACATGGATGAGGAGTTGACCAAATTTAATAATTTGCAAATTTCCATAAATTATTTTAAGTAGCCAATTTATATTAAATACTATATTTATGAAAGTTTCTCTCTTACTGTATACACACATCACTCATTAAAACTTTCATATGCACTGTATGCAAAAAAAAAGTTCTAGGTTTTTGGCAATGTGTTTGTGTGCTGTCAGTGCTGTGAAATCATTGCTATTGGTGATCTGTTGTAAGCTTTATGATTAATCCATTTACTTTTTGCCTTTTGCAGAGAAAGTATCACTCTGCAAAGGAAGCTTATGAACAACTTTTGCAGATCGAAAACCTTCCTGCACAAGTAAAAGCAACTGTCTTACAGCAGTTAGGTATGTAAAATTAACTTTTATTTTTCTGTGTGTTTCTTTTTTCCATCTTCAGCAGTGTTTTTTAAGGCTCCATTTCCAAAGCGAGTCATAGACAGTGGGTATGATACGTGATATTTTCACCCAAAATAGAATGCATAACAGTAGATAATTAAGTAAATAAGAGAGGAGGAAAATATTTTAATTAAACTTGCAAAATTAAAAAGCTTGTACTGTAGACTTGCTACAGTATGTGCGTTACGGGTTTTGGGCAATGAGGGGACGGCCTTCCAGAGGAGGAGTGCAGCAGTTAGAATTCTGTATTCTGTGTTCTGCCTCTGAGAACATCTCTTGAATAGCCAGGCTAAATGCACTAAACTAAAATACTCTTCCCTCTTGCAGAGTAGATGAACATGGCAAATGAAAAAAAATTACCTTTTCTTTTATTATAGTACATAATGAGAACCTATTTCTGTAACTAAAAAGTTTATCATCAGATTCTATAAAAGAAACCACATAAAAAGAGACTGTATTGTCATCCCATATTTATTGGCTTTCTATAAATCATTTTTAGACCAAAATTTCTAATGGGTGGGTAGAATAAATTACTTTTGTCCTATATTCCTTATAAAAGTATTTCCAGAATACTTTATTAAAACTGTTCAACCCAGTGTAAAACTTCTTCATTCACTTTCTCCATGTTCTTCATCTAATCTATTACTCTAAATATTAATTTAGCCTGCTTATGCCCATTCTGCCCCCCCTTCACATAGTGGTCATTTAATTCAAATTAGTAAGTGGCACTAAGTTATGGCCACAGTGCTTTCTTTTTTTCTAATGCAGTTTGTATATGGATTTGGAGTGGGCTAATTTGTTTAGCTTTTGATTCTTCCGTACAAAATCAAAAATTAAACTCCCGGAGGAGTTCACTGCAGGGCTCTAGGTGCTGATGATCTTTCTGCTGTCACACAACAGTGTTGCTTGTATTTCACTATCCCCTTTGAATTTTTTTTAACTTGGTATTATCCCACCTAGTATAACTTGTCAGCAATTTCATCCAGAAAGGCTGTACATATGATGAATGGAAGATAGGCTTCCCAAAATAGCTGAATAATGCTTTTTCAACTCCATTTGATGTGGGTTGCCATATTAGGAGCAAAGGTTCATGGCTGTATTCTTAGCATCCTACCACAGTCTCTGTGCTAGCAATAAGAGCAATTACTTTGAGAATTGTTTGCTGTGTGAAAACTGGATTAACTCCCTTTACTCAATCAGCGTCGGTCACCTAGTTTTGTAGTATGGGTAGCCTCTGTGTGGAGAAAGGGACAGTGGTCTTAACCAGAACATTGAAGGAACGATACCATTTCTTTTGCTCTTTGCTGTTAACAGTGGTATTTATCAGCGTATGGTGTTTATTGCAGATTTAAGTCTCTAGCAGCTGGTAATAAAAACACCTCCTCAGGCAGCGTAGTCCGGGTGGTGCACTGTTGCTTAGAAAAAATAATAGAAAATACCTGACGTTTGCCAGAACGCTACTGGCAAAACCCAATCAAAATATATTTGTATTTCTGTGTTGAAGGTTTTTGGGTTTTTTTTTTAAATGCTAAACAGAAAAATCATTTTGCTATAAAAATACCCTTTATTTATTTTCCTTAGCTAGTTAATGTTTATTGAGCCAGAGTTGAAATTTAGGTAAGTTCAGATGTCTTGTGAGAGATTTATTAAAATCTTTGCTCTTGTTGCTGGTTTCCAAAGCAGACCACTGTGGAGAAGAACCCAGTGATTGTCAGATAAATATATATCCATTTGAGCTGAGGCATGCTGACTAGTTCAGGTAGATCTAACAGCAAGATCCCTGCAGTTGAATAAGAACAGTTTGTTTCTTCTTGTTTGCCATTTCATTCGCTTTCCAAACAATAAATCTTTTCCCTGCATTGCGTAATATTACATTAAATTAATGAGACTGAGGATCAGATGTGTCCCAGTATTTTTTCTCCAATTATACTCAGCAGTTGCATAAGGAAGAGTGTAAGAACAATGTAAGCACCTGCTTAGAGGTTCTCAAAGCACTCTCCCAATGATTTTCAGCTAGGGGAGTTCCTAGGTGGTGCCTACATAATTGGATGAGACATATGAGATGCTCAAATGGGGAAGAGGCTCATCTCTTCAGAGACTGAGATGGTGATGTTTATTGGGGGAAAAAGCAATTGCCACAAGTTCAGCATGAGAGTGAATGATAGCATTAAAAAAACCCTGCAGCATGAGCTAGGCTAGGACGTCATCTTGCTGAAGCAGCACAGGGATTTCTTACAAATTAGATTATAAAGACCTGGAAAAGAGCATGGAACACTTGTTAAGTATAGATAAAATCTGTGTGTTTTGTTTATTATGTTAAAAATGTCCCAAGAGTAGAAGAGTAGTCAATATGCTAGTTGAGAATTTGAGTTAGATATGGCAAATGGGAAACTGCACAGCTTACCAGGGTTTCTCCATCACCACCTTTCTCTATGTTCTTTATTTTGTGCATGAGAAGAGAGATCCAGTTTCCGCTATTCTAGTAGAAAACTGCTGTGTGTTCTCCCTCACCCGCTCTCTTGCTCTCTGATATTTTTCATCTCCCTGCACAGGAAGATAAAATCAGGAAGCAACCCTTGTTTCAGCAGTGAAACTAGATAGGGGTTGCTAGTTCTCATTTCTGTCTCCTAGGAATAGATTCTTTCTTTTTATCAGGGAACCTCCGTAAAGATCTCCTGAAGATACAACATGTTATCTTTCAATCCAGCAAGGTTCTGATGAAACAGAAAATAGTTATCACCACGCAACATTTCCAAAGAGTCAGGAAATTGTTTAATGTCTTTTTTTTTTAACCCTTGTTTATAATCCCTTAACTTTATCACAGGCTTTGCCTGGCACTGCACCCAATACATTTATCCTTAGTGTACAGTTATGCAGGTGTATTCTGATAATTACCCTCACATAAGCCTTTTTTTCTTAAAGCATGAGTATTTTCTGTATGCTTAAGAACTTCAGTGACTTGAGATTTGAATCAAAATCATAGCTTGTTCATGAAGCCCATGAAAGTAAGTTACGTATGTTATGTGTCCCTGCAGAAATTATAGGGGTTTTTTTGTTTGTCTGGGGTTTTTTGTTTGTTTCCGCCCCCCCCCCCCCCCCCCCCCCCCCCATGGGTAGGGTTTTGCCTTGATCCATCTCCAGATAAGATAAAGTGCTCTTTTTTTGTTTCTTTTTTTTTTTTAAGCACTGTAACCACTTGTCTCCTAACCTGACATTTCTTGCAGTCCATGAAATATTCAAACTTCCGCTTCTGACAACAATTTCCAAGTGATACTTCTTAAAACACCTCAGACAAATGTTGTTCAATAGATATTTTCTTTTAGGTTACCTTTTTTAAATCTTGGAAGTTTGCCTTCCATTTGCAAACTGTAAGCCCATGGAATAAAATATAAGCTGTATAGAACAGGTAGAACAAAATATTTAAGGTATAGTCTAATTACAGAGTGAAGTAAGGCTGCAAATACTCAGCAGTTCAGTTCTCATCTTGCCTACTCCATCTAGCATTTCAGGTGAGATCTGAATTTGATCTCGATCTTTTTGAGTGGTATTACCTGTTCATGTAGCTAGACTGTATCAAAAAGGATAATCTCAGGGTGCTGAGGTTTAGCTGATGGAGGTTTTAAATGGATGTTCAGTGCAGATGTACGTGTAACTCTGTAGGTAACTAAAACTTTATGCAAACCATGGATATTTTGTAAAATTGGTATGATGGTATTCCACAAGGGACTGTTTATGGGCAGGACACTATAAAAAGAGGGATAATCTGTTGTCACATCTTAAGTTTTAGAAACGTTTGCTGAAAAGCGGTGGATTTTTAGGATACGGAGATTAAGCAAACAGCAAGACATTGCTGACCAGTGTGGTATGTAGTGCTTTCAGCAAGCCTGTTGCAAAGGATTTTTTTGTACTCATGATATGAATGATACTGAGATGATTTTGTGACTGCTTAAAGGAATTCCATCTCAGCGTAGACGTACATGAGGAGCAGTTCAAGAAGATCATGAAGGTGCTTTATTTGAAATGGTAACCAAGCCTTGCACCAGTGCTAGAGCAGAGATGCGTTTTAACAGCACGTAAAAGATAATATGGGAGCATGGATTGTGGGAGGTCTTTAAAGTTGGGATAAATAATTTGTCTAGTGTAATGAAGGGAAAAAAAGGCATTTGAAAGGCTGTGATGTGTGGTTAGATGAGGAAATAAGATGATCTTTTCAGCAGAATTTGTTATGTAGATGAGAGGTAATTGCATTTGTCAAGGTGAACGGAAGGGATGTTGTAGCAATGAAGATGAAATGACAATGTAAGAAAGATTTAAACAAGAGATACAAAAATACTTACCAGTGTTCTTTTGGGGAATTGCCCAAATGTAGATATGGGATAAATACGAGGATTTAGAAGAAAGGGAGTAAACGGAACATAATGTACAGAAGATTGATGTGTGTGACAGGGAGAACGGTGGCATTTTTCACAATGACAAGGAAGGTATCTGTGTTTAGAGAAAGAAAGAGTTAACATTTTCAGATTAACTTTTTATGAGAGAAGACTGAGCCATTTGTAACTGTGCTGCTATCCTCGTCGAAAATTATTTAAACCCAAAAAGTGCTTTAAAAGTGCTTGAAAGTAATTTTGACTTGGGCTCCTTTTGTCCTGTAATTTTAGTATAGAACTTTAAAAGTTGTAAACGTTTCATTCATAATATTATGTGTAAATTATGTTATTGTTTGATATTTCTATTTTCAAAAAGAATCTAACGCTATTAATATCCTGCTGCACCAAATTAAATGGTCATAGGGAATTTCACTTCTGCCATTTATGGGTTTTTTGTAGGCTGGATGCATCACACCGTGGATCAGCTTGGAGACAAGGCAACCAAGGAAAGCTATGCTATACAGTATCTCCAGAAATCTCTAGAAGCAGATCCAAATTCTGGTCAATCCTGGTATTTCCTTGGAAGGTGAGAAGTGACTTTATAGACACTGTAACTATATTTGTAAATTTTTTGAAGTTACTCATTATTGTGAGTATCTTCTGTTGTTTTTCTTCTTAATATTTTCAGAGGAAAAATGGAGGATGTATGTATGTGTCTACTGAAGTCTAGTTTTCTGGAAAGTGTATAAAAAGGCAAAGTGCTAACATATTTGGGATGAATATAGATTAGAAGTTAAAATGAAGTATGTTACCCAAGCAGACCTGCTTTTTTCTGTAGTTATTATTCAGTCTATAGAATCACAGTAATCTGTCTGCCCTGCCTAGGTTTACCTGTTCCTCCTGCTACTACCATATCTTCTGTTCTCTCTCTCTTCTTTTTTCTTTTTTCTTTTTTTAATTTTTTTTCTTTTTGGTAAATGATCTGTAAACACTTTTACTTTTCTTCATGCCTTTTTCACAATTCTTTCTCTCTTTATATTCTAAGAATCTCCCTTCTAATCTCAATCAATTTTTCCATTAAAATAAAAATATTTTCCCAGGTATACATCCATTTCCAAACAGCATGTATTGCAACTAAATATTAGGCCAAGGTAGCTCAGATTGATCCATTCTAATATCTATTTCAGTGCTTTATTAATTCTGTACTATCAGATAGTATTTTTTACTTGAAAATTAATGTATTCCAAGATGTAAATCACATAAATGTGATGACTTTTCTTGGTCTTCCTTTTAAGAAAATAGAGTACTTCATACAAACCAGTAGTAACTCTTGAAATAATCAGGTTTTTGGAGAAAGCTTTGAGGGTAATTCAAGTCCGTACGTGAACAGGTCAGTTCCATTGGGAAATACATTAGAAAGGAATTACGCAAAAATAAAATTTGTATCCTAGCCTCAATATCTTCCAGCTGACTTTCTTGGAGGTTCTGGTCACATACAACTAGAACCTACTCTTGTTTTTGTCATCCTAATTATATTCTGCCAGCTGTTCTGTAAAACAGGGCTCTTCAACCAGCTGTCTGCAGGCTAAGGGAGGGCCGCCAGCACTGAGTGTGAAGGGCTAGAGCAGGTTTGGAGGGAAAAGGGAAAATGGGCCACAGATCATCTGGCTCATCTTGCCATCAACTGGGCTGAAATCCTGATTTTTCCTCAGTAGTCCTGTTCCACATGCCTTGAGCTCATTGAGTTCTTACACAGTGGCAGGACGGAGCCAAGGGCTCCATGAAGTATGTGTGTGCAGCTGCTGTGCTCCTGCTCCTACTGTGCCACAGCTTTCACGTGGTTAGAATAAAACCTAGGACCATACAAACAAGGGGAAGAAATGCAGGAAATGGGAGAAAAAGAATCTAGTGGAAGCATAGGGAGGGCTAGAGCAAAAATATTTCTGTGCCCCGTTCCCTCAGTCAGTATTGATGGCAGGAGAAGAGGAAAGAACAGGGTTATAGGCTTTGCATTCACTCTTCCTCTTTTTCCCTCCTTGTGTATTCCCTTTCGTTATTCCTTCCTCTGCTGGTTGTCCAAACTGGATAGTAAGTTGCTTTAAAGCTACCTTTCAAAAATATACCAGCACCACCCTCCTCCCCCACTGAAAAAAATCCACCACCCAGTTTTAAGCTTTGTTGGGTGCTTAATGTTAGTGTTACCCTGATCAGAGTCTTCATGTATCTGATAAACAGACAGATTGAAACATGTCTGTTGGAGCTTGGGTTAGACTGTGATTAAAATGATCTTCTGAAATATTGTATTCAGACTTAATGGCTGTTTGGGCAAGATTTTATTGTATTCCTTTCCTAGTGTGCCTCAAGAATACATGAAAAAGAGTAATGTGTTTGACAAACCTTTGCCTGTACCGTTCTGCTTGGTTTTTATTTTCTACTAGAATAAATTTACCGTTGTTATTTGTGTTTTGAAAGTTGTCAGTTCTTTTTCCAACAGGGGAACTTATTACAAACAATATAAGAAGCAGAGCTATTGTAGATTAAACTAGTAAATATATATATATTTTTAATATTGTATTTATTTGAAGCTTTTCATTTTTAAAAGGTAGGTATTACTCCCTGTAGTATAATTGTAGTTCTCTTTATGGTTCTGATATTTCTGCCTAAAATGCCAGAATACCTTTGAATTTGTATATGAAAAATATTCAAGTAAGAAATTACGAAAAAAAACAGAAAAGCAAGATTTTCTACAAAATTTTGTGCTCTATATATGCAGTAAAACAAACTGATATGTTTCTCATTACTTGAAATCTTACTGAGATGTGAGAAGTGCACATAAAAATTCTTCCTAGGCCATCAGGAACCATCCTGATTGAGTTGGTCAAAATATCTTTATAAGTCTGAAACAATTCTTGTAGAACATGAAGTTTCATAACCATTGTTTTGATAAAATAGGTAACTTAATTGCTTCTTTATAATGCTGTCTGTAGATTAATATAGTTCTTATTGACTGATAAGTTATCACAAATGAAAGAAACGTATGTCTTTAAAATGTGGTATGACTTCTGTTTTTCTTACAAAATCAGTAAGCTAGGGTTTTAGCAGTTTGGTGTACTTTTCAAATAAATAATTAGTAATACATGTTGATTACGGCGTTTGAGTCTGCTTATGCCTGGCGTTCAAGCAAATGTTTGAGGTTCATCTAGATGAGTATGTATTTGCATGACTTCACATTTATCAGATCAGTCTTGGTAAGCCACCCTCAATGATTACCTTCTATAAATATTACCAAAGTTCTTTTTTTCTTCTCCCAGGTGCTATTCAAGTATTGGGAAAGTTCAGGATGCCTTTATATCTTATAGGCAATCTATTGATAAATCAGAAGCAAGTGCAGATACATGGTGTTCTATAGGGTAAGAATGATACAGGGTAATACAGTGATACAAATCAATGCTAATATTTATAAATAAAGAATATCAGCTTTTTAACTTTTTTGCTCTCAAGGGGATTGTAAAGCTTTTTTATTTATACCTCCATGTTGTCAGACTTGTCTGATTTGAAGTTTAAATAATTTATATTTGTATTTTCAATTTTTTAAAATACTGAATATGCTATGTATACGAGCTTTGCATGTTAAGATTTTATGTCTTTATGCTTATTACTGTGCTTTATATAATGGCAAAATTTATTAAGGGGTTTGAGGGGGATGTGTATATTTGACTTGTTTGTATTTTGACTTTGTTATTAATTCTCAACTTCACTAATCTTTCTATTCAGTGTGCTGTATCAACAGCAAAATCAGCCTATGGATGCTTTACAGGCCTATATCTGTGCTGTACAATTGGACCATGGCCATGCTGCAGCCTGGATGGACCTAGGCACACTCTATGAGTCCTGCAACCAGCCTCAGGATGCCATTAAATGCTACTTAAATGCAACTAGGAGCAAAAATTGTAGTAATACCTCTGCACTTGCAGCACGGATAAAGTATTTACAGGTAAAACTAAAGTTTTAAGAAGCGGGAAATACTCTTCCAAGTACACAGCAGAGGGGAGGGGAGAAGTAACACAAAAGTTTAACTTGCAGTTGTTTGTGGTGTGTATAACCTGTTTTCATGTGTACTGTAAGCATATCATAGCCTGTAATATTTTATTTCTTCATTTTTAAGTGAAACTTAATTCCTTATAAACCCTCTTTTGCGCATTTAATCAAAGCATACTGTTTACATCACTTTGCTTTTTTCTTTGTATTGTCTACATTTTTAAGTTTTCATAACATAGAGAGAGAATACACACACGCTATCTTTCACTCTTGTTTGCAATTTCAGAAAAAAGGAATTATGAGACCTCTGAATCCAGAGCTCATCTTTGTTCTGATTCTCACAAAGGTTTATATTCTGGTTACCCTCTTTATACATAGCACCTTTCTAAAACCCCAAATTTTAAATCTGTCCTCTCTTTAAGACATAATTAGCTACAGCATTTAGGAAGATTTCATGGACTTGCTCTTACTAAAGTAGGCTTGTGTTAAATTTGCTTTTTACATAATTTTTCCTAGGCTCAGTTGTGTAACCTTCCACAAGGTAGTCTACAGAATAAAACTAAATTACTTCCTAGTATTGAGGAGGCATGGAGCCTACCAATCCCCGCAGAGCTTACCTCCAGGCAGGGTGCCATGAACACAGCACAGCAGGTGAGAAGTTGGGTTATGTTCTGCAGGTGCCCAGCTTTAAGGGTTCTTTACAATCGGTAGTGGTCAAGCTTATTTTATTGAGCACAGGGCTGGCTTTTATTAATAAAAAGCCTTTGATTTATTTGCAAAGGGATACTAGATCAAGAAGCTCCCTATAATATGGGAGAAATATGGGGGTACCAATTTAGAACCTTTGTGGATTTTCATGATTTTAAAAGATTTCATCTTAAATAGAAATGCTGCAGTGGTTTAATAATCCCATGAAAGGTACACATTCCTCCATTGATGACCATATGGAAACTGATTTTTCAGTTATTCAGTTATGAGATCATCTTCAGAATATCTACTCAGCCCTTTTAATATATGTGGGCTGTTAAAATATATAATTTAAAGGAAAGAATTAAGAATATATAGAACCATATTTTTGTCTTCCTTCTGTGATTCTTAGGCTTGTAAACCTCATCATCCAAATACTGAACCTGTACTAGGCCTCACTCAAACACCAATTTCACAGCAATCCTTGCCACTACACATGATTCCTTCTAGCCAAGTAGATGACCTGACCAGTCCTGCCAAGAGGAAAAGAACATCTAGTCCAACAAAGGTATATATTCTGATGAAATAAAGAGCCCCCTACCAAAATTATACGGAAATATGCATTGAAGTTATGCAGCATGCACAGAATTTGTGCTGTAAATTTTAATCCTTTGGCATCAAGGTGGGGAATGTTTTTAGAAATTAAAAAAAAAACATTTTTCAGTGATGTGTTTAATCAGGTTACAGTTCAGACAGGAAGCGCATAGGGGCAATGCAGATTGGTGGCACTGTACTACAATTGTAGTTGTATAAATGAAAAAGTACAATCATAGTCTGATGATAGAGAGGGAGACGATCATGTCATCCTGTCTATTGCCTTTGCTTATATTTAGAATTCAAGTGTTTCATCATCATGTAATAGTGTTTCAGAAGAGGTAATATTCAGTTTTAAAAGTAGTGTACATTTAATTGCATAATTTGATTTGATTGTTTCTCGTTATGACATTAGATATCATTTAACCTTCTAACTACTCTGATACTGTATGAGAACGGTAGAACAAGACTTGGCATGTTTTAGTATGTTCTTTGTTTATATTGTGTTCTTGAAACAATGACTAATTCTTTCATAAGTAAGATAAAATCTAGATAGTAAAAGAAATTATGTTGACCTTTTGATAGTCACACATTTTAATGTAATGTTTTCTCTCAGAATACTTCAGATGTTTGGAGCAGTGGCCATACAGTGTCACATCCTCCTGTACAGCAACAAATTCATTCTTGGTGCTTGACACCACAGAAATTACAGGTAGGTATGTTGAAGATCTTCAGAAGCTGTGGTACATTTTTTTGTTTCTTTCTTTCTTCCTTTTAAGAAAATAAATCTGGAACACTTTTTGGTTTCACAGTTCTGAAATTTAATGTGAAATACCTCCCAAATAATTCCCATGGTGTAATTCAAGTTGTGCTAGTATTTACGGCTTCTCTAAGTGAGATTAGCTCTGTAGTAAAATAAATGATCTCTAGCACAATCTGAACACTTACACTGTATGAATTCTATAATTTATAAAGAACATACAGTAATTCTTTCTTATGATGTTTTAAAGATAGATATGCAAATTGCCACACTTGTGTGCCAGCTGAGTTTTGGTACTTGCTGTAATGTGGGGGATATTGAAGGAGGTGTAGAAGTACTGTAGTATCCTCTTTTTCCTCTGAGGTAGCTTCTTGTATCAAAGTGTGTAAACAAAGATGCACATTCTACAAAATGCAGTTATTCAGATGAAATCTGGTACTGCTTTTCTGTATTGTATGTCATCTAATGTATTTACATGAAATGCTAGACTTGATTTTTGAAATCTTGTTTCAGGTCTTTTGTGTTATGATGTTTTGTTGTCTCTTCAGTTCATTAGGGCTTGCAGTGAGCTTCAGCAGGAATTCCATATTTTGAAAATCAGGCCTAGCTGGAAACTCCATGTATCACAGATACTGCTTTGGATGCAAGGAAAAATAGAAGGAAACACAGTGTAGAGACAGAAGGCATTCTGATTGACTGAGCAGTGTTCCCCTCAACTACAATATAGTTCCTCATCTGTTTCTCTGTCTGAACAATATTGGCTTTTTTACACGGCATAATTTTCCCCTCGCTTCCCTCCAACCTCCCTAATCCCTCTTCTAATCTCCTCCCTAATCACTCTTTTGTATCTCTCTCTTCATGCATTCTTATTATTTCTGTCTGCTTATTTTATATCATACTACTTTTCCACTTTTTAGTTTCACCTTCTTCCAGATCCAGCTTCCTCCAAGTAGGTGTGTCTGCTTAAGTACGGTATACTGGATTTGTTGGCAATAGCTTTACAAGGTTCCAGCATATATGAATAGGAAAGCCAAAAAGACGTGATTCAAGAGGAGAGTGAATAAAACCTTTATTACACCTTCTAAGTCAGCCTTTTAAAAGTGGCAGCTCAGAGGCTGGATGAGTATGGCATATAACACGCAACAAATGGCTCAGCTAAGAAAAGCAGAAGGGGAAAGGGCTATAGCCACACAGTAGCCTCCAGGGCTGCACCATGCCAGTGGAGGAGGGACGGGTGTTAGTTTCACAGAGCTGGTGGGCAGCAAGAACAGTGCCACCCGCAAAGCCTCTGCACCCATAGCACTGGAGAGGAGTGCAGACTTGCCTCTGCTGACATACGTGCTAGGTCAGTCTTTCTGATTCCTGTTACCCTACTTAGACTTTTTTTTAAAAGCAAAATTAACAACTGAAGAGCACTGGTTTTGGCTTCTGTGTGTCCAGTGCATGCACTCCCCTGGACCTGGAGACCCTGTCTTCATCTCACAATTATATATATCTATGTATAGATTAGTCTCACTCATTGCAGTCCCCTACAGAGGGACTTCAGAATGGAAGCTACTGTTAATCCAGAGTGTTTGGCATGAACTATCTTGAACCACTTTTTCAGACAGTGTTGGATTTCTGGTTTTTTTTTTTAGTTGATACTGTGCGAACAACTAGTGTTCAGAGCAGAATCAACTACACTTCATTTAATACTCATGCTTGAGTTTCATTTATGTATTACTAATGTAGTATAATGAAAGCAAAGGAGGTGAGAAGGATTTAGAAAAATAATACATGCAGACCTGAAGGAAACTAAAGGAAACCTGATTTGTGTTTGGTTTTGGTGGGACTTGGTTTGTTTTTTAGGGGTTGTTTTTTGGGTTGGGTGTTTTGCTTGTTTGTTTTTTAAAGGATTTACAATGATGTGAAGTAGCATAGTATTTAAGAAAAATAAGAAAAAAGTCTGTGTCACCTTTTGTGTAAGACAACTTTTGCCCTCCTCTCCATAACCCCCTGCCCCATCCTTCCCAGATAGTCCTTCTGTGCTCCACAATTTCAGCATTTATGTCATACCACTTAACAGCAGCAGACTTACTGGTGGAATGATGGTGTATGCTGAGTAGTTTAAAATGAATACAGAGATCAGATTTTTGGTAATAGATACTTAAATTTCTTGCAAATGAATTTAGTCGTAAGTATCAGAACTGAAGATATTGCTCTCTGTAATTAAGTTTTACAGTTTTCTGGGATTTTTTTTATGTTTTCATGTGTGACTATAGGTTGAATTTACTTTGTGCTGAACAGTATTAATAAAATAATAGAAAAATACACAAGTGTTAAAACTTACATAATAAGAATTCTATATAATCATACTTGAATGTAATTTTCTTTTATGGTGTAATTTTCTTTTAGTGTGATAATTCTTACACGCTCAAATAATTTAGTCTCTAGTTTTAGTAACTAGTGGTAAGGTTTGGTTACAGAATAGTGTATGGAAAGTTGTTGAGTCTGCAACAGAAATCTCAATCATGTTTTCAGCTTGACAAGTCTTGTCTTCGTGGATAAGTTTTAGTATTGTTTGCAAGAAAGTTATTAAAAAGCACATGCAACATTAATGATTCTGAACTGTACTGCTGTTTTTTCAGCACTTGGAACAGCTGCGTGCAAACCGAAATAATCTAAATCCAGCACAGAAACTTATGCTGGAACAGCTGGAGAGTCAGTTTGTCTTGATGCAGCAACACCAGCAGGTGATAACAAAAATATTTTTCTCTTCTACAACACATTTGTCAGTAATGGCGTCTGTGGTATTTCTTGAATTCTGAAGAATTTCTGTTGTACAGAGTTTCCATGCCCTTTACTATGTTACACCAAGTCATCTTTTTTTGTGTAAAGTATAATTGTGGTTTACTGGTTGAAATGTAGTGGGTTTAGCTGTGTTTTAGCATAGGGCTACCAGATAATGTAAAAGTTTTCAACCACTCTTCCAAACTGAAGTGAGTGGACACATCTAAAAGCAGTCTTACTTGAAAAATACCTAGTTGTAGTAAGCAGTATTACAGCATATCTCCTCCTCTCATTGTTCACTTCTCTCTCTCTGTGTCCAACTTTAGCAGTAAAATGCTCACGCTCAAACTGAAGAGCCTAGAAGAAAAGCATGCTGATAGCTTTACCTTAAAATTCGCTCAGCGCATTTGTGAGCATGACAGACATCTCATTTCTCAAAAGCAACTGCAAAGATCTTAAAATCAGTATAAAATTGGAATTGTCCAGTGCAATAAACCTCGTATGATCTTTACTTTTCAAATTCTGCAGCTAATGTTCTTGTGCTTTGTTCGTCTTCCGTTAGATGAGACAAACAGGAGTTGCACAGGTACGATCTACTGGAATTCCT